>NC_057807.1:425305971-425655964 GCF_018294505.1 Triticum aestivum
TTTGTCAAATTATACATTTTGTAACCTGTGCAAAAAACAGAAAATAAAAAAATAAAAAAAACCTAATATTCATACTAATGGCGCATCACACGACAGTGCGCCATTAGTATGACAGTGCATACTAATGGCGCATCACCGGGTAGTGCGCCATTAGTATGCTGCGGTTACTAATGGCGCATCCAGAGGTGGTGCGCCATTAGTATGCCAAAGCACCTGGGTGTACATGCCAACTGGGAGGCATACTAATGGCGCACCCTCGCATATACTAATGGAGCACCAGGTGGTGCGCCATTAGTATACCAGATACTAATGGCGCACCAGCTGGTGCGCCATTAGTAAAAATTACTAATGGCGTGCTGTCAGTGGCGCACCAATGATGCGCCATTAAAGGCCATATTAGGTGCGCCATTAGTAGTGGTATTTCTAGTAGTGTGTTAAAGGGGTTGTCAATCCCTTTCGGGCAACAGCGCCAGAAATTGGCACGAAGACAGGATGAAGTTGTAATAGATTGAATAAATAGATCACGAATAAAATAAAGTGCAGCAAGGTATTTTGGTATTTTTGGTTTAATAGATCTGAAAATAAAAGCAAATAAAAATAGATCGCAAAGGCAAATATAATAAAGAAAAGAACCGGGGGCCGTAGGTTTCACTAGTGGCTTCTCTCGAGAAAAATAGCAAACGGTGGGAAAACAATTACTGTTGGGCAATTGATAGGATTTCAAATAATCATGATGATATCCAGGCAATGATCATTATATAGGCATCACATCCAAGATTAGTAGACTGACTCCTGCATGCAGCTACTACTATTACTCCACACATCGACCGCTATCCAGCATGCATCTAGTGTATTAAGTTCATGGAAAAATGCAGTAATGCAATAAGAACAATGACATGATGTTGACAAGATCTATTTATGTAGAAATAGACCCCATCTTGTTATCCTTAATAACAACGATACATACATGTCGTTTCCCCTTCTGTCACTGGGATCAAGCACCGTAAGATCGAACCCATCACAAAGCACCTCTTCCCGTTGCAACACAAATAGATCAAGTTGGCCAAACAAAACCCAAATATCGGAGAAGAAATACAAGGCTATAATCAATCATGCATATAAGAGATCAAAGAAGACTCAAATATCTTTCATGGATAAAAACATAGATCTGATCATAAACTTAAAGTTCATCAGATCCCAACAAACACACTGCAAAAAGACTTACATCATATGGATCTCCAAGAGACCATTGTATTGAGAATCGAGAGAGAGAGGGGAAGCCATCTAGATACTAACTACGGACCCATAGGTCTACAAAGAACTACTCACGCATCATCGGAGGGGTAGCAATGGACATGATGAACCCCTCCGTGATGGTGTTTAGATTGGATCTGGTGTTTCTAGAACTTGCGGCGGTTGGAATTGATTTTCGTCGACTCCCCTAGGGTTTCTGGAATATTGGGGTATTTATAGAGCAAAGAGGCAGTGTGAGGTGGGCATAACCCATCTGGGCGCGCCTGGGCCCCCAGGCGCGCCCTGGTGGGTTGTGCCCCCTCGGGGCACCCTTATGGTACTTCTTCGGCCCATCTTGTGTCTTCTGGTCCAAAAAAATCCACAAAAAGTTTCGCTGCGTTTGGACTCCGTTTGTTATTGATTTCCTGCGATGTAAAAAACAAGCGGAAAACAGCAACTGGCACTAGGCACTATGTCAATAGGTTAGTACCAAAAATGATATAAAATGATTATAAAATGATTTCGCAACATCCAAAATGATAATATAACAGCAGGGAATAAGCAAAAATTATAGTTACGTTGGAGACGTATCAATGGGTTGCATTTTACCACTATACATGATGATTTTTATGAATATAATATGCATGTTCTTGCTACTCCTAATTGCAATTATTATGAGAGAGGAACTACATATCCACCTCTTTACGTTTTCAACACGATAAAATTGCAAGAAACTGCTTATGCTATGTATTGACCTTTACTTGATGTGCATGAATTGTTCTTTTATGACATGTCGATGCATAGGAAGAGAGTTAGACTTCGTCATTGCATGATTATATGTTGCTTTATGCTCACTGCTAAATGTCAAATCATTGTTAATTAAAATTGGCTTTGATATACCTTGGGATCCGGGTGGATCCGTTACTTGAGCACTTTATGTCTAGCTTAATTCCTTTAAAGAAAGCGCTGCCAGGGAGACAACCCATTAGTTTTAGAGAGTCATTTATTTTTGTTGAGTGCTTCTATAAAGTTTAAAAACAAAAATATATAGTGGGGTACCTGTTTTTTTTCAAAAAGAGAAGTGATTGAAAGGTGATGCATTGGTGAAGTGAGGGTCGACCTTGAACACTTGCGTTCATGCTCATGGAAACAATGTAGAATTTTTCATGAAAGTTCTCACAAAAATAATTATCCCCTGGTACAAATCCATTGTATTATAAAAAATATGTGCCAAGATTTTACTTTAGGATGATTAGTTTTCTTGTTGGTATGTGTAGTGTAAAAACAGAAACTTTGACTGTAGCGCGGGAATTTTCATTATTTAGTGGAACGTCAAAAGTTTCTTAAACTTTTTACACAATATTTCTATACAAATTGTTTATGTTTTCATAATGTTTCTGAATTTTTGGAGTTCGAGAAGTATGGTTAGTGTTCAGATTACTACAGACTGACCTGTTTAAGACATATTCTGTTTTTTGATGCATTGTTTAGCTTGTTTTGATGAAACTATCGATTCTATCAGTGGTATAAGCCATGGAAAAGTTATAATACAATAGCTAAAATCCAAAAACAAAAAATAAATTGGTTTGAAATAGTACTTAGAGTAGTGATTTGCATTATTATACTAACAGGTCTCACGAGATTCTGTTAAGTTTTGTGTGGATGAAGTGTTCAAAGATCGAGGAGGTCTCAATATGAGGAGAATGAGGAGAGGCAAGAGTCCAAGATTGGGTATGCCCAAGGCACCCCAAGTAAATATCCAAGGAGACTCAAGCGTCTAAGCTTGGGGATGCCCCAGAAGGAATCCCATCTTTCTTCAACAAGTATCGGTATGTTTTCGTTCTTGTTTCGTTCATGTGATATGTGTAAATCTTGGAGCATCTTTTGTGCTTAGTTTTTATTTTTTTTCTTTTATGCACCATGATGGTATGAGATAGTCCATGGTTGATTTATAGAATTCTCATTGCACTTCACTTATATATTTTGAGTATAGCTTTATAGAATGCTTCACGTGCTTCACTTATATCATTTGAAGTTTGGATTGCCTGTTTCTATTCACATAGAAAACCGTTATTTGTCGAATGCTCTTTTGCTTCACTTATATTTATTAGAGCATGGTATTTTGTAAAATAATTAAACTCTCATGCTTCACTTATATCTATTTAGAGAGTCAACAAGAATTGGTCAATGGCATGGTTAGCCATAAAATCCTACATAAAACTTGTGGATCACTGAATATGATATGTTTGATTCTTTGTAATAGTTTTGCGATATAGAGATGATAATATATGGGAGGTACTAGTGGATGATCATTTTTATTAAGATATTGGTGTTAAGGTTTATGATTCCCGAAGCATGAACGTATAGTCTCCCGTTATGCTGAGAAGTTGGGGCACGCGATGGTTAACTCCTACCAACCTTCCCCCTAGGGGCATGCATAGTAGTACTTTGCTTTGAGGGCTAATAAACTTTTGCAATAAGTATATGAGTTCTTTATGATTAATTTGAGTCCATGGATTATACGCACTCTTACCTTTCCACAATTTGCTAGCCTCTACGGTACCGTGCATTGTCCTTTCTCACCTCGAGACGTGGTGCAAACTTCGTTGGTGCATCCAAACCCCGTTATATGATTCGCTCTATCACACATAATCCTTATTATATCTTCCTCAAAGCAGCCACCATACCTACCTATTATGGCCTTTCCATGGCCATTCCGAGATATATTTCCATGCAACTTCCACCGCTTCCATTTTGATGAGTTGAGCATTCATTGTCATATTGCTTTGCATGATCATATAGCTGACATAGCATGTGTGGCTCAGCCACCATTCATCATTTTATATACATGTTACGCTAGATCATTGCACATCCTGGTACACTGTCAAAGGCATTCATATAGAGTCATACTTTGTTCTAAGTATCGACTTGTAATTTTTATTTCTTTTGAACTGTAAGTAAAAATAAGTGTGATGATCATCATTATTCATTATTAGAGCATTGTCCCAGTGATGAGACGATGATGGAGACTATGATTCCCTCACAAGTCGAGTTGAGACTCTATACTAAAAAGAAGAAGAAAAAGGGAAAAGGAAAAAAAGAAAAAAGAGAGATAAAAAAGGAAAAAAAAGGAAAAAAAGAAGAAGAAGGGGCATGCTAATTTCACACTTGTGCTTCAAAGTAGCACCATGTTTTTCATATAGAGAGTCTCATATGTTGTCACTTTCATATACTAATGGGAATTTTTCATAGTAGAGTTTGATGTGTGCCCACTTAATTTAATATCGAGCCTGCATACACTTATATCTCTTAGTGCATCCGTTGCATGGCAATCCCTACTCCTCGCATTGATATCAATTGATAGGCATCTCCATAGCCCGTTGGTTAGCCGTGTCGATGTGAGACTTTCTTACTTTTGGTCTTCTCTAATTTACCCCTATCATCATACTCTATTCCACCCATAGTGCTATATCCATGGATTGCGCTCATGTATTGCGTGAGAGTGAAAATGTTGAAGCACGTTAAAAAGTATGAACCAATTGCTTGGATGACACCGGGGTAGTACATGATTTATACTTTGTGTTAAGAAGACAGAGCATGACAAGACTATATGATATTGTAGGGATAACGTTCTTTAGCATTGATATTTTGAGAGACATGATTGTTTGTTGGGATGCACGAGTATTAATGTCTTTATGTCAAATTATAAATTATGGCTTTAAATCACTCATGTCTTAATATTCATGCCACGATTAGACATATGATCAAGATTATGCTAGGTAGCATTCCACATCAAAAACTATCTTTTTTATCATTTACTTGCTCGAGGACGAGCAGGAATTAAGCTTGGGGATGTTGATACGTCTCCGTCATATCTATAATTTTTTATTGTTCCATGCCAATATTATACATCTTTTCCATACTTTTGGCTACAAATTATATGATTTATTGGACTAACTTACTGATCCAGTGCCTAGTGTCAGTTCCTATTTTTGCATCTTTTTTGTTTCGCATAAAATCCATATCAAACAAAGTCCAAACACGATAATAATTTACAGACAATTATTTTGGAATATATGTGATTTTTGGGGGTTGGAATCAACGCAAACGGAGGCCCACAACCCCCACAAGACACCGGGGCGCGCCCCAGGGCCTTGGCGCGCCGTGGTGGGTTGTGGTCACCTCGAACGTTGGTTGGAGCTGTACGTCGGGCGCAAGGAAGCTTATATCCAGAAAAAATTGTCTTAAAATCTCAGTGCAATCGGAGTTACGGATCTCCCAGAATATAAGAAAAGATTTTCGGCCAGATCTGAGGGACGCGAAATAGAAGAGAATGGAGAGGGAGATCCAATCTCGGAGGGGCTCTCACCCCTCCGCCACAATGGAGGCCATGGACTAGAGGGGGGACTCTGCTCCCATCTAGGGGGAGGCCAACGAATAAGGAGGAGGGGGGCTCTCTCCCCCTCTCTCCCGGTG
Source organism: Triticum aestivum (assembly GCF_018294505.1). Taxonomy (NCBI): domain Eukaryota; kingdom Viridiplantae; phylum Streptophyta; class Magnoliopsida; order Poales; family Poaceae; genus Triticum; species Triticum aestivum. The sequence goes on from NC_057807.1 coordinate 425,311,681, forward strand.
GCGTCGGAGTGATGCCGGGGCTAGGATCATGATGGGGATCTACATCAACAATCTTGCTACCGTCAACACCAACTTTCCCCCCTCTATACAATGGTGTAACACCCCTTCTCCCCATTGTAATCTCTACTTAAACATGGTGCTCAAACCCATATATTATTTCCCAATGATATTTGGCTATCCTATGATATTTGAGTAGATCTGTTTTGTCCTATGGGTTGATACGTCTCCAATGTATCTATAATTTTTTATTGTTCCATGCTATTATATTACCCGTTTTGGATGTTTATGGGATTTACTTTACACTTTTATATCATTTTTGGTACTAACCTACTAACCGGAGGCCCAACCCGGATTGCTGTTTTTTTGCCTATTTCAGTGTTTCGAAGAAAAGGAATATCAAATGGAGTCCAAACGGAATTAAACCTTCGGGAGCGATCTTTTTGGAACAAACGCAATCCAGGAGACTTGGAGTGGACGTCAAGCAGCATACGAGGAAGCCACAAGGCAAGAGGGCGCGCCCTACGGGGGTGGGCATGCCCCCACCCTCGTGGGCCCCTCGTGGCTCAACTGACCTACTTCTTCCTCCTATATATATCCACGTACCCTGAAAACATCCGGGAGCACCACAAAAAACTATTTCCACTGCCGCAACCTTCTGTATCCGCGAGATCCCATCTTGGAGCCTTCGTCGGTGCTCCGCCGGAGGGGGAATCGACCACGGAGGGCCTCTATATCATCTCCAAGGCCTCATTGATGAGTTGTGAGTAGTTTACCACAGACCTTCGGGTCCATAGTTATTAGCTAGATGGCTTCTTCTCTCTCTTTGAATCTCAATACAAAGTTCTCCTCGATCTTCTTGGAGATCTATTCGATGTAACTCTTTTTGCGGTGTCTTTGTTGATATCCGGTGAATTGTGGGTTTATGATCAAGTTTATCTATGAGAAATATTTGAATCTCCTCTAAAAAAATTTATGTATGATTAGTTATCTTTGCAAGTCTCTTCGAATTATCAGTTTGGTTTGGCCTACTAGATTGACCTTTCTTGCAACGGGAGAAGTGCTTAGCTTTGGGTTAAATCTTGCGTGTCCTTTCCCAATGACAGCAGGGGCAGCAAGGCACATATTTTATTGTTGCCATCGAGAATAAAAAGATTGGGTTTATATCATATTGCTCGAGTTTATCCCTCTACATCATGCCATCTTACTTAATGCGTTACTCTGTTCTTCATGAACTTAATACTCTAGATGCAGGCAGGAGTCGTTCGATGTGTGGAGTAATAGTAGTAGATGCAGAATCATTTTGATCTACTTGTTGCGGACGTGATGCCTATATACATGATCATGCCTAGATATTCTCATAACTATGCAGTTTTCTATCAATTGCACGACAGTAATTTGTTCACCCACCGTAATACTTATGCTATCTTGAGAGAAGCCACTAGTGAAACCAATGGCCCCCGGGTCTATCTTTTATCATATAAGTTTCCAATCTACTTTTATTTGCATCTTTTATTTTCCAATCTATATCATAAAAATACCAAAAATATTTATCTTATCTTATTATCTCTATCAGATCTCACTTTCGCAAGTTACCGTGAAGGGATTGACAACCCCTTTATCGCGGTTGGTTGCGAGGTTCTTGTTTGTTTGTGTAGGTACGAGGGACTTCTGTGGAGCCTCCTACTGGATTGATACCTTGGTTCTAAAAAACTGAGGGAAATACTTACGCTACGGTGCCCTCCAACACAATGCTCAAGAGGTAGCATTGGTTAATTGTGATCTTGGTTGGTATGACTATATATTTTATTTACGGTGCTGCCCTACGGTGCCCTCCATGTCGTGTAAACGGGGGGGGCTCGCTGTAGGGTGTTGCAATATGTTCATGATTTGCTTATTGTCGGTTGCAAGGTGACAGCAGCCTAAACATGGGTAATTGGGTTGTTGCGTATGGGAGTAAAGATGACTTGATACTTAGTGTTGTGGTTGGGTTTTACGACCTTAATGATCTTTAGTAGTTGCGGATGCTGCTAGAGTTTCAATCATAAGTGCATATGATCCAGGTAGAGAAAGTATGTTAGCTCAAGCCTCTCCCTCATATAAAATTGCAAGAATGATTACCGGTACTTATTATCGATTGCCTAGGGACAAATGACTTTATTGTTGACAAAAGCTATCTAGTTTTATTGTCTTGCATTTTATTCATAATTTTATTCTCGCAAAGTACTTATTGTTTTAGGTAAAGCAAAGGTTAAGTGTGCTTAGAGTTGTATCGGCGGTCGATAGAACTTGAGGGAATATTTGTTCTACCTTTAGCTCCTTGTTGGGTTTGACACTCTTATTTATCAAAGAAGGCTACAAACGATACCATATACCTGTGGGTTATCAACTGTCGGATATCGGGTTTCGGCAAAACCCTTAAGGTTCAAACTCTAGGGTGCGCACAAAGATCTCCTCCTACCGAACCTTGCTCTCAGCCTCGCCACAATCCCTAAGCTAGATCGATGAACAACACATGAGACACAAGGTTTATACTGGTTCAGGCCACCGTTGTGGTGTAATACCCTAATCCAGTGTGTGGTGTGGTGGATTGCCTCTTGGGCTGATGATGAACAGTACAGACGAAGAACAGCCTCGTGAGGAGAGGTGTTCTTGTGGTGGTGGGTGTTCTGCTTCGAAAGGATTCCATGCCCTCATACTGCGGTGGCTATCTCTATTTATAGAGGCCTTGGTCCTCTTCCCAAATATTGATCGGGAAGGGATCCAACAACGGACATTTTGAAAGGGGACAGCTAGTACAAGCTATCCTAACTAAAGGTGCTCTTCGACTGCCAAAGGTGCTGGTGATGACGCCGTCTCGGGTGCACGGTGACCTCCGTCCTGCCGGTCTACTAGTCTTGGTCTCCTTGCACCGATAAGGAAACCTTTGCCTGATGCCTCGGTACTCCGCGCCTGCGCTCACCCCCTTTGCACCAAAGAGGAAACGAGGACACTGCACAAGCTGGCGCCCGTCTGGTCTTGATTGTCATGGCTTGCGTCACGAGCACCTCGCGAGGTACCCCTTGCCTTGATCTCTCCGCCTCCTCACGAGCCTGCCTGGTGAGGCCGCCCCTGAGGAGGCCTTGTTTCGTCCCCCCCCCCCACCCCCACGAGGCTCGACCCCTCACGAAGGTCTTGAGTGTGGGTTGACGAAGACGGGCCGCACTGGGCCACTCGCTGAGCCACGCAGCAGGCCGCAGGCAGGCAAGTCTGGGGACCCTCGTTCCCAGAACGCCGACCGCAGCCCCCGGACCCAAGGCATGCTCGGACTTGGCTTGGCAGTGAAGCCAAAGGGCAAATGCGGAGCATTGTGGGCCCCAACAGCCTGTGGCCTTGGGCGACGCGTGGTGATACATCTCCAACGTATCTATAATTTTTGATTAATCCATGCTATTATATTACCCATTTTGGATGTTTATGGGCTTTACTTTACACTTTTATATCATTTTTGGGACTAACCTACTAACCGGAGGCCCAGCCCGAATTGCTGTTTTTTTTGCCTATTTCAGTGTTTCGAAGAAAAGGAATATCAAGCGGAGTCCAAACGGAATGAAACCTTCGGGAGCGATCTTTTTGGAACAAACGTGATCCAGAGGACTTGGAGTGGAAGTCAAGAAACAAGCGAGGCGGCCATGAGGGTGCCCGGCGTGCCCCCTACAGGTGGGCGCACCCCCCATCCTCGTGGGCCCCTCGAGCGTCCACCGACCTACTTCTTCCTCCTACATATACCCATGTACCCCGAAAACATCAGAAGCGACCGCGAAAACCTAATTCCACTGCCGCAACCTTCTGTATCCGCGAGATCCCATCTTGGAGCCTTCACCGACGCTCCGCCGGATGGGGAATCGACCATGGAGGGCCTCTACATCATCTCCAAGTCCTCTTCGATCAGTTGTGAGTAGTTTACCACAGACCTTCGGGTCCATAGTTGTTAGCTAGATGGCTTCTTCTCTCTCTTTGAATCTCAATACAAAGTTCTCCTTGATCTTCTTGGAGATCTATTCGATGTAACTCTTTTTGCGGTGTGTTTGTCGAGATCCGATGAATTGTGGGTTTATGATCAAGTTTATCTATGAGAAATATTTGAATCTCCTCTGAATTCTTTTATGTGTGATTAAGTTATCTTTGCAAGTCTCTTCGAATTATCAGTTTGGTTTGGCCTACTAGATTGATCTTTCTTGCAATGGGAGAAGTGCTTAGCTTTGGGTTTAATCTTGCGATGTCCTTTCCCAGTGACAGCAGGGGCAGCAAGGCACGTATTGTATTGTTGCCATCGAGGATAAAAAGATGGGGTTTATACCATATTGCATGAGTTTATCCCTCTGCATCATGTCATCTTTCTTAATGCATTACTTTGTTTTTTATGAACTTAATACTCTAGATGCATGCTGGATAGCGGTCGATGTGTGGAGTAATTGTAGTAGATGCAGGCAGGAGTCGGTCTACTTGGCACGGACATGATGCCTACATACAAGATCATGCCTAGATAATCTCATAATTATTCGCTTTTCTATCAATTGCTCAACAGTAATTTGTTCACCCACCGTAATACGTATGCTATCTTGAGAGAAGCCACTAGTGAAACCTATGGCCCCCGGGTCTATCTCTTATCATATAAGCTTTAAATCTACTTTTATTTGCATCTTTAATTTTCCAATTTATATTATAAAATACCAAAAATATATTTATCTTATCATATTATCTCTATCAGATCTCACTTTCGCAAGGGGCCTTGAAGGGATTGAGAACTCCTTTAGTGCCTTGGTTGCGAGTTCTGGTTTGTTTGTGTAGGTGCGTGGGACTTGTGAGGAGCCTCCTAGTGGATTGATACCTTGGTTCTCAAAAACTGAGGGAAATACTTACGCTATTATTTCTGCATCACCCTTTTCTCTTCAAGGAAAACCAACGCAAGCTCAAGACGTAGCATGTGGCGACTAATTGGACGTGGGTGTCTCTGTTTCCCCACGCTGCCTCGGCAACTGCCCGATTTGACGAGTCCCTGCCGCATGCAAACAGAGTCATCATTACCTACAATCGTGGAGGTCGACGGTTGGTTTCCCTAGGGATATAAATGAGGAGGGGCGATAGCCCCCGCTGCCCATCTCTTCTTGCTCCGCCTGCTTCTTCTCCATTGCCCCACCTCCATGCTTGATGCCGATGGCACCGATCCGCAGGTTCTCTGCCGAAGAGAAAGGGAGGGGCCTGACTGAAGGAAATATGCCCTAGAGGCAATAATAAAGTTATTGTTTATTTCCTCATATCATGATAAATGTTTATTATTCATGCTAGAATTGTATTAACCAGAAACATAATACACGTGTGAATACATAGACAAACATCGTGTCACTAGTATGCCTCTACTTGAGTAGCTCGTTGATCAAAGATGATTGAGTTTCCTAGCCATAGACATGAGTTGTCATTTGATTAACAGGATCACATCATTAGGAGAATGATGTGATTGACTTGACCCATTCCGTTAGCTTAGCACTTGATCGCTTAGTATGTTGCTATTGCTTTCTTCATGACTTATACATGTTCCTATGACTATGAGATTATGCAACTCCCGTTTACCGGAGGAACACTTTGTGTGCTACCAAACATCACAACGTAATTGGGTGATTATAAAGGAGCTCTACAGGTGTCTCCGAAGGTACTTGTTGAGTTGGCGTATGATAGAGGCAAAGGTGTCCCGTCTTTCGATGAGATGATGGATATCGCTTTGGTGGAAGTCGACTTTGACGATCCGACTACGAACGTGCGAGGATGTCGCACCTTAGCAACCGCTAAACCAACTCCGAGAGGTTATTGACCACGCCGGAGCACGATCAACCTGACCACGAGGGTTTGTTTCCTGCGAGCAAACGAAGAATAAGCAAGAAACTGAGATTGCAATCTGGATATTGCGAATATAAGATGAAAGCTTTATTGATCAAGGTGGGGTTCTGTGACGCCTTTGTCTGGTCATTGCACACAAACGAAGTACACGAAGTTGCAGCTATGGCGAACTTTAATCTAAACAAACCCAAAGTCTAAACGGTGCCCTAAGGGTTGTATATATGGAGGAAGAGGGGGGAATTTCGTGGCCCTTGGTGAAGGGGTCCGAAACCAACCCTATCTCTTGTTTCCCCACACATACGGACTCTATAAATAGCCTATACTTATGTATTTCGAAATTACATGGGCCTGGCCCAATAAAAAGGTGACGCAGCACCTAGAATAGCCTCTGGACAAAATTTATGAAGTGGCATCTTGTATATTTCATCCAAGGCTTCATGCACTCGTTATGGTGGCTTCAAAGCCCTAAAATCATCACTTGTAACTCCGTTCTTGTTCCCCTTGTGCATTCCATCATCTTCATGCTTGTTCTTGCTCCAATGTTCATCCTTCTCCAAGCTAGGCCCTTCATTTGTAAGCAAAACAAATGTATCCAATTTAGGCAGCATCATATTCTCATGAACATTAGAATCATTACCAAGAAATGAAAGTACCTGGTAATTTAATTGGCGTGCACGAGCTCTAGTAATTGGTCCAGTATGTATAGCAGCAGGGGCTGTGGGTGTAAAAATGGTATTGATGTCCTCATCATCCTCCCCTTCTTGAAATGAAGTCGTCCTCGACAGAAGCTCATCTTCCTCACCCAAATAAGGCTTCAAATCTGCAATGTTAAAAGTGGGACCAACCCCAAAATCTGCAGGCAGCTCAAGTTTATATGCATTATCATTTATTTTCTCTAACACCTTAAAAGGACCATCAGCACGTGGCATTAGCTTTGATTTGCGCAAATCAGGAAATCTATCCTTACGCAAATGTAACCAAACAAGATCTCCAGATGCAAACACAACATGTTTTCTACCCTTATCTCCAGCAAGTTTATATTTAGCATTCATACACTCAATGTTTTCCTTAGTTAACTCATGCATTTTTAAAATCAATTCAGCACGTTGTTTAGCATCAAAATTAACCTTCTCCGAAGATGGAAGAGGCAACAAATAAATAGGTGCACGAGGTAGGAAACCATACACAATTTCAAAAGGGCACATCTTAGTAGTAGAATGCAATGAACGATTATAAGCAAATTCAATATGAGGCAAGCATTCTTCCCAAATTTTCTTATTATTCTTCAAAACAGCCCTAAGCATAGTAGACAATGTTCTATTGACTACTTCAGTTTGTCCATCAGTTTGGGGGTGACAAGTAGTACTAAAAAGCAGTTTAGTCCCCAACTTAGCCCATAAACATCTCCAAAAGTGGCTAATATATTTAGTATCACGATCTGAAACAATAGTATTTGGCACACCATGCAAGCGAATAAATTCACGAAAGAACAAATCAGCAACATTAACAGCATCATCGCTTTTATGACAGGGTACAAAGTGTGCCATTTTCGAGAATCTATCCACGACAACAAATATGCTATCCCTCCCCTTCTTTGTTCGAGGTAAACCTAAAACAAAGTCCATAGATATATCCTCCCAAGGAACACTAGGTACAGGCAAAGGCATATATAAACCATGAGGATTGAGTCGTGACTTAGCTTTTTGACATGTAGTACAGCGAACAACAAAGCGCTCAACATCCTGTCTCATCTTTGGCCAAAAGAAATACGTCCTCCATCTTCTTCACACCAAAGTTTCCCATTAGTCCTCCTCCATGCGCCTCCTGCAACAACAAAAGAAGAACGGAGCTAGCTGGAATGCATAGCTTGTTAGCACGGAACACAAATCCATCATTAACGACAAACTTGTTCCATGTTCTTCCTTCTTTACAATTCTGCAATACATCCTTAAAATCAACATCATGCACATATTGATCTTTGATGGTCTCCAAACCAAATATTTTGAAGTCAAGTTGTGAAAGCAAAGTATAGCGACGAGACAATGCATCAGCAATAACATTTTCTTTACCCTTCTTGTGTTTAATGACATAAGGGGAAGTCTCAATGAATTCAACCCATTTAGCATGTCTACAATTCAGTTTAGCTTGACTTTTAATATGTTTCAAAGATTCATGATCAGAATGTATAACAAATTCTTTGGGCCATAAATAATGTTGCCATGTTTCTAAAGTCCGAACAAGAGCATATAATTCTTTATCATAAGTAGAATAATTCAGACTAGGCCCACTTGATTTTTTAGAAAAGTATGCAACAAGTTTGCCATCTTGTAATAACACACCTCCTAATCCAATTCCACTAGCATCACATTCAAGCTCAAATGTCTTATTAAAATCAGGAAGTTGGAGTAAAGGAGCATGTGTCAACTTATCTTTCAACACTGTGAAAGCTTCCTCCTGTGCGGTACGCCAAACAAAAGGCACATCCTTCTTTGTAAGCTCATTGAGAGGTGTAGCAATAGTGCTAAAATCTCTCACAAAATGCCTATAGAATCCAGCGAGGCCAAGAAAACTCCTCACTTGTGTGACCGTTTTGGGCTGCAGCCAACTCTCAATAGCTTCAACCTTGGCTTTATCAACTTCAATTCCCTGTGGAGTAACAACATAGCCAAGAAAAGACACTCGATCGGTGCAAAAGGTGCACTTCCCAAGGTTACCAAACAAACGTGCATCACGTAGAGCAATAAAAATAGCACGTAAATGTTCCAAATGTTCCTCCAAAGATCTGCTATAAACCAATATGTCATCAAAGTAAACTACCACAAATCGTCCAATGAAATCACGTAAAACTTCGTTCATTAATCTCATGAAAGTACTAGGTGCATTAGTTAACCCAAAAGGCATGACTAACCACTCATATAATCCAAATTTAGTTTTAAATGTTGTTTTCCATTCATCCCCCAATTTCATATGAATTTGATGGTATCCACTATGCAAATCAACTTTGGAGAATATTGTAGAGCCACTCGATTCATCAAGCATATCATCTAGCTTAGGAATAGGATGACGATAACAAATAGTAATATTATTAATGCCTCTAAAATCAACACACATACGCGATGTACCATCCTTTTTCGGCACTAGAATAATAGGAACAGCACAAGGACTAAGGGATTCGTGTATATAACCTTTGTCGAGAAGCTCTTGTACTTGACGCATAATCTCCTTTGTCTCCTCTGGATTGGTACGGTATGGCGCACGGTTTGGCAGTGAAGCACCGGGAATTAAGTCAATCTGATGCTCAATCCCTCGAATAGGCGGTAATCCTGGTGGCACGTCTTGTGGAAAGACGTCAGCGTACTCCTGCAAAATTTTAGTGATAGTAGGAGGCAAAGAGGAAGGCACGTCCTCGAATGAAAATAATGCCTCTTTGCACACAAAAGCATAACAAACAGATTTGCTTGGTGGCAAATAAACATGCACTTTTCAATTTAATTTCAGAAGCAACACTAGATGGTTTATTATTAGGCTTCATTTGTTGCTCAAATTCTTTTGCCACAATCTGATTTTCACTCTTATTCTTCTCCTATTTTGCATTATTAGCTCTATTAATATCATCTTTGAAAATGGAATCAGGAGTCATAGGAAGCAAAGTAATATTTTTATCCTTATGAACAAGAGTATAATGATTGTTTCTACCATGGTGTACAGAATTTTTATCAAATTGCCATGGTCTACCAAGTAATAAGGAACATGCTTGCATAGGTACCACATCACAATCAACATAATCAGCATATGTAGGGATACTAAAATGCACACGAACAGTACGTGTTACCTTAACCTTGCCGCTGTTGTTGAACCACTGGATGTAGTAAGGATGTGGATGTGGTCTTGTGGTGAGAGGTAGCTTCTCCACCATCTCATGCTAGCCAAGTTGTTGCAGCTCCCTCCGTCTATGATGACGCGCATAGAATGTTCCTTCACAACTCCCTTTGTATGGAACAAATTGTGCCTCTGATTTTGCTTAGCTTGTGTGACCTGCACACTCAAAACACGTTGAGCAAATAAAGGTTCATACCTGTCAGCGTCTTCAGGAGCCATGTATTGAGTCTCATGATCAGAATCATCTTCACCGTGTTCTTCACGTGTAATAAGAGCCAAAGTCTCCTCGTCATAGTCACTAGCAGACTCATACCCACCATCCTCAGTAGCAATCATCACACGCTGAGATTTGCATTCTCCCGCATAATGACCTCTTCCCTTACAACGACGACAAATAATATCACTTGTGTGCCCAGTTGATGCCATGGAAGGAGAAGAGCTCTGTGCAGGCCCGGCAGGTGCGCTCTTGGCAGATAATGGTGGTTGTGCCTGCTTTCTTGTATCACGGCTGGAGGTGGCACCTAATGGAGGTGCTGGTGCAGTGGAAGTAGAAGATGCACGCGGTGTCCATGATGAAGGTCGACCTGCAGAAAAGTTAGTTCGCGCCAATGCTTGTCGATCATGCACTTCACGTTCATCTTTACAAACAAGATGGAATAAACGAGTGATATTAGTATACTCCTTATACTCTAGAATGGTCTGAATCTCTCTATTTAATCCACCCATAAAACATGCAAGCATAGCTTCATTCTCCTCAACAATACCACATCTAATCATGTCAGTTTGTAGTTCCTGATGATATTCTTCTACAGAATTTTTCCCTTGTCTTAAACGCTGCAATTTTTGAAGCAATTCACGTTGATAATATGGTGGAACCCAGCGAGTACGCATAGCAGTTTTCAAAGCAGCCCAGGTAGTTGGAATAGGATATAATCTACAATGTTCAGACCACCATACACATGCAAAACTAGTGAAAGCACAAACAGCAGCAGCAACCCGTCTCTCCTCGGGATATTGTAAACATGTAAAATGTTGTTCAGTTTCTAACTCCCAAGTAAGATATATATCAGGAACATATCTACCCTCAAATGGTGGAATATTCAATTTCAGTTTAGGAATATGGTCATTATCTCGTACCTGAGGTGGTGGTGCAGGCCTACCGTTGCGAACATATACCTGAGGTCAACCTGCTGGTGGTGGTGCTGGTGGCTACATGTAGTTATGATTTTTATCAACCTCATCCTCGTAATAGTCCTCCACCTCTGCAGTAGCAGCAGGAGCTACAGAAGCACCAACAACAGTAGCAGCGGCACCAGAATTTTGTCCTGGCTCAATAGGAACAGGCTATGCTCGCCCTACTGTATCGCGGCGTAGAACTGGTTGTGGGAGACGTTTGAGTAATTCATCAAACTTGGCGTCCAACTTGGTGTCAATTGTCTTCTCAATGTCATCCATCCTCTCCAATGCCTTTCCAAAACTGGCCATCACATCTTCCACCTGTTGACCCAACATTTGATGAAACTTATCATGAAGCTCCTTGTTCGTCATTTTCTCCCAGTCAATCTCGTCGGCTTGTGATCCTGCCATGGTTAGCAGCAATAGAAACACAAAAGAATATGATCCTACAGACTACTAGGAAGCGGTGGTGGTGGTGTGTCACAAATCCTTCAAGCGAATCTCAAATTCTTACAAGTTCTAACCCAGCAGCAGGTGGTGATCGGCAACCGTTGTAGTCAAAACTCTCAAATCCTAGATAGAGCGATTACCAGGGAGAGTCAAACGCACGACGTAGATGTATGTGTAGCTAGGAAGGCTTATAATATGGTAGCAAAAAGGGTCAGCAATAATCAATTCAGAGATGCGAACTTGAATCAACGCTCAACAACGATACTGTGCTGGTCCTAGGCTAGACCGTGCTAGAGACGCGAGCCTAGAACACTAACAAAATCATGGCGCGACACGTAATCAAGGAAGGAGCACACTCTGAATTTTTTTCTCTTTTTTTCACTTTTTTTTGCACTTTTTTTCCTCTCTTTTTTTGCTCCGCAACAATTTTTTCGAAAAAGTCTACAAATGGTCTAGAAACTGCCTGGCCAGAATTTTCCAGACTTAGTTTTTTTTCTGAAACTGGAACTATTTTTCTTCTGCGGTAGCAAGACAATTCAGGAGTCCTACTCCGTCACGACTCGGAGCATGGCGTGATCCCGAAATCCAAAACAGAGTAACAAGATACTGGACTCGGACTAGGACTGGTGGCGGAGATGAATCTGGTGGAACTCGGACTGGTGGCGGAGATGAATCTGGTGGAACTCAGACTGGTGGAAAATATATGTTGCAGGTGGACTCGGATTGGCGTGATGGCGGCGGATATGTGGTGGCGTATATGGACTCGGTTTGGCGATGAATATGTGGTGGTGGTATATGGCAATGGCTATGATGATGATGCGGTCGTGATATATGGCAGCGGTGATGTGACAACCTATGAACAGAACTCGAAACTCTAAAGGACTAGACGCTAAGACCAGCAACTTGACACAACGATGCAACCGCAAATTCAACAAAGCAAAACACTAAAAAGATTATGCAAAGGCTCAGATTGGTTCGGGTATGAGAAACTAACCCTATTTTTTTGGCTTTTTCGTGGACTGTAGGTACGAAGAACAGACTCGATCTAAACTATGAAAAACTGTAAAATCTCACCGAGCAACCTGGACATCTGATACCACTTGATAGAGGCAAGGGTGTCCCGTCTTTCGATGAGATGATGGATATCGCTTTGGTGGAAGTCGACTTTGACGATCCGACTACGAACGTGTGAGGAGGTCGCGCCTTAGGAATCGCTAAACCAACTCCGAGAGGTTATTGACCACGCCGGAGCACGATCAACCTGACCACGAGGGTCTGTTTCCTGCGAGCAAACGAAGAACAAGCAAGAAACTGAGATTGCAATCTGGATATTGCGAATATAAGATGAAAGCTTTATTGATCAAGGTGGGGTTCTGTGACGCCTTTGTCTGGTCGTTGAACACAAACGAAGTACGCGAAGTTGCAGCTATGGCGAACTTTAATCTAAACAAAACCCAAAGTCTATACGGTGCCCTAAGTGTTGTATATATGGAGGAAGAGGGGGGGGGGGATTTCGTGGCCCTTAGTGAAGGGGTCCGAAACCAACCCTATATCTTGTTTCCCCACATATACGGACTCTAAAAATAGCCTATACTTATGTATTTCGAAATTACATGGGCCTAGCCCAATAAAAAGGTGACGCAGCACCTAGAATAGCACCTGGACGAAATTTATGAAGTGGCATCTTGTATATTTTGTCCAAGGCTTCATGCACTCGTTATGGTGGCTTCAAAGCCCTGAAATCATCACTTGTAACTCCATTCTTGTTCCCCTTGCGCATGCCATCATCTCCATGCTTGTTCTTGCTCCAATGTTCATCCTTCTCCAAGCTAGGCCCTTCATTTATAAGCAAAACAAATGTATGCAATTTAGGCAGCATCATATTCTCATGAACATTAGAATCATTACCAAGAACCGAAAGTACCTGGTAATCTAATTGGCGTGCGTGAGCTCTAGTAATTGGTCCAGTATGTATAGCGGCAGGGGCTGTGGGTGTAATAATGGTATTGATGTCCTCATCAGCGTATTTCGAGATTAGGATTTGTCACTCCGATTCTCAGAGAGGTATCTCTGGGCCCTCTCGGTAATGGACATCACTATAAGCCTTGCAAGCAATGTGACTAACGAGTTAGTTGCGGGATGATGCATTACATAACGAGTAAAGAGACTTGCCAGTAACGAGATTGAACTGGGTATTGAGATACCAACGATCGAATCTCGGGCAAGTAACATAACGATGACAAAGGGAACAATGTATGTAGTTATGCGGTTTGACCGATAAAGATCTTCGTAGAACATGTGGAAACCAATATGAGCATCCAGGTTCCGCTATTGGTTATTGACCAGAGACATGTCTCGGTCATGTCTACACAGTTCTCGAACCCGTATGGTCCGCACGCTTAAAGTTCGGTGACGATCGGTATTATGAGTTTTTGTGTTTTGATGTACCGAAGGTAGTTCGGAGTCCCGGATGTGATCACAGACATGACGAGGAGTCTCAAAATGGTCGAGACGTAAAGATCGATATATTGGATGACTATGTTCGGACACCGGAAGTGTTTCGGGAGGTTTCGGACATTTACACGAGTACCGGGGGTTACTGGAACCCCCTGGGGGGTTTATTGGGCCTCATGGGCCCTAGTGGAGAAGAGGAGGGGCGGCCAGGGCAGGCCGCGTGCCCCCTCCCCCTCTAGTCTGAATTGTACAAGGAGGGGGGGCGGCCCCCTTTCCTTCCTCTCCTCTCTCCCTTCCTTCCTTTCTCCTACTCCAACAAGGAAAAGAGGAGTCCTACTCCCAGTGGGAGTAGGACTCCCCCCTGGCGCGCCCTCCTTGGCTGGTGGCCTCTCCCCCCCCCCCTTGCTCCTTTATATACGGGGGCAGGGGGGAACCTGTAGACACACAAGTTGATTAGTTAATCTCTCCCAGCCGTGTGCGGTGCCCCCCTCCACCATATTCCACCTCTGTAATATTGTGGGGGTTCTTAGGTGAAGCCCTGCGTTGGTAGCATCATCAACACCGTCATCACGTCGTCGTGCTGACGGAACTCTCCCGCAAAGCTCTGCTAGATCGGAGTTCATGGAACGTCATCGAGCTGAACATGTGCTAAACTCGGAGGTGTCGTACGTTCGGTACTTGGATCGGTCTGATCGTGAAGACGTACGACTACATCAACCATGTTGTGCTAACGCTTCCGCTTTCGGTCTACGAGGGTACATGGACAACACTCTCCCCTCTCATTTCTATGCATCACCATGATATTGCGTGTGCATAGGATTTTTTTTGAAATTACTGTGTTCCACAATAGTGGCATCCGAGCCAGGTTTATGCGTAGATGATATATGCACGAGTAGAACACAAGTGAGTTGTGGGCGATACAAGTCATACTGCTTACCTGCATGCCATACTTTGGTTCGGCGGTATTGTTGGATGAAGCGGCCCGGACCGACATTACGCATACGCTTACACAAGACTGGTTCTACCGATGTGCTTTGCACATAGGTGGCTGGCGGGTGTCAGTTTCTCCAACTTTAGTTGAACCGCGTGTGGCTACGCCCGTTCCTTGAGAAGGTTAAAACAACACTAACTTGACGAAATATCATTGTGGTTTTGATGCGTCGGTAAGAATGGTTCTTGCTCAGCCCGTAGTAGCCACGTAAAACTTGCAACAACAAAGTAGAGGACATCTAAATTTATTTTGCATGGCATGCTGTGATGTGATATGGTCAAGACATGATGCCAAATTTTATTGTATGAGATGATCATCTTTTGTAATAGAGTTATCGGCAACTGGCAGGAGCCATATGGTTGTCGCTTTATTGTATGCAATGCAACCGCCCTGTAATTGCTTTACTTTATCACTAAGCGGTAGCGATAGTTGTAGAAGCAATAGTTGGCGAGACTGTAGGAGATATGCCCTAGAGGCAATCATGTATGATGATATGTCCTATGTGTTTATGAATAAAGATAGTCCTTGGACATTATCAATGATGTGTATCAGCAAGTATGTGACTTGTTTGTGGGACTATGCATTGTATGATGACTGTCCTAAAAGGTCCCTAGTCGAAAGGTCTGTGTGGATGCACAGCCGACTAGACTAGGATATGGCATGGTCGATGGCTTGGTCTCACTAGCCATGGAGCATTGGATGCTAACCAGATAATATGGACTTGGAAAGGTCTGGTCGGATTCGACGTAGTCGGATCCGAATCGAGATAAGGTCCGAGTCGGACAAACCCAACTATGAGACGCAGCGATATGTCATCTGTGAGTCTCTAGTACAACATACGTTCTATGTCCTAAGACCTGAGCTGGCACATGTACTTGGGATGGTGAAAGACTTGCTTTGGGCCGACCAAACGCTACTCCGTGACTGGGTAGTTACAAAGGTAGGTTTCTGGTTTGTCTAGTCCCATGCTGTGAGACATGGTCGAGCAAGATGGGATTTGCCCCTACGATCAGGAGAGATATACTCTGGGCCCCTCGTGTGATCCGACCAGGATAAGCATGGCCATGCGACAGGGATTATGAGATAATCCGGTTTGTGGTCGGTATCACTAGAACGATAAATAGGTCGGGCTAGCACAAGGATGACAGTCTCGCCTTGAGCCCGACAACATATATCGTGCGGCAAAGGGAACAGAAGTGTGACACATTGTACAGGTTCGCCTAACTAGCTTCATAGTTTGCTTGGTGGTCGGCATGCCTTGATAGAGGCCGCTACCAACCATGCAGGTCGGAGGTGATCCGAACTGTGACCAAGCCGACTTGAACCTAAGGGGTCGCGCGCTTAAGGGAAGGAACCTATGAGGTCAGTTCGTAGGACACTGGTCGGATGTGATCCGAACTGGACTAGGAACGTGACCGAGTAGACTTTGGGCTTTAGGGTCCGTGCAAGGCCCAAGTGTTGAGCCTGCAACGGATGCCTATATAAAGTGGATGTGCGGCACACTCAAGTGGTTGATTGCTTCAGCGCTGTGACTAGGGTTTGCATGTGTTGCGAATAGCCACCTCCACTTGCCGCCGACTGTGTGATCGGACCTAGCAGTCCGCCGCATGGTGTTCCTCCTGCACGCGCGGATACCGTTAGAGGCAGTGCACTTGCGCCGCTCCGGCGAACTTGTACGTGGGATCGGACGACCGGATGTTCAAGGGAGATCGGACGAGGACGAGAAGATCCACGCGGACACGCTGCCCCAACTCTTCTTCCGCTGCACGGCACTGCGCTCTAGTGGTAATGAACTATGATCCATCTCCCGTAGCATGTTCCTGTTGTTCTGCGCGTAGGAAAATTTTAATTTGCAGTCGATGCACCCTATCGTAGAACCCAACAGAGACGACAATGATGCTATGATGGAGATCAAGGTGTTGCGCCGGTGACGATGGTGATCATGACGGTGCTTCGGAGATGGAGATCACAAGCACAAGATGATGATGGTCATATCATATCACTTATATTGATTGCATGTGATGTTTATCATTTATGCATCTTATTTTGCTTTGATTGACGGTAGCATTATAAGATGATCTCTCACTAAATTTCAAGGTATAAGTGTTCTCCCTGAGTATGCACCATTGCGAAAGTTCTTCGTGCCGAGACACCACGTGATGATCGGGTGTGATAAATAAGCTCTACGTTCATATACAACGGGTGTAAGACAGTTTTACACACGCAGAATACACAGGTTAAACTTGACGAGCCTAGCATATGCAGATATGTCCTCGGAACACTGAGGCCGAAAGGTCGAGCGTGAATCATATAGTAGATATGATCAACATAGTGATGTTCACCATTGAAAACTACTCCATATCACGTGTTGATCGGACATGGTTTAGTTGATTTGGATCACATGATCACTTAGATGACTAGAGGGATGTCTATCTAAGTGGGAGTTCTTAAGTAATATAATTAATTGAACTTTAATTTGTCATGAACTTAGTACCTGATAGTATTTTTTCTTGTCTATGTTATTGTAGATAGATGGCCCGTGCTGTTGTTCCATTGAATTTCAATGCATTCCTTGAGAAAGCTAAGTTGAAAGATGATGGTAGCAATTACACGGACTAGGTCCGTAACTTGAGGATTATCATCATTGCTTCACAGAAAAATTACGTCCTGGAAGCACCGCTAGGTGTACCATTCATGCCGGCAACTGCAGACATTGTGAATGCCTGGCAGTCGCGTATTGATGACTACTCGATTGTTTAGTGTGCCATGCTTTACGTCTCAAAACCGGGACTTCAATTATGTTTTGAACGTCATGGAGCATATGAGATGTTCCAGGAGTTGAAGTTAATATTTCAAGCAAATGCCCGGATTGAGAGATATGATGTCTCCAATAAATTCTACAGCTGCAAGATCAAGGAGAATAGTTCTGTCAGTGAACATATACTCAAAATGTCTGGGTATTGCAATCACTTGATTCAACTGGGAGTTAATCTTCCTGATGATAGTGTCATTGACAGAATTCTTCAAGCACTGCCACCAAGCTACAACAGCTTCATGATGAACTATAATATGCAAGGGATGAACAAAACTATTCCCGAGCTCTTCGCGATGCTAAAAGCTGCGGAGGTAGAAATCAAGAAGGAGCATCAAGTGTTGATGGTCAACAAGACCACCAGTTAATTTCAAGAAAAAGGGTAAAGGGAAGAAGAAGGGGGACTTCAAGAAGAACGGCAAGCAAGGTGCCGCTCAGGAGAAGAAACCTAAGTCTGGACCTAAGCCTGAGATTGAGTGCTTCTACTGCAAAGGGACTGGTCACTAGAAGCGGAACTACCGCAAGTATTTGGCAGATAAGAAGGATGGCAAGGTGAACAAAGGTATATGTGAAATACATGTTATTGATGTGTACCTTACAAATGCTGGCAGTAGCACCTGGGTATTTGATACTGGTTCTGTTGCTAATATTTGCAACTCGAAATAGGGACTACGGATTAAGCCTTGGCTAAGGACAAGGTGACGATGCTCGTGGGAAATGGTTCCAAAGTCGATGTGATCGCGGTCGGCACACTACCTCTACATCTACCTTCGGGATTAGTTTTAGACCTGAATAATTGTATTTGGTGCCAGCGTTGAGCATGAACATTATATATGGATCTTGTTTGATGTGAGATAGTTATTCATTTAAATTAGAGAATAATGGTTGTTCTATTTACATGAGTAATATCTTTTATGGTCATGCACCCTTGAAGAGTGGTCTATTTTTGTTGAATCTCGATAGTACACATATTCATAATGTTGAAGCCAAAACATGCAGAGTTGATAATGATAGTGCAACTTATTTGTGGCACTGCCGTTTGGGTCATATTCTTGTAAAGTGCATGAAGAAACTCCATACTGATGGACTTTTGGAATCACTCGATTATGAATCACTTGGTACTTGTGAACCATGCCTCATGGGCAAGATGACTAAAACACCATTCTCCGGAACTACGGAGCGAGCAACAGATTTATTGGAAATCATACATTCTGATGTATGTGGTCCAATGAATATTGAGGCTCGCGGTGGGTATCGTTATTTTCTCACCTTCATAGATGATTTGAGCAGATATGGGTATATCTACTTAATGAAACATAAGTCTGAAACATTTGAAAAGTTCAAAGAATTTCAGAATGAAGTGGAAAATCATCATAACAAGAAAATAAAGTTTCTATGATCTGATCGTGGAGGAGAATATTTGAGTTACGAGTTTGGTCTACATTTGAAACAATGTGGAATAGTTTCGCAACTCACGCCACCCGGAACACCACAACGTAATGGTGTGTCCGAACGTCATAATCGTACTTTACTAGATATGGTGCGATCTATGAGGTCTCTTACTGATTTACCACTATCGTTTTGGGGTTACGCTTTAGAGACGGTTGCATTCACGTTAAATAGGGCACCATCGAAATCCGTTGAGACGACGCCTTATGAACTGTGATTTGGCAAGAAACCAAAGTTGTCGTTTCTTAAAGTTCGGGGTTGTGATTCTTATGTGAAAAAACTTCAACCTGATAAGCTCGAACCCAAATCGGAGAAATGTGTCTTCATAGGATACTCAAAGGAGACTATTGGGTACACCTTCTATCACAGATCCGAAGGCAATACATTTGTTGCTAAATTTGGATCCTTTCTAGAGAAGGAGTTTCTCACGAAGAATTGAGTGGGAGGAAAGTAGAACTTGATGAGGTAATTGTACCTGCTCCCTTATTGGAAAGTAGTTACAAGGTGTGAAGTTGAGTTAGACTCAATGCCCGACCACTGCAGAAGATAGAGAGAAAATGAAAGATGTTCCCTATGCTTCAGCCATAGGCTCTATCATGTATGAAACGATGTGTACCAGACCTGATGTGTGCTTTGCTATTAGCCTAGCTGGGAGGTACCAAAGTAATCCAGGAGTGGATCACTGGACAGCGGTCAAGAACATCCTGAAATACCTGAAAAGGACTAAGCATATGTTTCTCGTTTATGGAGGTGACAAAGAGCTAGTCATAAATGGTTACGTCGATCCAAGCTCTGACACTGATCCGGATGATTCTTAATCGCAAACCATATACCTGTTTATCTTGAATGGTGGAGCTGTCAGTTGGTGCAGTTCTAAACAAAGTGTCATGGTGGGATCTACGTGTGAAGCGGAGTACATAGCTGCTTCGGAAGCAGCAAATGAAGGAGTCTGGATGAAGGAGTTCATATCCGATCTAGGTGTTATACCTAGTGCATCGTGTCCAATGAAAATCTTTTGTGACAATACTGGTGCAATTGCCTTGGCAAAGGAATCCAGATTTCACAAGAGAGCCAAGCACATCAAGAGACGCTTCAATTCCATCTGGGATCAAGTCTAGGTGGGAGACATAGAGATTTGCAAGATAAATACGGATCTAAATGTTGCAGACCCGTTGACTAAGCCTCTTCCACGAGCAAAACATGACCAGCACCAAAACTCCATGGGTGTTAGAATCATTACCGTGTAATCTAGATTATTGACTCTAGTGCAAGTGGGAGACTGAAGGAAATATGCCCTAGAGGCAATAATAAAGTTATTATTTATTTCCTCATATCATGATAAATGTTTATTATTCCTGCTAGAATTGTATTAATCGGAAAGATAATACATGTGTGAATACATAGACAAACATAGTCACTAGTATGCCTCTACTTGACTAGCTCGTTGATCAAAGATGGTTGAGTTTCCTAGCCATAGACATGAGTTGTCATTTGATTAACGGGATCACATCATTAGGAGAATGATGTGATTGACTTGACCTATTCCGTTAGCTTTGCACTTGATCATTTAGTATGTTGCTATTGCTTTCTTCATGACTTATACATGTTCCTATGACTATGAGATTATGCAACTCCCGTTTACCATAGGAACACTTTGTGTTCTACCAAACATCACAACGTAACTGGGTGATAATAAAGGAGCTCTACAGGTGTCTCCGAAGGTACTTGTTGAGTTGGCGTATTTCGATATTAGGATTTGTCACTCTGATTGTTGAAGAGGTATCTCTGGGCCCTCTCGGTAATGCACATCACTATAAGCCTTGCAAGCAATGTGACTAATGAGTTAGTTGTGGGATAATGCATTACATAACGAGTAAAGAGACTTGCCGGTAATGAGATTGAACTAGGTATTGAGATACCGACGATCGAATCTCGGGCAAGTAACATACCGATGACAAAGGGAACAACGTATGTAGTTATGCGGTTTGACCGATAAAGATCTTCGTAGAATATGTGGGAACCAATATGAGCATCCAAGTTCCGCTATTGGTTATTGACCGGAGACATGTCTTGGTCATGTCTACATAGTTCTCAAACCTGTAGGGTCTGCACGCTTAAAGTTCGGTGACGATCGGTATTATGAGTTTTTGTGTTTTGATGTACAGAAGGTAGTTCGGAGTCCCGGATATGATCACGGACATGACGAGGAGTCTCGAAATGGTTGAGACGTAATGATCGATATATTGGATGACTATGTTCGGACACCGGAAGTGTTTCGGGAGGTTTCGGACATTTACAGGAGTACCAGGGGGTTACCGGAACCCCCTGGGGGGTTTATTGGGCCTCATGGGCCCTAGTGGAGAAGAGGAGGGCCGACCAGGGTAGGCCGTGCTCCCCCTCCCCCTCTAGTCTGAATTGGACAATGAAGGGGGCGGCGCCCCCCTTTCCTTCCTCTCCTCTCTCCCTTCCTTCCCTTCTCCTACTCCAACAAGGAAAAGAGGAGTCCTACTCCCAGTGGGAATAGGACTCCCCCCTGGCGCGCCCTCCTTGGCCGGCCGCCTCTCCCCCCTTGCTCCTTTATATACGGGGGCAGGGGGTACCTCTAGACACACAAGTTGATCAGTTGATCTCTCCCAGCCGCGTGCGGTGCCCCCCTCCACCATATTCCACCTCGGTAATATCGTAGCGGTGCTTGGGTGAAGCCCTGCATTGGTAGCATCATCAACACCGTCATCACGCCGTCGTGCTGATGGAACTCCCCCGCAAAGCTCTGCTGCATCGGAGTTCGTGGGACGTCATCAAGCTGAACGTGTGCTGAACTCGGAGGTGCCATACGTTCGGTACTTGGATCGGTCGGATCGTGAAGACGTACGACTACATCAACCGTGTTGTGCTAACGCTTCTGCTTTCGGTCTACGAGGGTACGTGGACAACACTCTCCCCTCTTGTTTCTATGCATCACCATGATCTTGCGTGTGCGTAGGAATTTTTTTGAAATTAATGCGTTCCCCAACAGTGACCCGCTCCCGCCGAAGAAACGGCAGGTCCCATACCACCGCGACGAGGTTGCGGGGCCGGAGATGACAAGGCCCTGGTGCAAGCAGCCACCCCCTAGGTTTCCGCTACCCCTGTACGCCCGAGCCGAGGGTCCCGGAGAAAGGGATGACGAGCGACACCGCCCGCGCCGCAGGCGAGGTCGACGAGTCGTGGCGGCGCGTGCCGTTGCTCCTAGAGTCCACGCCGCGGACTCCTCTCGCGAGCTTGTTGTCGGTGTCAGAACCGGCGGCTCTCGGATAGGGGGTCCCGAACTGTGCGTCTAAGGCTGGTAACAGGAGGCAGGGGACACGATGTTTTACCCAGGTTCGGGCCCTCTCGATGGAGGTAATACCCTACTTCCTGCTTGATTGATCTTGATGATATGAGTATTACAAGAGTTGATCTACCACGAGTTCGTAGAGGCTAAACCCTAGGAGCTAGCCTATGATTATGATTGTGATTGTCCCCTATGGACTAGACCCTCCGGTTTATATAGACACTGGAGGGGGCTAGGGTCACAGAGTCGGTTACAAAGAAGGAGATCTGGCACCCGAATCGCCAAGCTTGCCTTCCACGCAAAGGAGAGTCCCATCCGGACACGGGACGAAGTCTTGAATCTTGTATCTTCATAGTCCAACAGTCCGGCCAAAGTATATAGTCCGGCTGTCCGGATACCCCCTTATTCAGGACTCCCTTAGTAGCCCCTGAACCAGGCTTCAATGAGATGAGTCCAGCGTGCAGATTGTCTTCGGCATTGCAAGGCGGGTTCCATCTCCGAATACTCCAAGGTAGATTCTGGACACAAGGATCATGTCCGGCTCTGCAGAATAATTTCACATACCACCGTAGAGAGAACAATATTCCACAAATATAATCTTCTGACAACTTTAGATAACGTGACATCACACCATGGCCAAGTCATTATTCAAACCGTTTTCCCACAACCAGCCACCGCACATATTGCGAGGCAGTTTCCTTGGCACGTCTTGTGGAAGCAGAGATCGTGTCCCCTTATCACGGGATCCTCATTAATATGGGTACGGGTAACCCAACCGTGCCATTTTATCATGGCACTTGGAAAATAAGCGATTTTATCAAGCAAGCGGGGAGGCGCACAGTTTTCGCCACCTTTATAAAGGGGTAAGGATCTCCCATTTTTACCCACACCTTCTTCCTCCTTTGCTCATCCATTCTCGCACTCTCGAGCCCTAGCGCCCAAGTTCTCACCTTCTCCGTAGGACAATTCACAGCATGTCTGGAGCGGGAGGCAAGTGGATGGCCTCCTCCGTCACGGAGGAGGACATTACCAAGCTTCGGGCGGCCGGATACCTGGCCGCAAACATCGTGCACAGGCTTCCAGCGGAGGGACAAATCACCCCCACTAAAAAGTCTTGGGAAAGAGTAGTATTCCTCTCTCATTTTGTCTGCGGACTAGGATTTCCACTTCATCCATTTGTCCACGGGCTCATGTTTTACTATGGGCTAGACTTCCATGATCTAGCCCCAAATTTCGTCCTCAACATCTTGGTGTTTATCGTCGTGTGCGAGGCCTTCCTCCGCATCAAGCCCTACTTCGTCCTATGGCTACGAATCTTCTGTGTGAAGCCAAAGATCGTGAGTGGCCAGCAAGCAAAGTGCGGAGGCGCCATGGTGGGCAGGATGCCCAACGTTATCTGGCTGGACGGCTCCTTTGTGGAGACCCTGAAAGGGTGGCAATTGGGGTGGTTCTACATCACCGAGACGCGTGACGCCAACTAGGCGGCGGCCCCCGAATTCCGATCCAGAATCCCCATGCGGCTCACCTCCTGGGAAAAGAAGGCCCTAGCCTGGGGCGAACCTGCAGAGCTGACCGGACTTCGGAACTGCATCAAAAACATGATGGACAAGAAGATCAAGCTTGTCAACGTGGTCTAGGTTATGCTCTTCCGCCGGATCCTTCCATGCCAAAGACGGGCATTCAATCTGTGGGAGTTCGATTCGGCCAAACACTAGGCGCTGTAAGGGCTTTTTGGCACGACGCATAAGGACATCTGGAAGGTGCTGTTCAAGGCCACCAAAGTACCCCCTCCCACATCTGAGGACCGCGGACTCAGCGCCATGTGGCTCGCCAATCTGGTAAGTTCTCTGGTCATCACTAGATGTACCTTTCCCAGCGTATTCGTGGGAGGATTTTAAGTCACCATGTTTATCGAATCATGATTACGTGGTGACAGCGGAGCGTATCGACTGTCCGGCTCCGCTGCCGAAAGATCCAGAAACCACACTCCTGAAGGAGATGCTAGTTCCGGCGCCTTACAAGGCGCCGTAGAAGAAGGCCGGAAAGAAGGCCACGGGGACCAGGAAGGGTCTCCGGCGCAAGGCTGTGCTGGACGCCTCGTCCGAAGACAATGAGGCGCGCTCCCCCCACGAAGGTGAGGAGAAGAAGAAGAAGAAGAAGAAGAAGAAGGCCGCCCCATCCGGGGAGGCCGAAGGGTCTAAGAAGGCGGCCGCGGAGACCAGGAAGGGTCTCCGGCGCAAGGCCGTAATAGACTCGTCGTCCGAGGACGGCGAGGCAGATTCCTCCTGCGGAGACGGGGGGAAACATGAAGAAATTCCCCCTCCCCGCATTTGGGAGGAGAAGAAAAGAAAAGCCGCCCCACAGGGGGAGGCTAGGACGCCAAAAAAGAGAAAGGCGTCCCTTCCGGATCACTCCATCACAGCCGCCTATAGCGAGGAGTGGCTGCCCAGGGGCAAGCCCATGGCGAGATCGTAAGTATTCGCACTCTGTAATACTTTTCGTGCGACTTAACTTGATAGTTTGTTATAACGCCGAACACGCATATGCAGTCCGACCAGGTCCCATCTCGAGGTACACTCTTCGGATGGGTCTCTGAGTGATTCGGTGATGAATTTGCTCCTGACAGCCACCTCCCCTCGGCCTGCGGATGACACGGAGGTGTTGTCCCAAAGGATACCAGAGCAGGGGGCGGTGGTTCTGGAGACGCCCGAAGGCGAAATTCCAGACGCTGGGGACATGCAGGGTAAGATCCCCATAGACTATGCTGACGAGAGCCGCAGTAAGTTGGGCTCCCAGCCGGACACTGCACTGGAACCTCCAAGGGTTTAGAATTCAGGTAGGCAGCCCCTTGCTAAGGAGGGCGATCCAGCCATGCCGACGACCTCCATCCTGCCGGAGGCATCGGATAATTTGTTGGGAGCGCTTCGCAGCACTTCCATTGATGAGGAGCACCGTACTCTTATGAGTACGGTGATTGAAAAGGTTCGGTCCGCCAAAAGTGGATTGACCGAAGCCTGCACCAGCCTCCTAATAGGCTTTGAGGTAAGTAATCAAAAGTGTGAGAAATTATCACCCAATAGACAGTAGCCCCTGATACTCTGTTTGGTGTTCGGAAAGAAAAGCCAAACGGAGGGTCAACTTTAAACCACAGGATTCTAACAGTATGTGTATATGTGGATAAGTAGGCGGTGCTGCTTGCCGCTGCTGCCCGCACGGCAGAGGTCGCCGGACTTGAACGGGGCCTGAAGCAGGCCGAAGAGGAGCTCAGCCTCATGAAGAGGCAGCTCGAAGAGAACAAAGGTAAGTGATGCCCCGTCCATGTGTCGTATAGAGGAGAAACAATTGGTGATGCTAACAAAAAGCGTCATGATTTTTTAATAGGGGCCATGACCGAGGTGGCGGCCCTGAAGAAAGCGCTATCCGAGGCCGAAGGCAAGGAGGCCATGGAGCGTATTGAGCGTGAAAATCAAGATGCTAGGGTGGGCGAGGTACAGCAAGAGCTCCAGGAGTTTGGCAAGAAGTTCGAGTCCTTGGAGCGTGACTTCAAGACGCAAGAGTCTAAGCTTGCAAAGGCCTTTCAGAGCACGAAAGACGCCAAGGCCGAAGCCCAAAAGGCCCTCCAGGAAATCCAGGCAGCCAAGAAGATAGCGGCTGGTAAGGCATTCATTATGCAAAGCAAGCATGTGGAGGAGACATTTCTTTTACTTACCCAAATTTGGAGCTCTCCAGGGGCATTCGCAGATTTGCCAAGCATCATATCGGATGCCACGGAGTTCTACCGTGCCGGAGAGGGGAGCTCGATGGAGAAGTTGTTCTGGTCCTAGTATACTGGAGCCGAACACCCTCTGAGTGACCAACTAAAGCAATTGGTCGAACTCCACAGGGCGGCCGAACTGGCCATGAAGCACCTCATAGTCCGGATGTGGCCTGGCGAGCCCCTGCCCGACAGCTACTTCGGCCTTATAAAGCGGATGGTAAATGCATGTCCGCGGCTTGAAGTTATCAAGCAATCCGTTTGTATTGAGGGTGCCCGCCGGGCCTTTGCCCGTGCGAAGATCCATTGGGCCAAACTGGATGTAGAGAAGCTGGTGAAGGATGGACCGTCGGAAGGTAAGGCGCATCGCTACCCCGAGAAATATTATGATGGTGTTATGAAAGGCGCCCGCCTCATGGCCGATGAATGTACCAAGGACATAATCTTTGAGTGAATGTACTCATGCCATCTTTGTAATATGAAAACGAGTTTGTTTGCGCTATATGGCGCTTTGTTGATTTAAAATATTACCTTCTGTGCGGCTGTTTATAAAATTCTGAAAGTAGGCCAGTCGATGGCTTCCGCCCCCACGTAACTAGTACTGGGGTGTTCGTGGAAAACCCAAACACTCTTTATCCAAATTTTTGGTCCCTTAAGGAGGTGTTTAGCACAGCAAACAAGGCAATCGGACTATGTGGCTTTATAACTCTCACTTAGCCATAGAAGTCTACAATTTTAAATTTCGGTGAAGCCCCTAGAATTCGGAAAGCCGAATTGGGGCGCTATACACACCTAAATCAGACAAGGCTGATTCCTCGCCTGAAGCGGAAAAAATCTTTAAGGATTTAAGACCTCTCGAACAGCGACCAGCTCTCGTCGCATCATGATAGTCAGTTTTCGGCTTTCTCTACTGAGGTGCTCGTCCGGAAGAACCGGTACACAATTGCAGTAATTCTCCCTGCGCTACCTTAGCCGATATAATGGAATGTAAGGTACCAAAACAAGGGAGCCGGACAAACCCAACTATTGACCCAAGACATGATTCGGAGTTGATGCATATAATGCTATAAGTTTGGGGTGACGCATTGTCGAAAGTGTTCGGACTTATCTTGCCGTATAATGGGGCACCATAAGAAGCCCTTGGCAAACTGAACGTACCAAAGTGTACGGATGCAATATTAAATAAACATTTTAGGGAAAATATGAAGATAGTAATAATAAGCTGATGCTGTATATTATTTCCCGTTGTTTATTTAAATAATACGTCCAAGTGTATGTGTATAATTAATGTGTTAAGCAGAAACAAATCGGACTATTTGACATGTCCTATCCAAGGGTGGGCCGCATGCGGGTATGTAAAACAGGTATAACGATCATTGACACAGACCACCTGGGTATTCCTTTTGTGTGCAAAGCCTTTTGCCTCCTTGGTTTTCCCTCCTGTGATAAGTCCGATGACCCGGTTCTCTGAAGGGGCTGCCCGAAAGTAGGGTCCTGAAAGAGAAAGAAGGTTATTAAAGTATGCGGGTCTTGTGGCGGTTGAACCGTACTGTGGACCGCATCAGCGTTGCGCGTCCGTCTATGCCCATGGTATTTTGAGTGCGTAATTGTGTACGCGCGGCACAAATGCTGCCTGAATGGGGCTAGGGCGGAGGCCGGACTACTAGTCGCGCTCTTGGCGTGCCTGACAATCCTGTTGCGGAGTACTCCGGACTCGCTTGATGGTGTTCGGGGTTGTCGTCGCTGAATTGACGGTCTGTCGGAGAAGGCTGCTTTGTACTTCTGCCGCGAGGGCCGTAGTGTGCTCTTCTGTACAGAGAGAGCGGTCTGTGTTTCCATTGACTGTTATAACCCCGCGAGGTCCTGGCATCTTGAGCTTGAGGTATGCATAGTGTGGTACCGCATTGAATCGAACGAATGCGGTTCGTCCAAACAGTGCATGGTAGACACTACAGAAAGGGACAATATCAAAGATTAACTCCTCGCTTCGGAAGTTATCCAGGGATCCGAAGACCCCTTCCAGTGTTATTGAGTCCGTACAATGGGCCTCTACACCTGGAATTACAACTTTGAAGCTGGTTTTGGTGGGTTTGATCCTTGAGGGATCGATGCCCATTTTTCGCACTGTGTCCTGATAAAGCAGGTTCAGGCTACTGCCATTGTCCATAAGGACTCACGTGATATGGAATCCGTCGATGATTGGGTCAAGGACCAATGCGGCTGAACCGCCGTGACAGATGCTGGTAGGGTGGTCCCTACGATCAAAAGTGATCGGATAGGATGACCATGGGTTGAACTTTGGGGCGACTGGCTCCATCGCATAGACGTCCCTTAGTGCACGCTTTCGTTCCCGTTTGGGAATGTGGGTGGCATAGATCGTGTTTACCGTTTTCACCTAGGGGGGATTTCTTCTGTCCCCTAGTGTTCGGATGTTGGGGCTCCTCGTCATCATTGCTGTGCAGCCCCTTGTCCTTGTTTTTGGCATTTATCTTGCTGGCCTGTTTGAACACCCAGCAATCTCTGTTAATGTGGTTGGCTAGCTTATCAGGGGTGACGTGAATTTTGCACGAGCGGTCGAGTATGCGGTCTGGATTGGACGGTCCCAGATTGTTTCTTTTGAACGGCTTTTTCCGCTGACTGGATTTTGAGCCATTGAATCCGGCGTTGACTGTCGTGTCTTCGGTGTTGTCGCCATTGTTCTGATGCTTATGTCTGTTGCGCCGTGGCTTGCTGTTACTGTCGCGGACATCTGAAGTGCCGGAGTTTCTTGGCGTGGTGCTACTGCGAGCCAGCCAGCTGTCCTCGCCCGCGCAAAAGCGGGTCATGAGTGTCGTGAGGGCTGCCATGGACTTCGGTTTTTCTTGGCCGAGGTGTCGGGCGAGCCACTCGTCGCGGATATTATGCTTAAAGGCCGCCAAGGCTTTGGCGTCCGGACAGTCGACAATTTGGTTCTTTTTAGTTAGGAACCGAGTCCAGAATTTCCTGGCTGACTCTCCGGGCTGTTGGGTAATGTGACTCAAGTCATCAGCATCCAGTGGTCGCACGTAAGTGGCTTGGAAGTTGTCGAGGAACGCGTCTTCCAGGTTTTCCCAACTGCCGATGGAATTTGCCGGCAGGCTATTCAGCCAGTGTTGGGCCTGTCCTTTGAGTTTAAGGGGAAGATACTTGATGGCATGTAGATCGTCGCCGCGGGACATGTGAATGTGGAGAAGGAAATCTTCGATCCATACCGCGGGGTCTGTTGTGCCATCGTATGATTCGATGTTTACGGGTTTAAACCCTTCTGGGAATTCATGATCCATTACTTCATCTGTGAAGCAGAGGGAGTGTGTGGTGCCTCTATGCCGAGCTATGTTACTACGCAGTTCGAGTGAATCTGGTATGTTATGTTCGGCCCAGCCAGACTTGTTGTTAATGTATCCGGCATGTCGGACATCTTCATGTGTTGGGGCGCGCCCCCGTGATCCGTAGATCGATCTTGGCTGTCCTGCTTTGTTTTCCAATATATCTCGCAGGTCCTGCGTATTGCCCCGGGCCATAGTGTATCGGCGTGGGGTGCGGGCTAGTATTCGGGCTGATACACCGTCTTATCTCGGCCACGAGGTGGCCGTTCAGCCTCGTCCTGTGCTGGTAATGCAGGCTCCAGGACCTTCTCCCCGAGTTGAGGTAGCAACTTGTGCTTTGGGAACCTTTGACTGGCGCTCGAGTCCGTATTCCTCGCCTGCCAGGACCTCTGTCCATCTGTCTGTGAGCAGATCTTGATCAGTTTGGAGCTGCTGCGGCTTCTTTTCAGGCCTCTTGCAGTGGCCATAAGCCGGCGCTTGAAGCGCTCCTGCTCTACGGGATCCTCAGGCACGCCGAATTCATCGTCGCCGAGACTCACCTCGTCTTCGGAGGGAGGCATATAGTTGTCCTCCTCCAAGTATCCGTTCATCGCCTGTTGATAACCCACAAGTGTAGGGGATCGCGACATCTTTCGAGTGTAAAGTATTCAACCCAAATTTATTGATTCGACACAAGGGGATCCAAGGAATATTATTGAGTATTAGCAGTTGAGTTGTCAATTCAACCACACCTGGATAACTTAGTATCTGCAGCAAAGTATTTAGTAGCAAAGTGGTATGATAATAAAGGTAACAGTAGCAAAAGTAATGTTTTTGAGTTTTGTAGTGATTGTAGCAATAGCAACGGAAAAGTATATAAGCGAAGCACAAGATGTGAAAAGCTCGTAGGCAATGGATCGGTGATGGATAATTATGTCGGATGCGATTCCTCATGTAATAGCTATAGCATAGGGTGACACAGAACAAGCTCCAATTCATCAATGTAATGTAGGCATGTATTCCGTAAATAGTCATACGTCCTTATGGAAAAGAACTTGCATGACATCTTTTGTCCTACCCTTCCGTGGCAGCGGGGTCCTAGTGGAAACTAAGGGATATTAAGGCCTACTTTTAATAGAGAACCGGAACAAAGCATTAGCACATAGTGAATACTTGAACTCCTCAAACTATGGTCATCACCGAGAAGTATCCCGATTATTGTCACTTCGGGGTTGTCGGATCATAACACATAATAGGTGACTATAGACTTGCAAGATAGGATCAAGAACACACATATATTCATGAAAACATAATAGGTTCTGATCTGAAATCATGGCACTCGGGCCCTAGTGACAAGCATTAAGCATAGCAAAGTCATAGCAACATCAGTCTCAGAACATAGTGGATACTAGGGATCAAACCCTAACAAAACTAACTTGATTACATGGTAAATCTCATCCAACCCATCACCGTCTAGCAAGCCTACGATGGAATTACTCACGCACGGCGGTGAGAATCATGAAATTGGTGATGGAGGATGGTTGATGATGACGACGGCGATGAATCCCCCTCTTCGGAGCCCCGAACGGACTCCAGATCAGCCCTCCCAAGAGAGATTAGGGCTTGGCGGCAGCTCCGTATCGTAAAACGCAATGAAACTTTCTCCCTGATTTTTTTTCTCCGCGAGACGGAATATGTGGAGTTGGAGTTGAGGTCGGCGGAGCCTCAGGGGGCCCACGAGACAGGGGGGCGCGCCCAGGGGGTGGGCGCTCCCCCCACCCTCGTGGACAGGGTGTGGGCCCCCTGGTCTTGATTCTTTCTCCAGTATTTTTTATATTTTCCAAAAAGTGCCTCCGAGGATTTTTAGGATATTCCGAGAACTTTTGTTTTCTACACATAAAACAACATCATGGCAGTTCTGCTAAAAACAGCGTCAGTCCGGGTTAGTTTCATTCAAATCATGCAAGTTAGAGTCCAAAACAAGGGCAAAAGTATTTGGAAAAGTAGATACGTTGGAGACGTATCAACTCCCCCAAGCTTAAATCTTTGCTTGTCCTCAAGCAATTCAGTTGATAAACTGAAAGTGATAAAGAAAAACTTTTACAAACTCTATTTGCTCTTGTTGTTGTAAACATGCAAAGCCAGGTTTCAGGTTTCAGCAAATATTATGAACTAACCATACTCACAATAACACTTAGGTCTCACAATTACTCATATCAATAGCATAATCAGCTAGCGGGCCATAATAATAAAACTCGGATGACAACACTTTCTAAAAACAATCATAACATGATATAAGAAAATGGTATCTCGCTAGCCCTTTCTGAGACCGCAAAACATAAATGCAGAGCACCTTTAAAGATCAAGGACTGACTAAACATTGTATTTCATGGTAAAAGAGATCCAGTCAAGTCATACCCAATATAAACTAATAATAATGAATGCAAATGACAGTGTGCTCTCGGGTGGGTGCTTTTTAATAATAAGGTGATGACTCAACATAAAATTAAATAGATAGGCCCTTCGCGGAGGGAAGCAGGGATTTGTAGAGGTGCCAGAGCTCGATTTTAAAATAGAGATTGAATAACATTTTGAGCGGCATACTTTCGCTGTCAACGCAACAACTATGAGATGGTTGTATCTTCCATACTACATGCATTATAGGCAGTTCCCAAACAGAATGGTAAAGGTTTATACTCCCCCAACCACCAACAAGCATCAGTCCATGGCTTGCTCGAAACAACGAGTGCCTCCAACTAACAATAGCCCTGGGGGAGTTTTGTTTAATTATATTGATTTGCTTTGATCTTTTTAGATCATGGGACTGGGCATCCCGATTACCGGCCCTTTCTCGTGAATGAGGAGCGGAGTCCACTCCTCTTGAGAATAACCCACCTATCATGGAAGATAAAGGCAGCCCTAGTTGAAACATGAGCTGCTCGAGCATACAAAACAGAATTTCATTTGAAGGTTTGGAGTTTGGCACATACAAATTTACTTGGAACGTCAGGTAGATACCGCATATAGGAAGGTATGGTGGACTCATATGGAATAACTTTGGGGTTTAGGGAGTTTGGATGCACAAGCAGTATTCCCGCTTAGTACAGGTCAAGGCTAGCAAAAGACTGGAAAGCGACCAACTGAGAGAGCGACAACAGTCATAAACATGCATTAAAATTAATTCACACCGAGTATAAGCATGAGTAGGATATAATCTACCATGAACATAGATATCGTGAAGGCTATGTTGATTTGTTTCAACTACATGCGTGAACATGTGCCAAGTCGAGTCACTCGATTCATTCAAAGGAGGATACCATCCCATCATACCACATCATAATCATTCTAATAGCATGTTGCCACGCAAGGTAAACCATTATAACTCATAGCTAATCAAGCATGGCACAAGCAACTATAATCTCTAAATGTCATTGCAAATGTGTTTACTTCATAATAAGCTGAATCAGGAATGATGAACTCATCATATTTACAAAAACAAGAGAGGTCGAGTTCATACCAGCTTTTCTCATCTCAATCAGTCCATCATATATCGTCATTATTGCCCTTCACTTGCATGACCGAACGATGTGTATAATAATAATAGTGCACGTGCATTGGACTAAGCTGGAATCTGCAAGAATTCAACTCAAGAGAGAGAAGACAAGGTAATATGGGCTCTAAGTTAAATAAACAATCATGCATATGAGAGCCACTAAACATTTACAATATGGTCTTCTACTCTCGACCCCCAAAGAAAAGAAAAGAAAAGAAAACTATTTACACGGGAAAGCTCCCAACAAGTAAGAAGAAGAACGAGAAATCTTTTTGGGTTTTCATTTTAATTCTACTACAAGAATGGAAATTAAACTAACTAAATGTTTTTATTTTCTTAAGGTTTATCAAACACACAAGAAGAAAACTAGAAAAAGAAATTTAAACTAGCATGGATAATACAATGAAAGAGTATGAGCACCGACGACTAGAATAGTGTGTGAACATAAATGTAAAGTCGGTGAGAAATACGTACTCCCCCAAGATTAGGCTTTTGGCCTAAGTTGGTCTAATACCAAGGACCGCCTGGCTGATATCTGTAGTTGTAGCTGGGGTCATACTGAGATGCAGCTGCAATTGCCTCCTGAGCTGCGGCATGTTGGCGAGCTACCTCCGCTCTCCCCTCGTGTTCAGCTGCTTCCTCCCTAGTAACAACATATCTTCCTTTTGCCTGATAATCAAAAAGGAGAGGAGCAGGAAGAGTAACATGGACGACATTGCGTCTGTCATAGATTAGTCGATATTGGAGGAATTATTCATTCCTCCTAAGAAAATGATGATGGACCATAGCGTCATAATCTAAATAAGCAGGAGGTAACATCATATCCCCCTCTCGTGGGGCTATACCGAGATAATTTGATACATGAGTTGCATAAATTCCTCCAAATAAATCTCTAGCGCTACCATTATTCTGCAACCTGCGTGCAACTATTTCCCCCAATTTATAACCTTTGTAACCTAACACAGCACTCTTGAGGACACAAAGATCAGGGACACACATATGACATGCTTCGTCTTTACCGTTAATGCATCTACCAATGAAGAGAGCAAAATAATGTATAGTAGGAAAATGAATGCTCCCTATGGTAGCTTGTGCTATGTCCCTAGATTCTCCAACAGTAATACTAGCAAGAAAGTCTCTAAATTCAGATTTGTGGGGATCATTAATATTATCCCACTATGGAAGTTTGCAAGCGGTTGTAAAATCCTCTAAGTCCATGGTATAAGATTTATCATAGATATCAAATAGGACACTAGGAGAATTACGTGTACAGTTATATTTAGACCTTCGCACAAATGAATCAGTTAATTGATAGTACTGAGGACACTTATCTTGTAAGAAGTCCTCTAGATCAGCATTACGCACATACGCGTCAAATTCCTCCTTAAAGCCTGCTTCGACCATAAAATCGTCGGATGGCCACTCACAAGCTCGTACATCTGCGTCCCTCGGTAATTCAACATCTTGCTCCCGTATAGCAATCTGGGTCCTTTCTTTACCGAGGAACCACCTTGGCACATTCTCCTAGACATAATTCTTTTTCTGAAAAATTTCTGAAATTTTAGTAACTTCAAAATAAAAGTGAATAAAACTAAACAAGATTGGTAGCAACTACTCCTACAAGTTCCTAGAGCCTATATCATGCATTAGAATTACTTGGGACTTCATAAATTTAACATGCAAGCTCAAGAACATGGTCACCTATGCAGCAAAAAATTGCAATGACTAAAGCACTAGAACAAAAACTAATTGGACCAATGGAGGAGTCACATACCAAGCAACAATCTCCCAAAGCAGTTTCGTGAATGGAGCTTTGAGCAAGGAGATCGAAAATCGTAGCAAAATGAGCTAGAACTCGTGCTTGAGCTGGATGGGGATTTTATGGGAAGAAGGTGGAGTGTATGGGTGCTGGCATAAGTGGAGGGGGGCCACCAGGGGCCCACGAGACAGGAGGGTGCACCCAGGGTAGGTGGGCGCGCCCTCCACTCTCGTGGCCTAAAATCTTCAAATAATCCATAAAAAATCATACTAAATCTGCAGGGCATTTGGAGCACTTTTATTTTCAGGATATTTTTTAATGCATGGAAAATTCAGAAAACAGACGGATAATACTATTTTTGCTTTATTTATTCTAAATAACAGAAAGTAAAAAGAGGGTACAGAAGGTTGTGCCTTCTAGTTTCATCCATCTCGTGATCATCAAAATGAATCCACTAACAAGGTTGATCAAGTCTTGTTAACAAACTCATTCCAAATAACACGGAGCCGGAGAAATTTTGAATAACACTAAGTTACCTCAACGGGGATATGAACATCCCCAATAATAAGAATATCATACTTTTTCTTAACAGTAGGAAGAGGGAATTCAAAACCTCCAATAATGATAGTTGGAACTTTTCCAATAGAATTGATGCTATGAACTTGAGATTGTTTCCTCGGAAAGTGTATCATATGCTCGTTACCATTAACATGAAAGGTGGCATTGCCTTTGTTGCAATCAATAACAGCCCCTGCAGTATTCAAAAAGGGTCTACCAAGGATAATTGATATACTATCGTCCTCGGGAATATCAAGAATAACAAAGTCTGTTAAGATAGTGACATTTGCAACCACAACAGGCACATCCTCACAAATACCGACAGGTATAGCAGTTGATTTATCAGCCATTTGCAAAGATATTTCAGTAGGTGTCAACTTATTCAATTCAAGTCTATGATATAAAGAGAGAGGCATAACACTAACACCAGCTCCAAGATCACATAAAGCAGTTCTAACATAATTTCTTTTAATGGAGCATGGTATAGTTGGTACCCCGGGGTCTCCAAGTTTCTTTGGTATTCCACCCTTAAAAGTGTAATTAGCAAGCATGGTGGAAATTTCAGCTTCCGGTATCTTTCTTTTAATTGTAATGATATCCTTCATATACTTAGCATAAGGATGTACTTTAAGCATATCAGTTAAGCGCATACGTAAGAAAATAGGTCTAATCATTTCAGCAAAGCGCTCAAAATCCTCATCATCCTTTGTCTTGGATGGTTTAGGAGGAAAGGGCATGGGTTTCTGAACCCATGGTTCTCTTTCTTTACCGTGCCCGCTAGCAACAAAATCTCTCTTATCATAATGTTGATTCTTTGATTGTGGGTTATCAAGATCAACAGCAGGTTCAATCTCCACATCATTGTTTTTGCTAGGTTGAGCATCAACATGAACATTATCATTAAAATTATCACTAGGTTCATGTTCATCACCTGACTGTGTTTCAGCATCAGAAATAGAAATATCATTGGGATTCTCAGATGTGTCTACAGTAGGTTCACTAGAAGCGTGCATAGTCCTATCGTTTTTATTTTTCTTCTTTTTAGAAGAACTAGGTGCTTCTAAATTATTTCTCTGAGAATCTTGCTCGATTCTCATAGGGTGGCCTTCAGGATACAAAGGTTCCTGAGTCATTCTACTAGTTCTAGTGGCCACTCTAACAGAAAAGTCATTTTTATTATTAATTCATCAAGGAAATCATTTCGAACTTTAAGTACTTGCTCAGCTTGAGTAGCAACCATAGAAGCATATTTCCTAATGAGTTTGAGTTCACCTTTAACTCTATCCATATTATCGCTCACGCGTCCTATCTCGAAAGCATTATTCTTTAACTCTCTACCAACATAAGCATTAAAACTTTCTTGTCTAGCCATAAAGTCATCAAATTCATCTAAGCATGGGCTATGAAATTCAGTAGAGGGGATTTCAACTTTATCATATCTATAGAGAGAATTTACCTTTACTACCTGTGTCGGGTTATCAAGACAATGTGGTTCTTTGACAGGCGGTATATTAAGACCATGTATTTCTTCAATAGGTGGTAAATTCTTAACATCTTCACCTTTAATACCTTTTTCTTTCATTGATTTCTTTGCCTCTTGCATATCTTCAGGACTGAGAAATAAAACACCTCTCTTCTTCAGAGTGGGTTTAGGAATAGGCTCAGGGGTTGGCTCAATTGATTCAGGAATTGCCTCGAGAATTGGCTCAGGAACAGTCCAATTATTTTCATTAGTCAACATATTATTCAATAGTAATTCAGCTTCGTCGATTGTTCTTTCCCTGAAAACACAACCAGCACAACTATCCAAGTAGTCCTTCGAAGCATTGGTTAGTCGATTATAAAAGATATCAAGTATTTCATTTTTCTTGAGAGGATGATCAAGCAAAGCATTTAGTAATCGGAGAAGCCTCCCCCAAGCTTGTGGGAGACTCTCTTCTTCGATTTGCACAAAATTATATATTTCCCGCAAGGCAGCTTGTTTCTGATGAGCAGGGAAATATTTAGCAGAGAAGTAATAAATCATATCCTAGGGACTATGCACACAACCAGGAGCAAGAGAATTAAACCAAGTCTTAGCATCACCCTTTAATGAGAACGGGAATATCTTAAGGATATAATAATAGCAAGACTTCTCATCATTAGTAAACAGGGTGGCTATATCATTCAACTTGGTAAGATGTGCCACAACAGTTTCAAATTCAAGGCCATAAAAAGGATCAGATTCAACCAAAGTAATTATTTCAGGATTAACAGAGAATTCATAGTCCTTATCAGTAACACAGATAGGTGAAGTATCAAAAGCAAGGTCAGGTTTCATTCTAGCATTAAGAGACTGATGCTTCCATTTAGCTAATAACTTTTTAAGATCATATCTATCATTGCAAGCAAAGATAGCTCTAGCAGCTTCTTCATTCATAACATAACCCTCAGGAACAACAGGCAATTCATAATCATTCAGAGAACTTTCATCATCACTATCATCAATAATAGCATCTTCAATAATTTCATTCTCTCTAGCCCTAGCAAGTTGTTCATCAAGAAATTCACCTAATGGCAAAGTAATATCACGCACAGAAGTAGTTTCATCATAAGTATCATGCATAGCAGAAGTGGCATCATCAATAACATGCGACATATCAGAATTCATAGCAGTAACAGGTTTAGATGTCGCAAGCTTACTAATAACAGAAGGAGAATCTAGTGCAGAGCTAGATGGCAGTTCCTTACCTCCCCTCGTAGTTGAGGGCAAAATCTTGGTTATTTCGTCTTTCAAGTTCCTCATAGTGATCAATAGATATAAATCCCAAGTGACTTAGAGAATAAAGCTATGCTCCCCGGCAACGGCACTAGAAATTAGTCTTGATAACCCACAAGTGTAGGGGATCACAACAGCTTTCGAGGGTAAAGTATTCAACCCAAATTTATTGATTCGACACAAGGGGAGCCAAAGAATATTATTGAGTATTAGCAGTTGAGTTGTCAATTCAACAACACCTGGATAACTTAGTATCTGCAGCAAAGTATTTAGTAGCAAAGTAGTATGATAATAAAGGTAACAGTAGCAAAAGTAATGTTTTTTGAATTTTGTAGTGATTGTAGCAATAGCAACGGAAAAGTAAATAAGCGAAGCACAAGATGTGAAAAGCTCGTAGGCAATGGATCAGTGATGGATAATTATGTCTGATATGATTCCTCATGTAATAGCTATAACATAGGGTGACACGGAACTAGCTCCAATTCATCAATGTAATGTAGGCATGTATTCTGTAAATAGTCATACGTGCTTATGGAAAAGAACTTGCATGACATGTTTTGTCCTACCCTCCCGTGGCAGCGGGGTCCTAGCGGAAACTAAGGGATATTTAGGCCTCCTTTTAATAGAGAACCGGAAGAAAGCATTAGCACATAGTGAATACATGAACTCCTCAAACTACAGTCATCACCGAGAAGTATCCCGATTATTGTCACTTCGGGGTTGTCGGATCATAACACATAATAGGTGACTATAGACTTGCAAGATAGGATCAGGAACACACATATATTCATGAAAACATAATAGGTTCAGATCTGAAATCATGGGACTCGGGCCCTAGTGACAAGCATTAAGCATAGCAAAGTCATAGCAACATCAATCTCAGAACATAGTGGATACTAGGGATCAAACCCTAACAAAACTAACTTGATTACATGGTAAATCTCATCCAACCCATCACCGTCCAGCAAGCCTACGATGGAATTACTCACGCACGGCGGTGAGAATCATGAAATTGGTGATGGAGAATGGTTGATGATGACGACGGCGACGAATCCCCCTCTCCGGAGCCCCGAACGGACTCCAGATCAGCCCTCCCGAGAGATTAGGGCTTGGCGGCGGCTCCGTATCGTAAAACGCGATGAAACTTTCTCCCTGATTTTTTTCTCCGTGAGACGGAATATATGGAGTTGGAGTTGAGTTCGGCGGAGCCTCAGGGGGCCCACGAGACAGGGGGGTGCGCCCAGGGGGTGGGTGCTCCCCCCACCCTCATGGACAGGGTGTGGGCCCCCTGGTCTTGATTCTTTCTCCAGTATTTTTTGTATTTTCCAAAAAGTGCCTCCGAGGATTTTTAGGACATTCCAAGAACTTTTGTTTTCTACACATAAAACAACATCATGGCAGTTCTGCTGAAAACAGCATCAGTATGGGTTAGTTTCATTCAAATCATGCAAGTTAGAGTCCAAAACAAGGGCAAAAGTGTTTGTAAAAGTAGATATGTTGGAGACGTATCACCTGTTCATATGGGCTAACCTGCCCGTCTTCCTGTTCGGCCTGCTCGAAGGCAGGCTGATCGGGATTGTATTCATCTTCGGCACCATCCAGATTGTTTTCGTCTCCTGTGCCGGTATTGCTGTGGCGGGGCTTAGAGCGGCGCCGATGACGCCCATGCTTTGATTTCTTCCCTAAGGGTTTATCTTCTATTACCTCATCGCCATTGGTTTCTTTGGGGGTGTCCACCATATATATATATCATACGAGGAGGTGGTTGTCCAGCGCCCTGTGGGCGGTGGTTCCAGTTCTTCTCCTGCATCGTCATCCACACTGTTGATGTCTTCGGAGTCGAAGTCAAGCACGTCGGTCAAATCATCAACAGTGGCAATGAAGTGGGTGGTGGGTGGGTAACGAATTTCTTCATCGCCTGCTTCCCACTTGAGCCGAACATAGTTCGGCTAAGAGTCTCCTGACAAAGAGAGAGACCTTAATGAATTCAGCACATCGCTGAAGGGCGAGTGTTGAAGGATATCCGCAATGGTGAACTCCATTACCGGAGCCCAATCGGATTCGATGGGCCCGGGTGCGTACGGTCTGGAACCTACAGCCGGACACAAGTCCGGGGGTCCGATGACACAGATTTCCTTAGAGGTGGAGTCTGTGTTCGGCTCTACCGCCGATGAGTATGTGGCCTCCAAGGCGGGGTCCATCCACCCGTCCTCGAATGACGCGATCTGCCCCGGATTTAGGTACGGAGCTACTGCAGGTGCGACATCCCAAATATTGTCTGACAGCAGATCTAGGTCGTGCTCATCGTGACTGTTCGGCGCTCCTAGCGTAGGCCTAAATCCGTCGAAGATCAAGTCTCCACGGATATCGATCGTGTAGTTCAAGTTTCCGAACCTGACCTGATGGCCAGGGGCGTAGCTGTCGATCTGCTCCAGATGGCAAAGCGAATTGGCCCGCGGTGCAAAGCCGCCAAACACGAAGATCTGTCCAGGGAGAAAAGTCTCACCCTGGGCCGCGTTGTTGTTGATGATTGAAGGATCCATCGGGCCTTGCTGCGACGACACAGAGGAACTCAATGAAAGCACCAATGTCGGTGTCAAAACCGGCGGATCTCGGGTACGGGGTCCCAAACTGTGCGTCTAAGGCTAGTGGTAACAGGAGGCAGGAGACACGATGTTTTACCCAGGTTCGGGCCCTCTCGATGGAGGTAATACCCTACTTCCTGCTTGATTGATCTTGATGATATGAGTATTACAAGAGTTGATCTACCATGAGATCGTAGAGGCTAAACCCTAGGAGCTAGCCTACGATTATGATTGTGATTGTCCCCTACGGACTAAACCCTCCGGTTTATATAGACACCGGAGGGGGCTAGGGTTACACAGAGTCGGTTACAAAGGAGGAGATCTAGCACCCGAATCACCAAGCTTGCCTTCCACGCAAAGGAGAGTCCCATCCGGACACGGGACGAAGTCTTGAATCTTGTATCTCATAGTCCAACAGTCCGGCCAAAGTATATAGTCCGGCTGTCCGGATACCCCCTTATCTAGGACTCCCTCACTCGTGCTGCACGATGTGATGCCTCCAAGCACCTAGATCCGCTTCCCTTCATTCTTAGCCATTGAGATGCCGCCGAGGGGGCCTCTCGAGCGCTTTGGCTGTAGCACGCCGACTGTGGCGCTCCAGCAACCAGAGCGGAGGTTGAAGTCGTCGCCCCGGGCAAGGTCTTCATGACCCGAGGCTGGGGCGAGGTCGCCCGGGTCTGCCGAACGGGGGGCACCCTCATAAGTCATTTTGAATATGATGGCGCCTCCTTGTTGCTCTTCAAGGTCTTCGATGCAGAAGGCCGCCGCCTGGAGTGCTGCCCCTGAGGAGGCAGTCGGGACATCGACATGGCAGGGGCTAGGCCTGCCGCTCGCTTCCCCAACGGCTCCCCCGGCAGCAGCAGTGATGCTTGGGAGTCCAGCAACTCTCCCGAGATTTTCGTGACTCCGGAGACGAGCGACGATAGCTACGTGCCCCCGAGCTCGCATCGTGCCTGGAGCAGGGTGGCAGCTTCAGCCCGTCGCCGCGGCTGATCTGGATGGGGTTGGCGCCGACCTCTCGTGGCCCACTGTTGATGATGGCATCGGCCCGGAGGCGCGGGTAGTTAGGGCTCCTTAGGATTCTCGTCTTTTGTTCCTGCGAGGAATCGGAAGAAAATGTTGGGGAACGTTGCATAAAATAAAAAATTTCCTACGTTCACCCAGATCAATCTATGAGTTCATCTAGCAACGAGAGAGGGGAGTGCATCTACATACCCTTGTAGATCGCGAGCGGAAGCGTTCAAGAGAACGAGGTTGAGGGAGTCATACTCGTCGTGATCCAAATCACCGGAGATCCTAGTGCCGAACGGACGGCACCTCCGCGTTCAACACATGTACTGTTAGCGTGACGTCTCCTTCTTCTTGATCCAGCAAGGGGGAAGGAGAGGTTGATGAAGGTCCAGCAGCACGACGGCGTGGTGGTGGATGCAGCAGGGATCCCGGCAGGGCTTCGCCAAGTGTCTGTGGGAGAGAGAGGTGTAGCAAGGGGGAAGGGAGGCGCCAAGTGCAAAGGTGCGGCTGCCCTCCCTCCCACCCTCTATATATAGGGTCCCCAGGGGGTGCGCCGGCCCTAGCAGATGGGATCTCCTGGGGGCGGCAGACAAGGGGGGTGCCTTGCCCCCCAAGGCAAGTGGAGGCGCCCCCTCCCCTAGGGTTCCCAACCCTAGGCGCAGGGGGGGCCAAGGGGGGGCGCACCAGCCCACCAGGGGCTGGTTCCCCTCCCACTTCAGCCCATGGGGCCCTCCGAGATAGGTGGCCCCACCCGATGGACCCCCAGGACCCTTCCGGTGGTCCTGGTACAATAGCGGTGACCGTCGAAACTTTCCCGATGGC
Organism: Triticum aestivum; assembly: GCF_018294505.1. Lineage (NCBI taxonomy): Eukaryota > Viridiplantae > Streptophyta > Magnoliopsida > Poales > Poaceae > Triticum > Triticum aestivum. Next base: position 425,354,199 of record NC_057807.1, read on the forward strand.
CGAAACTCGACTTCCCATATATAATTCTTTACCTCCGGACCATTCCGGAACTCCTCATGACGTCCGGGATCTCATCCGGGACTCCGAACAACTTTCGGTTTGCTGCATACTAATATCTCTACAACCCTAGCGTCACCGAACCTTAAGTGTGTAGACCCTACGGGTTCGGGAGACACGTAGACATGACCGAGACGGCTCTCCGGCCAATAACCAACAGCGGGATCTGGATACCCATGTTGGCTCCCACATGCTCCTTGATGATCTCATCGGATGAACCACGATGTCGAGTATTCAAGCAACTCCGTATACAATTCCCTTTGTCAATCGGTATGTTACTTGCCCAAGATTTGATCGTGGGTATCCTAATACCTCGTTCAATCTCGTTACCGGTAAGTCACTTTACTCGTACCGTAATGCATGATCCCGTGACCAGACACTTTGAGCTCATTATGATGATGCATTACCGAGTGGGCCCAGAGATACCTCTTCGTCATACGGAGTGACAAATCCCAGTCTCGATCCGTGTCAACCCAACAGACACTTTCGGAGATACCCATAGTATAGCTTTATAGTCACCCAGTTACGTTGTGATGTTTGGTACACCCAAAGCACTCCTATGGTATCCGGGAGTTACACTATCTCATGGTCTAAGGAAAAGATACTTGACATTGGAAAAGCTCTAGCAAACGAACTACGCGATCTTGTGCTATGCTTAGCATTGGTTCTTGTCCATCACATCATTCTCCTAATGATGTGATCTCGTTATCAATGACATCCAATGTCCATAGTCAAGAAACCATGACTATCTGTTGATTAACGAGCTAGTCAACTAGAGGCTCACTAGGGACATGTTGTGGTCTATGTATTCACACGTGTATTACGATTTTCGGATAATACAATTATAGCATGAATAAAAGACAATTATCATGAACAAGGAAATATAATAATAATCCTTTTATTATTGACTCTAGGGAATATTTCCAATAGTCTCCCACTTGCACTAGAGTCAATAATCTAGTTACATTGTGATGAATCGAACACCCATAGAGTTCTAGTGTTGATCATGTTTTGCTCGCGGAAGAGGTTTAGTCAACGGATCTGCGACATTCAGATCCGTATGTACTTTGAAAATATCTATGACTCCATCTTGAACATTTTCATGGATGGAGTTGAAACGACGCTTGATGTGCCTGGTCTTCTTGTGAAACCTGGGCTCCTTGGCAAGGGCAATAGCTCCAGTGTTGTCACAGAAGAGAGTGATCGGCCCCGACGCATTGGGTATGACTCCTAGGTCGGTGATGAACTCCTTCATCCATATTGCTTCATGCGCTGCCTCCGAGGCTGCCATGTACTCCGCTTCACATGTAGATCCCGCCATGATGCTCTGCTTGCAACTGCACCAGCTTACTGCTCCACGATTCAACATATACACGTATCCGGTTTGTGACTTAGAGTCGTCCAGATCTGTGTCGAAGCTAGCGTCGACGTAACCCTTTATGACGAGCTCTTCGTCACCTCCATAGACGAGAAACATGTCCTTTGTCCTTTTCAGGTACTTCAGGATATTCTTGACCGTTGTCTAGTGTTCCTTGCCGGGATTACTTTGGTACCTTCCTACCAAACTTACGGCAAGCTTTACATCAGGTCTGGTACACAACAAGGCATACATAATAGATCCTATGGCTGAGGCACAGGGGATGGCACTCATCTCTTCTTTATCTTCTGCCGTGGTCGGGCATTGAGCCGAGCTCAATCTCACACCTTGCAATACAGGCAAGAACCCTTTCTTGGACTGATCCATATTGAACTTCTTCAATATCTTATCAAGGTATGTGCTTTGTGAAAGACCTATGAGGCGTCTCGATCTATCCCTATAGATCTTGATGCCTAATATGTAAGCAGCTTCTCCAAGGTCCTTCATTGAAAAACACTTATTCAAGTAGGCCTTAATGCTGTCCAAAAGTTCTATATCATTTCCCATCAAAAGTATGTCATCTACATATAATATGAGAAATGCTACAGAGCTCCCACTCACTTTCTTGTAAACGCAGGCTTCTCCATAAGTCTGCATAAACCCAAACACTTTGATCATCTCATCAAAGCGAATGTTCCAACTCCGAGATGCTTGCACCAGCCCATAAATGGATCGCTGGAGCTTGCACACCTTGTTAGCATTCTTAGGATCGACAAAACCTTCTGGCTGCATCATATATAGTTCTTCCTTAAGATAGCCGTTAAGGAATGCCGTTTTGACGTCCATCTGCCATATCTCATAATCATAGTATGCGGCAATTGCTAACATGATTCGGACGGACTTCAGCTTCGCTACGGGAGAGAAAGTCTCATCGTAGTCAACCCCTTGAACTTGCCGATAACCCTTAGCGACAAGTCGAGCTTTATAGATGGTAACATTACCATCCGCGTCCGTCTTCTTCTTAAAGATCCATTTATTTTCTATCGCTCGCCGATCATCGGGCAAGTCTGTCAAAGTCCATACTTTGTTTTCATACATGGATTCTATCTCGGATTGCATGGCTTCAAGCCATTTGTTGGAATCTGGGCCCGCCATCGCTTCTTCATAGTTTGAAGGTTCACCGTTGTCTAACAACATGATTTCCAGGACAGGGTTGCCATACCACTCTGGTGTGGAACGTGTCCTTGTGGACCTACGAAGTTCAGTAGCAACTTGATCCGAAGTACCTTGATCATCATCATTAATTTCCTCTCCAGTCGGTGTAGGCACCACAGGAACATTTTCCTGAGCTGCACTACTTTCCGGTTCAAGAGGTAGTACTTCATCGAGTTCTACTTTCCTCCCACTTACTCCTTTCGAGAGAAACTCTTTTTCCAGAAAGGATCCGTTCTTGGCAACAAAGATCTTGCCTTCGGATCTAAGGTAGAAGGTATACCCAATGGTTTCCTTAGGGTATCCTATGAAGACGCATTTTTCCGACTTGGGTTCGAGCTTTTCAGGTTGAAGTTTCTTGACATAAGCATCGCATCCCCAAACTTTTAGAAACGACAGCTTAGGTTTCTTCCCAAACCATAATTCATACGGTGTCGTCTCAACGGATTTAGATGGAGCCCTATTTAAAGTGAATGTAGTTGTCTCTAGAGCGTATCCCCAAAATGATAGCGGTAAATCGGTAAGAGACATCATAGATCGCACCATATCCAATAGAGTGCGATTACGATGTTCGGACACACCGTTACGCTGAGGTGTTCCAGGCGGCGTGAGTTGTGAAACGATTCCATATTTCCTTAAGTGCGTACCAAATTCGTGACTTAAATGTTCTCCTCCATGATCTGATCGTAAGAACTTTATCTTTCGGTCACGTTGATTCTCTACCTCATTCTGAAATTCCTTGAACTTTTCAAAGGTCTCAGACTTGTGTTTCATCAAGCAGACATACCCATATCTACTCAAGTCATCAGTGAGAGTGAGAACATAACTATATCCTCCGCGAGACTCAACGCTCATTGGACCGCACACATCGGTATGTATGATTTCCAATAAGTTGGTTGCGTGCTCCATTGTTCTAGAGAACGGAGTCTTGGTCATTTTGCCCATGAGGCATGGTTCGCATGTGTCAAATGATTCATAATCGAGAGACTCTAAAAGTCCATCAGCATGGAGCTTCTTCGTGCGCTTGACACCAATGTGACCAAGGCGGCAGTGCCACAAGTATGTGGGACTATCGTTATCAACTTTACATCTTTTGGTATTCACACTATGAATATGTGTAACATTACGTTCGAGATTCATCAAGAATAAACCATTGACCATCGGGGCATGACCATAAAACATATCTCTCATATAAATAGAACAACCATTATTCTCGGATTTAAATGAGTAGCCATCTCGTATTAAACGAGATCCAGATACAATGTTCATGCTCAAACTTGGAACTAAATAACAATTATTGAGGTTTAAAACTAATCCCGTAGGTAAATGCAGAGGTAGTGTGCCGACGACGATCATATCGACCTTGGAACCATTCCCGACGCGCAATGTTACCTCGTCCTTCGCCAGTCTCCGCTTATTCCGCAGCTCCTGCTTTGAGTTACAAATATGAGCAACGGCACCGGTATCAAATACCCAGGAGCTACTACGAGCACTAGTAAGGTACACATCAATTACATGTATATCACATATACCTTTAGTGTTGCCGGCCTTCTTGTCCGCTAAGTATTTGGGGCAGTTCCGCTTCCAGTGACCCTTCCCTTTGCAATAAAAGCACTTAGTTTCAGGCTTGGGTCCATTCTTTGACTTCTTCCCGGCAACTGGCTTACCAGGCGCGGCAACATCCTTGCCGTCCTTCTTGAAGTTCTTCTTACCCTTGCCTTTCTTGAACTTGGTGGTTTTATTGACCATCAACACTTGATGTTCCTTTTTGATTTCTACCTCTGCTGACTTCAGCATTGAAAATACTTCAGGAATAGTTTTCACCATCCCCTGCATATTGTAGTTCATCACAAAGCTCTTGTAGCTCGGTGGGAGCGACTGAAGGATTCTGTCAATGACCGCCTCGTCCGGGAGGTTAATGTCCAGCTGGGACAGGCGGTTGTGCAACCCAGACATTTTGAGTATGTGCTCACTGACAGAACTATTTTCCTCCATCTTACAACTATAGAACTTGTCGGAGACTTCATATCTCTCGACCCGGGCGTGAGCTTGGAAAACCATTTTCAGCTCCTCAAACATCTCATATGCTCCGTGTTGCTCAAAATGCTTTTGGAGCCCCGGTTCTAAGCTGTAAAGCATGCCGCACTGAACGAGGGAGTAATCATCAGCATGTGTCTGCCAAACGTTCAAATCGTCTTGTAGTGCTGGGAGAGCAGGTGGGTCACCTAACGGTGCTTCAAGGACATATGCTTTCTTGGCAGCTATGAGGATGATCCTCAGGTTCCGGACCCAGTCCGTATAGTTGCTGCCATCATCTTTCAGCTTGGTTTTCTCTAGGAACGCGTTGAAGTTCATGTTGACATGAGCGTTGGCCATTTGATCTACAAGACATTTTTGCAAAGATTTTAGACTAAGTTCATGATAATTAAGTTCATCTAATCAAATTATTTAATGAACTACCACTCAGATTAAACATCCCTCTAGTCATCTAAGTGTTACATGATCCAAGTCGACTAGGCCGTGTCCGATCATCACGTGAGACGGACCAGTCATCATCGGTGAACATCTCCATGTTGATCGTATCTTCCATACGACTCATGTTCGACCTTTCGGTCTCTTGTGTTCCGAGGCCATGTCTGTACATGCTAGGCTCGTCAAGTTAACCTAAGTGTTTTGCATGTGTAAATCAGTCTTACACCCGTTGTATGTGAACGTTAGAATCTATCACACCCGATCATCACGTGGTGCTTCAAAACAACGAACTGTCACAACGGCGCACAGTTAGAGGGAACACTTTCTTGAAATTATTATGAGGGATCATCTTATTTACTACCGTCGTTCTAAGTAAACAAGATGCAAAAACATGATAAACATCACATGCAATCAAATAGTAGTGACATGATATGGCCAATATCATATAGCTCCTTTGATCTCCATCTTCGGGGCTCCATGATCATCTTCGTCACCGGCATGACACCATGATCTCCATCATCGTGTCTCCATGAAGTTGCTCGCCAACTATTACTTCTACTACTATAGATAATGGTTTAGCAGTAAAGTAAAGTAATTACATGGCGTTAAATCATTGACACGCAGGTCATACAATAATTAAGACAACTCCTATGGCTCCTGCCGGTTGTCATACTCATTGACATGCAATTCGTGATTCCTATTACAAGAATATGATCTCATACATCACAATATATCATTCATCATTCATCACAACTTTTGGCCATATCACATCACAAAGCAATTGCTGCAAAAACAAGTTAGACGTCCTCTAATTGTTGTTGCATCTTTTACGTGGCTGCAATAGGGTTCTAGCAAGAACGTTTTCTTACCTACGAAAAAGCCACAACGTGATTTGTCAACTTCTATTTACCCATCACAAGGACCCTTTTCATCGAATCCGCTCCAACTAAAGTGGGAGAGACAGACACCCGCTAGCCACCTTATGCGACTAGTGCATGTTAGTCGGTGGAACCTGTCTCACGTAAGCGTACGTGTAAGGTCGGTCCGGGCCTCTTCATCCCACAATACCGCTGAAGCAAAATAAGACTAGTAGTGGCAAGAAAGTTGACAACATCTACGCCCACAACAGATTTGTGTTCTACTCGTGCAAAGAGAACTACGCATAGACCTAGCTCATGATACCACTGTTAGGGAACGTTGCATAAAATAATTTTTTTCCTACGTTCACCAAGATCAATCTATGAGTTTATCTAGCAACGAGAGAGGGGAGTGCATCTACATACCCTTGTAGATCGCGAGCGGAAGCGTTCAAGAGAACGAGGTTGAGGGAGTCGTACTCGTCGTGATCCAAATCATCGGAGATCCTAGCGCCGAACGGACGGCACCTCCGTGTTCAACACATGTACGGTCAGCGTGACGTCTCCTTCTTCTTGATCCAACAAGGGGTAGGAGAGGTTGATGAAGATCCAGCAGCACGACAGCGTGGTGGTGGATGCAGCAGGGATCCCACCAGGGCTTCGCCAAGCGTCTGCGGGAGAGAGAGGTGTAGCAAGGGGGAAGGGAGGCGCCAAGTGCAAAGGTGCGGCTGCCCTCCCTCTCCCCTCTATATATAGGGTCCCCAGGGGGGCGCCAGCCCTAGGAGATGGGAACACCTGGGGGGGCGGTGGCCAAGGGGGGTGCCTTGCCCCCCAAGGCAAGTGGAGGCGCCCCCTCCCCTAGGGTTCCCAACCCTAGGCGCAGGGGAGGCCCAAGGGGGGCGCACCAGCCCACCAGGGGCTGGTTCCCCTCCCACTTCAGCCCATGGGGCCCTTAGGGATAGGTGGCCCCATCCGGTGGACCACTGGGACCCTTCCGGTGGTCCCGGTACAATACCGGTGACCCCCGAAACTTTCCCGATGGCCGAAACTCGACTTCCCATATATAATTCTTTACCTCCAAACCATTCCGGAACTCCTCGTGACGTCCGGGATCTCATCCGGGACTCCAAACAACTTTCAGTTTGCTGCATACTAATATCTCTACAACCCTAGCGTCACCGAACCATAAGTGTGTAGACCCTACGGGTTCAGGAGACACGTAGACATGACCGAGACGGCTCTCCGGCCAATAACCAACAGCGGGATCTGGATACCCATGTTGGCTCCCACATGCTCCTCGATGATCTCATCGGATGAACCACGATGTCGAGTATTCAAGCAACCCCGTATACAATTCCCTTTGTCAATTGGTATGTTACTTGCCCGAGATTCGATCGTCAGTATCCTAATACCTCGTTCAATCTCGTTATCGGTAAGTCACTTTACTCGTACCGTAATGCATGATCCCGTGACCAGACACTTGGTCACTTTGAGCTCATTATGATGATGCATTACCGAGTGGGCCCAAAGATACCTCTCCGTCATACGGAGTGACAAATCCCAGTCTCGATCCGTGTCAACCCAACAGACACTTTCAGAGATACCCATAGTATACCTTTATAGTCACCCAGTTACGTTGTGACGTTTGGTACACCCAAAGCACTCCTACGGTATCCGGGAGTTACACGATCTCATGGTCTAAGGAAAAGATACTTGACATTGGAAAAGCTCTAGCAAACGAACTACACGATCTTGTGCTATGATTAGGATTGGGTCTTGTCCATCACATCATTCTCCTAATGATCTGATCTCGTTATCAATGACATCCAATGTCCATAGTCAGGAAACCATGACTATTTGTTGATTAATGAGCTAGTCAACTAGAGGCTCATTAGGGACATGTTGTGGTCTATGTATTCACACGTGTATTACGATTTCTGGATAATACAATTATAGCATGAATAAAAGACAATTATCATGAACAAGGAAATATAATAATAATCCTTTTATTATTGCCTCTAGGGCATATTTCCAACAAAAAACACCCCGTGGGGGAATGTAAAGGGTCCGCGATGTATTTTGCTGATGTGATCCTTATTATGAAATTGTGCGAATGCTCGTCCTGTCCCGGCTTGGTTCCCCCTTTCTAACCTCGTGAAGGTTTTAGAGCTCTACGGTGACAGGTCCCGGTCCCCAGGCAGGCTGCAGCCGTCGCTGGTATGCCAGGTCGCGATGCCGTGGTCAAGGCCAAGAGGTGAGCGGCCCGAGGTCCAGTAAGAGCCCCTGAGGCGCGATGCTCAGGAGGTCCCCTTTAGCGTGCAAGCAACCGCCAATAGGTGAGAAAGGAAGGCAACGTTGCCGTCATAGAGCTGCATTAAGTGAAGATTCTGTGCTGCATCGATTAGCTGTTCTAGGCGTGAAACTTATCTTGGTAACATGGAGCGGCTCCCTTGTGTCTCGTTAGACGCCAGTTGGGATGTAGCTAGGTTAGGCCCTCGCGAGCTTTCCCCTTTCCTTCCCCACACTCTCCTTCGTGCTCTATGTCCTCAGGTCCCAGCCTTCGAGCGAGCTCAGCCGCCGCTAGTATGCCAAGTCGCGATGCCGTGGTCAAGGCCAAGGGTGAGGGCTGGAGAGCCAATAAGAGCTCCTGAGTCGCGATGCTCAGGAGCCCCCCTTTTAACGCGCAAGCGGATCGTGCGGGAAAAGAGAGAGAGAACTCACGGTGCCACCCGCTATAGATCTCAGGAAGTTCCTGTAAATCAGCACGAGAAAAGCATGGGTTGCCATTGTGATTGCCGGCCGGACATTGGTTGCTCCGGGAGAGAGGTGAGGGCACTGAGGGCCTGGTGAGGTGACGCTTGCGGGGCTGCCGCGGGCCAGAGCTCGACCACTCAGATTTGTCGATGTTGCAGGGACAGACCCATGCACAAGCGACGTGCCAGCGTGAGTAGCTCCAGTGGTAGGTGTCAATCAAACAGGTGGTAATCACAGGCAGGTTAAGCATGAAAGGCAAATCAGCTTAGATAAACGCAAAATGGATACATGCCACTGGGTCAGGCACGAGCGGCTTGGGGATGATGCAGCCCTAGGGGAGCCCCCAGCAAGGTAAACTAAAGACCTGAGGGCGCTCCTAGCTGAAATGAACTCGAAAGATGTCACTGCTACCTCTTGAGCACTGCGTTGGATTTCCCCGAAGAGGAGAGGATGATGCAGTAAAGTAGCGTAAGTATTTCCCTCAATTTTTGAGAACCAAGGCATCAATCCAGTAGGAGACCATGCACAAGTCCCTCGTACCTACACAAAACGATAGCTACTCGCAATCAACGCGATTAGGGGTTGTCAATCCCTTCACGGTCACTTACAAGGGTGAGATCTGATAGAGATGATAAATAATATTTTTGGTATTTTTGATAGATAGATGCAAAGTGAAAAGTAAAAGGCAAAGTAGAAACAAGGCAAGTAAATAAAGCGATAGAGATTGATATGATGAGAATAGACCCAGGGCCCATAGGTTTCACTAGTGGCTTCTCTCAAGAGCATAGATATTCTACGGTGGGTGAAAAAATTACTGTTGAGCAAAAATTGAGCATAGTTATGAGCATACCTAGGCAATGATCATGTATATAGGCATCACGTCCGAGACAAGTAGATCGAAACGGTTCTGCATCTACTACTATTACTCCACTCATCGACCGCTATCCAGCATGCATCTAGAGTATTAAGTTAAAAACAGAGTAACACCTTAAGCAAGATGACATGATGTAGAGGGATAAATTCATGCAATATGATAAAAACCCCATCTTGTTATCCTCGATGGCAACAATACAATACGTGCCTTGCAACCCTTTCTGTCACTGGGTAAGGACACCGCAAGATTGAACCCAAAGCTAAGCACTTCTCCCATTGCAAGAACTATCAATCTAATTGGCCAAACCAAACGGATAATCCGAACAGACTTGCAAAGATAACTCAATCATACATAAAAGAATTCAGAGAAGAATCAAATATTTTCCATAGATAATACTGGATCATAAACCCACAATTCATCGGTCTCAACAAACACACCGCAAAAAGAAGATTACATCGAATAGTTCTCCACAAGAGAGGGGGAGAACATTGTATTGAGATCCAAAAAGAGAGAAGAAGCCATCTAGATACTAGCTATGGACCCGAAGGTCTGAAGTAAAATACTCACACTTCATCGGAGGGGCTATGGTGTTGATGTAAAAGCCCTCCGTGGTAGATGCCCCCTCCGGCGGAGCTCTAGAACAGGCCCCAAGATGGGATCTCGTGGATACATAAAGTTACGGGGGTGGAATTAGGTTTTTGGCTCCCCTTCTGATCTGTCGAGGGTACGTAGGCATATATAGGAGGAAGGAGTCGGTGGAGCAATAGGGGGCCCACGAGGTAGGGGGCGCGCACAGGGGGGGCGCGCCCTCCACCCTCATGACCGCCTCTAGCACTTCTTGGAGTAGCGTCCAAGTCTCCTGGATCACGTTCGGTGAGAAAATCACGTTCCCGAAGGTTTCATTCCGTTTGGACTCCGTTTGATATTCCGTTTCTTCGAAATACTGAAATAGGCAAAAAAACAGCAATTCTAGGTTGGGCCTCCGGTTAATAGGTTAGTCCCAAAAATAATATAAAAGTGGAAAATAAAGCCCAATATAGTCCAAAACAGTAGATAAAGTAGCATGGAGCAATCAAAAATTATAGATACGTTGGAGACGTATCAGTCACCTGGTACCATTGTAGAGTGGGTGCTGGAGTAGCCGAAGATGCACGGTGAAGGGGCCAACCCTCACGAGCCACCGGAGCCTTGAGCCTCGGGAGGCTCTGGGGGTCTAGGCGGCTCCTCGAGGACCATCTCCATCTCTGCTAGGACTGCGTGATGCCTGGCCTCCTGAGTCGCCAGAATGCTCCGCAAATGACGCTGGAAGGTGGCAGCCACGTTCGGCAGGCCGAAAGGCATGCGGACATAGCTACGCGGTCGACCCTCGCAGCATCCCACATGCGAAGGCCAGAGGCGCTCCTGAGATGCGGCTCGGTTGAGCCCTGGGACGTCAATGTAGACGCGCAGCCCACCATCCTCGCCTGGATGGGGGGCCACGCCAGGCAAGCGGCGGTCGCCGCGCATGGCTCTTGCTTCCAGAAGCTCCTGAGTAGTCTCGGTGATGAACTCCTAAACACTGGGCTCTCCACTCCCTGAAACCTCCTAAGGGAAATGTGCCGCAAAGCACGCCTCGAAGTGGTGCCCAAGCGCCTCCCTCGTGATTTTGGCAAAGTCTGAGGCCCTCCAGAAAAGAGCCCCTGAGCCTTTCCCGAGGAGGGTGCCGGGCACGTCTTCCTATGCGATGGAGGGAGGCGTCCCTTGCACGGGCGCTGATCCTGACGCGGCACCTCCTGAGGTGCCAACCTCCTGAGGCCTTGAGTTGAGCGGTGTCTTCTTCTTCTTGGGGACTACCTCGGGAGGATTCTCGCCCCTGCTGTCTGGGTCCTCGATTGATGCAGCTTGGAAGGCGCGCTTGAGGGAGCACACCGCATCTCTTTCTTCATAGGGGACCGCGATGATTCCGCCGCTTCCCGGCATCTTGAGGACGTTGTAGCCATGGTGTGTCACCGCCATGAACTTGGCCAGGGTTGGGTACCCTAGGATGGCATTGTATGGCAGGTGGATGTGGGCGACGTTGAAGTCGATGAGCTCGGTGCGGTAGTTGTCACGCTGGCCGAAGGTGACAGGGAGGCGGACCTGCCCTATCGGAGTGGTGGAGCCGTCAGTGACTCCTGAGAAAGGCTTAGTTGGCTGGAGCTGATCGTATGGCACTTGAAGGTTGTCAAACATCTCGACGGACAGGACATCGAGCCCTGCGCCGCCATCAATGAGGGTCCTGGTGACCTGCACGTTGTTGATGACTGGGGAACAAAGCATCGGGAGGACGCCAGCAGTAGCTTTGCACTTGAGTTGATCTGCCGAGCTGAAGGTGATGGCGCACTTGGACCACCTAAGCGGGCGCATGGCCCCGAGCCTGGGAAGGACTGCGTTCACCTCGTGAGCAAACTGCTTGAAGATGCGCTGAGAGGCTGGGGCTTGAGCACCGCCCAAGATGCAAGCGATAGCGTGTGGCTCCTGGAAGCCCACAGCCCCCCTCGTCCAGGTGGTGATCGTCATTCCTTCTTGGCGGCGGCGGCAGAGGAGGAAGGCTTGCGTTGCCCTGCGGGCGGTCCTCACGAGGCTGATCCCTCCAAGCCGCCTCGCGAGGCTGGTCCTGCCAGCGATCCTCACGAGGTCGGTCACGCCACTCCTGACGAGGGCCACGGCCGTCCCATCGTCCTCCGCCTCATCCTCTTCCTCAGCCGTTGCCCCGGTCGTTGCGCTCGGGGCGTCGACCGAAGCGTCCTTCTCGAATGGCTCTGAGCTCCTGGCATTCGTTGGTGTTCAGGGTGTGGCAGTTGTGGTAGGCGCAGAATGGTCGGCTGCCCTTGGAAGACTCCGGCTAGTCCCTGTCGTGCTTCGTGTCTGGTTCTGCTGCGAGCACAGTTGCTCCTTTGTGCTTCACGTCCTTGGCCTTGGCCTTCTTTTCTTCTGGGTCAGCAGCTAGAAGCTCGAGGAGGGAGAGATGTCCCTCCTCAGCTCTTGCGCACTTGGTCGCCAGGTTGAACAGCTCCAGGGATGTGCACAACTCCTCGTGGATGGCGAGCTCCTCCTACATCTTGACGTTGCGGACGCCATCAGAGAACGCTGAGATGATGGCCTCGTCTGTCACCTTGGGGATCTTGAGGCAGGCATTGTTGAAGCGCTGGATGTATTTCTGCAGGGTCTCCCCAGGCTGTTGCTTGATGCGGCGCAGGTCACCCGCGGCCGGAGGGCGGTCACAAGTGCCCTAGAAGTTGGCGATGCAACGGCTGCCATCTCGTCCTAGGAGGAGATCGAGCCGGGAGGCAGGTTCAGGAGCAAGGTGCGGGCACCATCCTTGAGCGCCATGGGAAACCAGTTCGCCATGACCTTCTCGTCTCCGTTGGCCGCCTCGATGCCCAGCTCATAGAGCTGCAAGAACTCCACGGGGTCGGCTGTACCGTCGTAGCGAGGAGGCAGGTCCGGCTTGAACTAGCCGGGCCAAGCGACGCTACACAGCTCGGTGGTGAAGGTGCAACAACCTGTTGTGACAACCTGAGCCCTTGGCTGACGCGGGGCTTGCTCCTGATGGTGCCCGCGCACTGCCGCCAGGGGCCGCATGGGGCGTTGACGCGCTGGTGCAGGGATGCGGTCTTGTCGTGCTGGTGCAGGAAGCACTGGAGCACCTTCTTGAGGTCGAGGGATTTCTTGGCAGCTTCTTTCTTGTCGCGCGGGCGCTGGACGCGGTGGGTCACATCCAGGGGCCGTGCGCCTTGGAGACAAGGCGCCGTCTTGGGGTAGAGGTGGTGGAGGCGCTCCTTGAGCCGCGTCACCCACGCCTGACGGAGGGCGAGGCAGCGAGAGGGACGGAGCGGAAGAGCCCCCTGCGACGCTGACGAGCTCGGTGATGCGAGCGAGCCATTCTTCGTAGAGGTCGTCGACGGGGCGGTAGTGCAGGATCTCACGTGCCAGGAGCAACACGGCGTGCGCGTCCATGGGGGCGCGACGAGCGTGAGACGACGAACCAGCTGGGGTCAGTGATGGAGTGGCGGTGCGGCCTTCCCGCCGCACCGAGGGATGCAGCGAAGATGCCTGCTGCTCGTTCCCCGCTGGGCCGATGGCGGCGTTGGCAGCAGGCGACGGAGAACGACGAGGAGGCCTGCCGACAGGGGCCGTCTGGGCGACGCGAGCGGCGAGAGCAGCCCGGCGCTCGGCGCGGGCTCATCGAGCGTCTGCCATGGATGCGACGAAGCGATGAAACACAGATCAGCGGAAGGAGGATTTCAGCGCACCCCTACCTGGTGCGCCAAATGTCGGATATCGGGTTCCGGCAAAACATCCTACTGAATCTTGCTCTCAGCCTCGTCGTGATCCCTAAGCTAGATCGATGAACAACACAAGAGACACAAGGTTTATACTGATTCGGGCCACCGTTGTGGTGTAATACCCTAATCCAGTGTGTGGTGTGGTGATTGCCTCTTGGGTTGATGATGAACAGTACCGAGGAAGAACAGCCTCGTGAGGAGAGGTGTTCTTGTGGTGGTGGGTGTTCTACTTCGAAAGGATTCCATGCCCTCATACTGCGGTGGCTATCTTTATTTATAGAGGCATTGGTCCTCTTTCCAAATATTGAGCGGGAAGGGATCCAACAACGGCCATTTTGAAAGGGGACGGCTAGTACAAGCTATCCTGACTAAAGGTGGTCTTCTACTGCCAAAGGTGCTGGTGATGACACCGTCTTGGACTCCACGGTGACCTCCGTGCTGCCGCTCTGCTGGTCTTGGTCTCGTTGCACCAATAAGGAAACCTTTGCCTGATGCCTCAGTACTCCGCGCCTGCGCTCGCCCCCTTTGCACCAAAGAGGAAACGATGACACTTCACAAGTTGGCGCCCGCCTGGTCTTGATCGTCATGGCTTGCGTCACGAGCACCTCGCAAGGTACCCCTTGCCTTAATCTCTCCACCTCCTCACGAGCCTACTTGGTGAGGCCGCCCCTGAGGAGGCCTTGTGCCCCCCCTCCCCCGCGAGGCTTGGCCCCTCGCGTGGGTCTTGAGTGTGGGTTGATGAAGACGGGCCGTACTGGGTCACTGGCTGAGCCACGCAGCAGGCCGCAGGCAGGCAGGTCTAGGGACCTCCATTTCCAGAACGCCGACATCAACCTCATTCGTGCTCACCGGCTGCGGATCCGACCGTTTTCTAGATCCCATGTTCGGGTCAGTCCATGGGCGTGGTGGGGATAGACCTGGGAGGGTGGAAACCCTTGGTTGACCCCTGTCGACCTTGTCTGACAGGTAGCGCTGCGGGTGTTGGCGGTGGTTGGGCGGCGGTGGCTCCTCGTGGTGTGATCTGCTCTAGCCGTTGCGCCAGATCTGGATCACGACGCGTCGTCTTGGCCTCATCTATGCTCGCCGGCTGCGGATCCGGCCGTTTTTGGGTCCCATGCTCGGGTCAGCGTGTGAGCACGGTGAGGGGAGATCTGGGAGGGGGATCCCTGGTTGACCCCCATCGACCTCGATGCCAACGGTGGCTCCGGCCCTGCTTTTCCCTCCTGAGGGGTGCTCGATTCCCCCTTCCCCCACCCCTCTTTCGCCTTATCCTGGGTGAAAACCTTGGCCACATGCGGCTGGGCGACGGCGGCACTCCGGCACCGAGATCTTCTTGAAGACGCCGCCTTGGGGGTGGCTGTGGATGTTCTTCAAGTCGTCTACATCGGCTGCGGCTATGTGTTTCCTAATGGATGTCATTTGTGGTGGGTGTGAGGTCGCCTTCCCGCTCCCATTGTTGTGGTTTGATGTCCGGATGCGTTGTAGGGTTGCTGGCCGGTGATGGTGCTTCCAATGTTGTGGTGACTGGAGATGAGCCCCCCTCCCCCCCCCTTCGGCAACGTTTGCAGAGAGATGGTGGCCTTTCCTTCGTCCCTGACTTGGCTATCCTGACTTTTGCAACGGTGCTCTTCCCTGCAGCGGTGTTCCTATCACCCTCCATCTGGTGTGTCTCTATAGCCTCTGCACATGTTGATCCTCTTCCGCATGGAGTTTATCTTCGACTTGATATTTTTGTTTTCTTCGGTGGCAGTTATGTGGCCTTCTTTACTTAGAGCATCTCCAAAGCTGACTCGCGAATGGCTCTGGTATATGTCTGTTTTTATGTCCGGGCGTGGTCTGCGGACAAGATGCGGGAGAGAGCCATCCAACACCTTTAACTAATTAATCCTTATTTGTCCGATTGAGAGGAGAGAAAGGAGAGGGGGGCATGCATGCGTGGAGAGGGAAAAGAGAGGAGGGCTGTGTTGTGGCTTTTTTTTATAAGTGGATGTCCAGACACCGGTATAGCTGCCCACGTTTGCCTCTAATTTACCAAAAAATGAACATCTGGACCACTACGCGGACCGATGGGTCTCATTCTATAAGGAAAGTTGACACGGATGGTCTAGACACCACAATCCAGACATATTCCAAAGCTTTGAGGGTCTCCTTTGGAGATGCCCTTAGCATGTCTGTACTGGTCGTCTACATTTCTGTATCAAGTATGTATGCAACACTAATGTATCCCTAGCTTGGTTGATTGTTTCATTAATTTAAAGTCGGACTTTATGGTTCATGTCTTTTCTCTAAAAAGGGCAGATTTAGTGGGAAGTAAAGCCCTGTTTTAGTGAGGGAGAAATAAACTCCACGTTGCACGGTCACATTCTTCTCCTTTTTTTTTTTGAAGCGAATTGCACGGTCATATTTCTGGTCCAAACGGAGTACCGGGCCGGGTGTGAGGTGTCGATCAGAGCAGTGAAGTGTTGGTGAGAAGGTAGTAGAAGCAGATTCACACGGTGGTTGGTGCAAATTTCGACACCAGCTATGCATGCGTACGTGCAGTACTGCAGGGTGTGGCAAGCTCGCGAATGGAGTAAAACCAACTCCCCATGAGAGCAAGCACAATAGTGCTAGAAATAAACTAGTACTCCCTCGGTTCCTAAATACGTATTCCCTCCGTTCCAAAATAGATGATCCAACTTTGTACTAATTTTAGTACAAAGTTAATACAAAGTTGGGTCATCTATTTTGGAACGGAGGGAGTATAAGTTTTTTAGGTATTTCACTATGGATCACATACGGATGTATATAGATGCATTTTGTGTGTAGATTTATTCATTTTGCTCCGTATGTGGTTCACAGTGAAATCTTTCCAAAGACTTATATTTAGGAATTGAGGAAGTTATATATTGACTATAAGATGAGTTATAGATAACATGACAATGGCTTATAGTCAGCAGTTGGCTATACTATTAACCGAGACGTGCAGTATTTACTAGCCGTTTCCCCAACTGATAGTTTCAGCTCGTACTACGTGGCTTCTTCCCCATGAATGTCATATAGCACCACCAACCTGTCCGTCCGAGACCGAAAGAGAGGATGCACGAACCGACGCGTACGTGCCGCGGCCACTCCGCCGTACGTCCAGCTCTTGACTCCAGGGATTTTGACCGTGCATGCACTGGCCGCGCCAACGGCCACTGGTATAGACGACGACGCGAGGCCTTTCTCTTTGCGGCCATAGCCATGCATGCACGGCACCGGACATGCCAGGCGGGCCAAGCTATGCATGGATGCGTCCGTGGACCGGTGGATGTGGCGTGCAGCAACGCGCGGGCGGGTGGACCACGCGTCCACGCGCAGGCAGGCAGGGCGACACCAACCATCCTCGGTCGATTTGCTTCTTCTCTTTCGTCCGTCTGCTGCTGCTGCCCACTCCGTCCTTGTACTAGTACGTGCATGCATGCATGCCTTTTTTTTCACCGTCTCACTCATTCTAGCTCTAGCTAGTTATACATAGGTCCGCGGTCGTTTTGCATGGCACATAGATGGCGCTAGACAGGCCCTCTGTCACGTGAACAAGACTCGCTGACTAGACAGAATTTTCTCAACGCTACGTTCTCCGTCTACAGTCTACCCTGAAGGTCGACGACCCCTTTTTACAATCACTGTCATGTGAATTTCAGCAGAGGCGAAAAGCACACACTAACATGAATGAATATGTGCTTAGAGTAAGCGGCCGTTCGAAAGTAGGCTTTCTTGACATTTACTGATTTTAGCTCTCCACATGCCATGGCAGACTTTTCAGGTGCAGCATATATTCTTGCCGGCCAGGCTTTAAGTGCGAGCCAAGTTTGGAACCAAAGACAGAACCTCAGCTTGCCATCGCAGAAATGCAGGCATTGTCGCAACCTGACGGTGCATACTTACGTGCGCTCGGTACGTCCGCAAATAAATTCCTTCAGATAGGCTCGGCATACCCTTTGAGGCCGGAAACGTTCATGGAGACGAAAGCAACCATGACTTTTGTGTCCTGTACTGAAGCTTGTACTGCCATAGTACCTCCTGAACAGTTGCCGCCTCGCTTTCATCAACAGTTTCAGCTTCCAGAGAACAAGACGACGGCCTCATCCACAGTGAAGCTACGATCGATGTGCATCCGTATATATTTGTGTAATGAGGAGAAGAAAAAGACGCGAATTCCGTCGACGTGCTGGCCGTGAAACATCATCAGTAGTGTACTGTGGAACGGTCGGCGAGGCCGAGTGCCATCAGACCAGTGCCGCAGTCGTGGGGGCTTGCATTGCATGTCTAGTGGTCGTGCATTGGACACGTGGGCCTGGCGAGCAGAAAGGGGTAGAACCTTTTTCTGAGAAAAGGTGGCCATGGACCATGACTTACGTAGATTTTAGGCAGACTGTAACACTCGATCGGGTTGTAATATAATTGTGCATGTTCTATCCGCCTTCTATCTCAAATGTCCCGGCCGTGGTTTTTAAGATTAGAAGGCTGGATCCAAAGGCCAACATCATTGATTTAGACATAAGAAACTCTAAAGTCAACTTAAGTTTAGATACATCCCAATTCAGGGACGACCGACAACTCAACCAATCTTTATACAAATATAAACAATCGACATGTACAAGATCGTTCAGTTAGAAAATATAGCTGGAATGTTTGCGAGTCGCTGGAAGGATAGACACTAGGAGGAACATTTTAGACCGTTATAAGCAGAAGCGTTACTCATGATTGACCCGTGCGTAGACATGTCCGTAGCCGGCTAGCCATTCCTTAAGCGGCATACTAGGTACGTACAGCAGTACAGAACGGACGGGGTCTCTGTCGAACGTACTAGTATAGTATCTCCACTCCAGTGTCGAACACTCAATTCTCGCAGCCATTTTGGGGCGGGGCCCTGAATGGGCTGCAGGTCACGTGGGCAAAGTCAGCCGACATGGAGCCGAGCCGCTAGCTGGCCGCGGAAAGCGTGGGGATGCCACTCCGGATTGCTTCGGCGCTCCGCGATCGGCATGTGCCCATCTTCGCGCGTGCGTGCATGACCTTCCTCTGTCGCGGCCGATGCAGAAAACCAGCCGTTAAGCTGCCTCCGAGTAAACCTGAAACATTCAGCTGAACGGTCATAGTACTAATTTTGCCAAAGAATGAACGGTCTTCGATCTAAGCACGTGGAGTTCGGGGACTGTACGTGTCTGGTTCTGCGAGCTTAATGGAGTATGACCATTCTACTGCCCACTGGCAATAATTTGTACCGCACGCCCCAACTCGAGTCGACCAAAACGGAGGCAGGCGATCCAGTAAAAGCCAGTAAAAAGGGAGGTGAGCGAAGCCATCGAACGATCCGTGGATGTATCCTGGAGCTGGAGGAGGCAGTGGAAGCTGTAAAGTGAAACTTGCTCCTCAAAGTGCGGAGCGGCACGCTGCTGCCGCATGATTTACCTGCGTGGCCGGCCCGGGCCCGTCGTCATGGCCCACGGCAGCTGCGGAGCAGAACACGCTTGGGCCCCGGAGAGACTGGCCCGTGGGCCTGCCCTCACGTTCCGCAGGGAGCCAAGCAATTTCGTGGCGGCAGTTTCGCCCACATGTCAGGGTCGGTTATGATTCACCCACCGCCGGGTCGCGACGCTCCTGACTCCTGACCGCACGGCCGCACGGCGCTGGGAGTTTGGCTTACCAAGAACTTTCAGCCCCAGCCTGACGGTACAGTCGGTACTAGCCTAGCACGGCTGCACATAAATTACAGGAGCCTCCGGGGTGCGCCGGCATGAAAACCAGAATTTACTGACCCTAAATGCAACATCGCACTTGAGTTGGGGAGTACTGCAGCCTACTGTGACTGACTGTGAGACACAGCCATAATCTTAAATTCAGGTGTGAAGAAAAATACTCTCCAATTTGGAGTAGTGTATCTTTCCTGTAAATACTCCACAATTTGTCATGTCATTAACCAGTAGGAAGGTGCCAGAATATTCAAAGCTACTCTCTAGTTGAAGCTTCTCCAAAACGGTATTGTAATCTCACAAGGGTGGATAAGGCAATCGTCCAAACCCTAAACACCTCTCGCCGCCTTCCCCATGTTGCCGTCAGGGTGCGTCGTCACCGGGGGCTAGGAGGTCTGGTTCAAGGGCGGCTTGCTTGGGATGTCTTTGGAGGTCTTCGAGGGTTGCAACAGTCGAAGGTGGAGATGCGGGCTTGGGTGGAGGTCTTCGTCACGCGGTGCTCGAGACGGTGTTGGTGAAGCCGGCGGTGTTCAGACAAATCTAACACAGTGAGCATTGACGGCGGCCCGGCCTAGCTAGGCCACAGGAGAAAATGGCATCAGCGCATTGGCTTGAGGAGAGGTGAGTTCAATCTCAGATTCAGACTTGGCGTACTGCGTCGTGGGTAATTTGTCTCGGGATTTCTTTAGGGAATTTTCGCATTTGGTTTTGGACGGCATGGAGGTGGTGCTTTCCATGTTTAAGAATAATGGCTTCCCCTTCCTATCCCCGTTCTGTTGGCGTACCTATCACAGGCGGAGGCCATATAGTTTCGTGCTTCCGAGATTCGGTTGGTTTCGGTTTCCAGTGGATTCAGCCGATTTTCGTGGTCTTTGGAGTTTTTACATGCCTTTATCGGCATTCTTTTCTCCGCGGCGATGATTTGCTTTGTAGATCACTGACGCCGGCATTTCATGGTCTGCATCGACAACTTCCTGATTCCTACTTCTGCAAGCTCCTGGGTTTCAAAACGTTTGCCCTGTGAAGGCGGAGTCCTAGACACGACATCAACCTACGTTAACGGCCGTCGCCGATGGATGCGGGAGGAAGAATACTTTGGCACCCCCAAGGCTTTGATGGTAATTCTATTTTTATGTTTGGGTGTGTTTGTAAGGTTATGTGAATCTTAATAGAGCCTTAAGCTTTTTCACACACAAAAAAATCACTCGACTCTATTCGCCCTGTCGGTGTACTAGAATAGGGGTACCCTAGTACCCCAAACTTGTGCACGGGCAGTTGCAGCACCCCGCGGCAAGGCTTGCCGGGCGAACGCCAAGATCCCCCAGGGTTCCCTTGGAGCCATCCAAGAACAAAGTATTTAAGCTAAGGAGACAAGGCCCCGGCAAGAGGAGCTTGCCGGGAAGGCCAACCAAGGCGCTCCAAGGAACTTGCCGCGACGCGCCACGCGCTCCGGCAAGGCAACAAGGCCCCGGCAAGAGGAGCTTGCCGGGAAGACTAAACAAGGTACCCCGAGGCCCGGTGAGCGACGAGCTTCTGGACCCGACAAGATAACAACATCGGCAAGGCGCTTGCCGCGACAGGCGGCCACTCTGTACCCACGCTCCAGCGCATCCACCAACGTGTCGCTCTGGGGGCCTCTCCGGGCGCGCGTGGCAGGAGGCTGTGCAGCCAGCGGTGCGTAGTGGCATGCAAAGCTGACAAGATCACCATCATGGTGAACGGTGGCGCCCCTAACGGTCCTTTTCTGCACTGTTCGGGCGACTCAGACGGGCATTAATGCCCTTGTCCCCTGCCGTCAGGGTTAGGTAGGATGCACTGTACAAGTAACTGTATCAACTACCTCGCTTTTTACGTTTTTACCCTCCTCTGCGTTGCCACCTGTCGGTGACCCCTTTAGCATATAAAAGGAGGCCCATGCGCAACGTAGAGGAGGTTCGGACGATTCGCTTCGATTCATTCGTAGCCCAGAAAACATCACGCTCTCCCTCTGGACAGCAAGAACACCAGATAATACAACCAGACAAGCAGCAGTAGGAGTGTTATCTCTCCGGAGAGCTCCGAAGCTGGGTAAACTGCTCGTGTGCCTCGCCTCGATCTGCTCTTCGTGCGATCTCCGCCCCCCGCCGAACCGAAAGGGGCCTGGTCCGTCGGCCCCATAGGTGTTCGTGGATCAGTTTCCCCGACATCTTTGGCGCGCCAGGTAGGGGGTGTCGAGATTGTGTGAACCTGATCCGGCGTTCACACGAGCTAGATCTTTATTCCTTTCATCAACATGCTACCGAAGAAGAAGACTTCGGCGGCAGCCGCTCCGTCCACGTCACTTCTGCCACCGTTGGAGCAAACGGGTGGTGGAATGGACGCCGGCGGAAGAAAGGACGTCGACGAGGAAGCTCATGATGCCGCCAGGTCCAAGAACAAGGCTGCACAAACCTCGACGACTGTACATGTTCCACGCCACTCTCAGGAGGCGCAAGATCAACAGCGTCATGGCACTAGCAGTGCCATTCGCATGATAGGCCAAGACCAAGCTGATGGATCTCGGGGCGCTCAAGACCAGCATGCACGCCAGCGTGCTGGCGCGAGCGGGGCACGGTTGCCTGGATGGGATACTGCTCCTTCTAACATAGTTAGAAGTTCGAGCACGTCCCGCTCCTCGCGCCGTCCGCCACTGCTACCCACCACTCCAGCAGAAGCTTTGGTGCGAGCTCAACTTCTCCTAGATTACCCTCCGACGTCGGACAAGATCGATGAATGGAGGGCCACCATTCAGAGTCTCATCGGCTACGCCAACGGCGACACTCCACGGCGGCCGAGCGCGTCGCCGCCGCGGCAGGGTTGCCGGATGCAAGCCGGTGGCGACGAAACGGGCGGAGGTGCAACTACCATGCAATCACCGCCCCGAAGGCCAAGATCGCCGACTCGCCGGATCCACCTCGACAGCGACTCCACTGCGTCGTCGGATCCACGAGCTCGTCGCGATCAGCACCAAGTTCTTCATGATTGACAACAAGAAGACGCTCGAACCCGCATCGAGCGCCGAAGAGAAGCGCGGCGTCAATCCGACAAGCGCGCTGGGCCCTCTGTTGACATGCATGCGCCAGGGGAACCAGGCGACCTGCCGTACGCGGTAGGTTGTCCTGCTTTCACTCGTGAGCTGCGGCAAGTCCAGTGGCCCAGCACAAAGAACTTTAAGCCAGACGTACCAGAGAAGTACGACGGCAAGACGCATCCGTCGGAGTTCCTCAGCATCTACACCATTGCGGTACAGGCTGCCGGGGGACGAGATGACAAGATCCTTGCCAACTACTTCCCGCTGGTGCTCAAGCCCAACGTCAGATCCTGGCTCATGCACTTGCCGGACAACTCCATATCCTCTTGGGCTGATCTGTGCCATCAGTTTGTCGGCGCCTTTACAGGCGGACACAAGCCTCATGGGCAGGAGAGTGATCTTCATCTGCTCGCCCAGAAGGAAGGAGAGCCCCTGCGCAAGTACATTCAGAGATTCAGCAGTGTGCAGCACAACATCCTAGACGTCCACCCTGCCGCGGTGATCAGCGCGTTCCATCAGAACATGCGGAACCGCAGGATGCGGGAGGAAATGGCGATGTGCAAGATCAGGGACGTCAGTGGGTTATATGCACTGGCCGATAAGTGTGCACATGCTGAGGAAGGGAGGAGACTCCCCGGAGAGAATGTAGGAGCGGGAGGATCTGACAGTGAGGATGCTACCCCGCCCAGGAAAAACCGGCGGCGGAACAACAGAAGGAGGAAAGGCAAAGAGGTGCTAGTTGTTGAGCAGTCCGGCAACGGTGGTGGCGCCAAGGAAGCCAAAGCTGGTGACTCCGGCAAGGAGGTTGCCGCGGAGGTGGCGGTCGCCGACAAGAAGGACGGCACCAACAAGCAATATTGCAAGATCCACCGCACCAAGGGCCATGATCTCCAGAACTGTAAGAAAGTCAAACAGCTTGTTGAGCAACAGAAAGCTGAATACGAGCGGTGCGACAAGGAGAAGGCCCAGGAAGGTACTGGGGGATCCAGCAAGAAACGTCCCGGCCGAGGAGGACGTCGCGGCAAGGCCAAGCAGCGGCAAGGAGACAGACCTCCTCGCGGCCGCGACAAGGATGAAGATGACGACGACGATGAGGACATGAATGATGAGGAGACTGATGAGCAGGAGTTCCAGAAAGCCACAGAGGTCCTGTGCGTTGACGGTGGTGCTTCTCTGCATGCCTCGCACCGCCAGCTCAAGCAGTGGGTGCGGGAAGTTAATGCAGCAGAACCACCCGTCGAGTCACGCAAGCCTCTGAAATGGTCCGGCACGCCTATCATCTTCGACATTGAGGACCATCCTGATTGCATAACTGCGGTCGGGTGTTTGCCGATGCTGGTTTCACCAACAATCCGCAACCTCAAGGTCACTAAGATGCTAGTTGACGGCAGGGCCGGCTTGAACCTGATCTCCTCCACGGTGCTTCACAAACTCCAGATCCCTGACAGCAAGCTCGAAGAGACCGGTACATTTCAAGGAATCAACCCGGGAAGGAGCAAGCCAAAGGGAAAGATCACGTTGCCGGTAACATTTGGCAGCGAGATGAACTTCAGGACTGAGAGGGTCACGTTTGACGTTGCCGACTTTCCATTACCTTACAATGGAATCCTTGGCCGACCGGCACTCGCCAAGTTCATGGCAGCCTCTCACTATGCGTACAACGTACTGAAAATGCCAGGCCCGATAAGTGTCATCTCTGTCCATGGCGACAAGAAGGATGCTCTTGTCTGTGCCGACAAGATCTACCGGGAAGCAGCAGCCGCAGCAGAACGCAAGACACTTTCTGCTGAAGCTCCCGGGGGGAAGAAGAAGACCAATTCCGGCAAGAGCTCTGATGCCCACTCCGGCAAGCGCACCTCTTCGGAGTGCTGCGCTACCGTCGAGGACGCACCATCGAGCTCCACCGGCAAGCGTAAGAAGGCAATGGCAGCTCCACCTGAGACCAAGAAGGTGTCCTCCAAGGAGGACGGCACTGGTGGTACCTTCACCATCAACGCCACTCTTGACCCCAAATAGGAAAGCGCGCTCGTTGCTTTCCCGCGGGCGAATGTCGACGTGTTTGCGTGGCAACCGTCTGATATCCCCGGTGTTCCCAGGAAAGTAATTGAGCACCACCTTGTCGTCTGTCTTCATGCGCGGCCCGTCAAGCAGAGAGTCAGGAAGCAGGCAGTAGAGTGCCAAGAATTCATCGCAGAAGAAATCAAGAAGTTGGAAGCAGCAGGCCTTGTCAGAGGAGTACTCCATCCCACATGGTTGGCCAATCCTGTTGTTGTGCGCAAGGCTAACGGGAAATGGAGACTTTGTATTGACTTCACTGATGTTAATAAAGCTTGTCCCAAAGACCCATTTCCCTTGCCGCGTATTGACCAGATTGTTGACTCCACAGCCGGATGTGATTTGCTTTCATTTCTTGATGCATACTCAGGATACCATCAAATCTTCGTGGCAGAAGAAGATGAAGAGAAAACCGCATTTATCACCCCGTGTGGCACGTACTGCTTCGTACGGATGCCTTTTGGTTTGAAGAATGCTGGTTCAACATTCGCAAGGGTAGTCCACCATGCTTTGAGCCGCAAATGCACAGAAATGTGGAAGCTTACATGGATGACATAGTGGTCAAGAGCAAGAACAAGGCGACCCTGATTCAAGATTTAGACGAGACATTTGCAAATCTGTGCAAGATCAACCTCAAGCTTAACCCCGAGAAGTGCGTGTTTGGAGTCCCTTCCGGCAAGCTTCTCGGGTTCTTCGTGTCTCAGCGGGGAATTGAAGGCAATCCCGACAAGATCAAAGACATTGAGCAGATCGAAGCACCAAAGCGCGTCAAGGATGTACGAAGGCTCCCCAGTTGCGTGGCTGCTCTCAGCAGGTTTATCTCTAGATCTGCTGAGCGCGCCCTGCCATTTTTCAAAATTTTGAAAAAGGCAGGTCCAATGAAATGGACTCCGGAAGCGGAGGCTGCGCTGCAGGACTTGAAGAGATACCTGTCCTCCACTCCAACGCTTGTCGCACCTAAGCCGCAAGAGAAGTTGCTGCTGTATATAGCGGCAACCAATCAAGTGGTTAGTGATGCGTTAGTGGCGAGAGGGAGGCGGATGATGAGCCAGCAACCACGACAGATCCATCCAGCGACAAGCGGGGAGCTTCGCCGACAAGCTCTGGTCCCGACAAACATGGGTTTGCGCAGGAGCATGATAAGATGTCAAAGAGAATGGTGTAGCGCCCAGTTTACTTTGTCAGTTCTCTTCTGCAGGGGGCTAGATCAAGGTACTCTGGTGTGCAGAAGTTGCTTTTCGGCCTCCTCATGGCCTCGAGAAAGCTGCGCCATTACTTCCAAGCACATGAGATCACAGTCGTCACTCGCTTTCCGCTGAAGAGGATACTGCAAAATCCAGAAGCAACAGGCAGGATTGTCGAGTGGGCGTTGGAACTGTCAAGCTTTGGCCTCAAGTTTGAGAGCACTTCAACTATCCAAAGCAGAGCATTGGCAGAGTTCATAGCAGAGTGGACGCCAACCCCAGATGAAGAAATTCCAGAAACAAGCATCCCCGTCAAAGAGGCAAGCAAAGAGTGGCTGATGTACTTTGATGGTGCCTTCTCGCTGCAAGGCGCCGGTGCAAGCATGCTGCTTGTCGCACCCATCGGAGAGCACCTCAAGTATGTGGTCCAGATGCACTTTCCCAAGGAGCAAGCAACCAACAATACTGCAGAGTATGAAGGATTGCTTGCCGGACTCAGAATCGCAGCAGACCTTGGGATCAAGAAGCTCATTGTCAGGGGTGACTCACAGCTTGTCGTCCGCCAAGTGAACAAGAACTACCAGAGTCCGTTGATGGAAGCATATGTTGATGAAGTGAGGAAGCTAGAAGAGCACTTTGACGGCCTACAAATGGAGCATATCCCAAGAGCTCAGAATGACATTGCTGATGGCCTGTCAAAGTGCGCCGCACTAAAGTTACCTGTGGAACCAGGGATCTTTGTGCTTAAGTTGACTCAACCATCCGTAACACCATCAACTGGACAAAGCAAGAAGAGGAAGTTGGTTTCTGGTGACTACTTTCCGGCAGAGCTCCCCGTAGCCGCCGCCAAGAAAGTCCCCAAGATCAACACCAAGGAGGCTGAGGGGCAGTCTGCTCCGGCAAGCCTTATGGTTTGTTCCGTTTAAGCAGACGCTCCCGACAAGTTTTGCTCCGGCAAGCTTGCCGGGGAACATCAAGCTCCGGCAGGACCTCAAGTCCTTGTCGTGGAAGCAGATGTTCCCGCAGCAGCAGATGCGCCTTTAGTCCTTGTTGTCGAGCCACAAGCTCCAGCATGGGCACAACAGATTGTCCACTTCCTTCAGACAGGAGAACTTCCCGAAGAACAAGAAGAAGCAGAAAGAGTAGCCCGGCAGTCAAGTATGTACCAGTTTGTCGATAGCATACTGTACAGAAGAAGACTCACGGTGTGAAATTGAAGTGTATTCGCCGGGAAGATGGACAAAAGCTGTTGGCAGAGATACATGGAGGCATATGTGGCCACCACATTGGCGCAAGAGCACTTGCCGGCAAAGCTTTCCGGTAAGGTTTCTTTTGGCCGACAGCCCTCCAGGATGCAACTGCACAAGTAACCAAGTGTGAAGCGTGCCAATTCCACTCCAAACAGATACACCAGCCAGCTCAAGCTCTCCAGACGAGCCCTTTATCCTGGCCATTTTCGGTCTGGGGACTCGATATCCTCGGCCCCTTCCCCCGAGCTGTCGGGGGCTTTGAGTACTTGTACGTCGCAATCGACAAGTTCACAAAGTGGCCGGAAGTGCAGCCAGTGAGGAAGGTGACAACACAGTCAGCAGTCAAGTTCTTCAGGTCAATTGTTTGCCGTTTCGGGATCCCTAACAGGATCATCACCGACAACGGCACGCAATTCACGAGCCGCACCTTCATGCAGTACGTCCAAGACCTTGGCGCCAAGGTCTGCTTCGCTTCTGTTGCTCATCCAAGAAGCAACGGTCAAGCAGAGAGGGCAAATGCTGAAGTGCTGCGCGGGCTCAAGACCAGAACTTTCGACAGGCTGCACAGGTGCGGAAGGAACTGGATCGAGGAGCTGCCGGTGGTTCTTTGGTCGATCAGAACGACGCCAAATTGAGCCACTGGCCAGACACCTTTTGCTCTAGTCTATGGAGCAGAGGCAGTTCTCCCCACGGAACTCGTATACAGATCACCTCAAGTGCTCGCTTATGATGAGCTTGAGCAAGAACAACTGCGACAAGACGACACGCTGCTCCTTGAGGAAGATCATCTTCAGGCTGCTGTACGAGCTGCTCGATACCAGCAAGCTTTGCGCCGCTATCATAGCCGCAAAGTTAAAGCCAGAAGCTTCGAGGAAGGCGACCTTGTTCTTCGGCGCGTTCAGTCCGCCAAGAATACCAACAAGTTGACGCCGAAGTGGGAAGGCCCTTATCGGGTGAGACGAGTCACAAGGCCTGGCGCTGTCCACCTTGAGACCGAAGATGGCATTCCGGTGAGCAACTCCTGGAGCATAGAACATCTTCGTAAGTTTTTCCCATAGGGCGCGGTTGCCGGAACCCGTTCCGGCAACCACCTTTTGTACAAGTCTTGTCGCTGTTGCATGTAATCCTTTGTATAAAGCCGGGCGCAGATCCCGTGCATAAGTAAAACCCCATGTGCTCCGCACAACTTGTCCATTTCATGCGTTAGTTCCTTTCTTGCATGTGATTACCTGACACTTTGTGCAGCACCTACATCCGGTAAGTACTAACGAGCCGAAGGGCTCCATATCATTATTTTCTCTTCTTTCTTCTTTTTAACAAAGGAAAAGAAGGTTCCCCCGCACACATGTTTGCCGGGGGAGGATTAGAGAAGATTGTGGTATGGATCAGGCATCGTTCAAGCGAAGTCCTGCCTTGCCGGGAAGCAAACGACAGAAAAGTTAAGTTGCCAAAGTTTGAGAAATCACTTTTTAAATTTTTGAGTTATCTTCCTCGAACGACCCTGCTTTGTATGAAAAACCTGTGCGCGGAGGAACCAACTCGTGGCTAGTTGCGCCCTTACTTTGTTTCGAGTCCACTCAACAGCTTAAGCGTGCTGCATCTAGTCGCGACAAGGTTTCTTGTCGGAAGCAGCGCCGCCAGCAGGCTGCTGAAGTTCCGCACTCAGCGCTTGCGGCTCGGGCGCCTGCGCCGACAAGTTCCCTAGAAGCGTAGGGTAAAAACATACAAAGGAAGGGATCTAGTAGAGGAAATAACATAGCAATTGATAACAGAAATAAAGTTATATTACAAGATAACTTGTCGCAGCTCTAACAGACTGTTTTCATAACATGATTAACAGTGACAAGGGAAAAGAAGAAATGGACGGCCTAGTCTACCGTCCGCCCTTGACCCTCTTGATCTCGCTCACCTTGTCCACAATGGGTGCGACAAGAGCCTTGAGTGCATCCAGATCGGCGTCAGGCGGCAAGGACCTGAGGACGTTGGTGAAGCTGAGGCCTGGATTGCGGAAGGCTACCTTCATCAGCACCTTCTGGAGAACCCCGACACAGATTTTGCGCGACTCGTCGGCCAGCTGCTTTGGGATCCTCTCCCGGAGCCGCTGGAGTGCCGTCGCCACGCCCTTGAAGAACAGGCTGAGCTTGGCGCTGGGTTGAAGACTCTCGTCGGAAGGATACCCAAAATCCTCCATCCCCAGCTGCGCCAGCTCCTCGTTGATGACTGCGGCAATGTTCACCAGACCCTCGGTCCAGTGCTCCACAGTGTCTCTGAACGAGTTCTGGGTAACTGCAATGCTCTCCAGCAGCACCGCGTCAGCCTTGACCTTCTCCGACAAGGTCTTCTCCCGCTCCTTGGCGGCCTCCAGCGTCTGCGTCAGCGTGGCCAGCTTCAGCTCCAGGTCTGCTTTGGAATCCTTGGCGGCGCTGAGCTCCTTGCCCCTCTCAGCGAGAAGACCTTGCAGCTTACCGTGGGCGGCAACATCCTTCTCACGCTCACGCTTGAGCGCGGCAAGCTCCTCGCCGCTCTTCCCAATGTTGGCCTCCAGCTGCGCCACCTTCTCCACCAGCTCTTTCTTGGCGGCCTCTGCAATTGCCGCAGCGTCCTTTGCCTCCTTGAGCGCCCCGCCAAGTGGTTGCTCGCGCTCGGCGAGCTCTTCCTCGTAGCTGTCGAGGTTGGCCTTCCGCTGCACTAGTTCACCTTCCCGCGCGGACTGCTTCTCGGCGGCCAGCCTTTGCTCCTCCTCAGCCTCGGCCTTCTCGAGAAGGAAGGCCGTGCGCTCCACGTCGAGTCGCTCCCGCTCCTGCGCCAGGGACCGGAGAGCTTCTTGATTTTGGCCCCGGAGCTCCTCCGCACGCTTCTCCATGTCAACTCCCGCCTTCGCGACAAGCGCTTCCCGGGAAGCTAGTTTGGCTTGCCGGGCGCGGTAGAGTGACAGTAGCTTCCGCAGCAGCTGTTCCTCCTCAGGCTCACCGCTGCTGCTGCTGGGCGTGTCAACCAACGACAGTCCAGCAGAGGCGAGCACCTCCCCGTCGAAAGTTTCCCCCTCGACCGGCGCTCTAGAGCTCGACGCCCAGGGTAGTTTGATGAAGATACCGTCGCCGGCCTTCAAGTAAGCGCCGGGCTGGGGCTCCTCGGAGCCCAGCTCCGCAGAAGCAGCAGAGGGATCGGCGATCGGTGCAGCGCCTGGCGCTCCTGCGGCCTCAGGGTCGTCAGTGCGATCGCCCGACCCCTCGCCGGCTTCTGCGGCGGCAGCCCTGGCGGCCTCCTCGCCGGCGGCCTCGTCAGCACCGGCCCCTTCCTCGCCGGCGCCCTCTGTCTCCATTGGCTCAGCCGCAGATGGGTCTAAAGAACGAAGAAGGGAGGAAAATCAATCAAAAATCCAAGAGAGGAAAAACGGAAGAAGCAAAACCCAAGGGAAAGTTTCTGGGCAAGTGGATTACCTGCGCCAAGATCTGCAGTTGTGGCCTCGGTCGCCGCAGGATCAGCAGTGTCGTCCCTTGCCGGAGGGCACTCCCTTGCCGGGGACTCCTCCCTTGGCGGCGTAGTCGAAGCAGAT
Organism: Triticum aestivum; assembly: GCF_018294505.1. Lineage (NCBI taxonomy): Eukaryota > Viridiplantae > Streptophyta > Magnoliopsida > Poales > Poaceae > Triticum > Triticum aestivum. The sequence continues at coordinate 425,384,900 of NC_057807.1, forward strand.
GGCACCTCGGGACCAGCTTCCGGGCGCTCCTGATGTGGCTGCTCTGCTCCTACACAAATCAACAAGCAAGATATCAACAAGGGAAAAAGCACTCAAGCGCGCCCGGCAGCAGAAGGCTAAACTATGAACTTACGCTGGGGGCTGCGCTGGGGGCTGCTTTGAGGAGTGATTGCCGGGTCCGTCAAGATGGTCTCGGACCCACCTCCTGCTGACACGATGGGGTCATCCTCGATGACGATCACCGCGGCCTTGGCTCTCTTCGCCGCTCTCTGGGCCAGCGTCCTGAAAAGAAAGAAGTCCAGATTGGAGCAAGTCAGATACAAGATGTAAACAGCAAGATTGAAGAACTACAAGAGCACCAAAGAAACTTACGCTTCTTCCTCCTCGTCGGAGCTGAGCGCGGAAAGATCGAAGTCCGGCCCTCCTCCGGTGCGGCGAGGTGGAGGAGTAGGATCCCTTGCCCGCTTGGCGGGGGCGGTGGCGGTGGCCCGGGAAGATCCCGCTCCAGTCGCCGCTATTGCGTGAGGCGCTCCCGCGGCAACATTGCTTGCCGCGGTAGAGCGCGTCGCACGGCTCGGCGGCTGTTGACCCGGCTGCCGCCCCGCTGCGTCCCCGACCCTACGAAGGCGCCTTCTTGGCGGGGCCGGGGGCTCCGCCTGCGGCAAGTTTTCTGAAGGCTCGGGCTCCTCCTCGCCGGCCTCGCTCGGCTCGGCTTCGGAACCGGCAAGCTCCTCCTCGCCCATGAACTCCGCGCGCTCGGCAAGGTTTGCCGCCTCCGCAGCCTCCGCCTCCTCCACAGTGAACCCAAACGCGCCCGCGGCAGCTGCGGCCGCAGCCTCTTCCGCCCTAGTGGCGATGCGCTGCAGCTCCTCGTTGGTGGTGTCACGGGTGAGGCTCTTCTGCTCGTCAGCGTGGACCGGCACTTCCTCCAGGGTGTCGAAGAACGCTCGCACAACGTCATCCGCAGGCTCTTGCCAAGTTGGGACGATTCCATGTGAATCGCACAACGGCATCATGGCGCGGATCCGGTCAAGCGAAGAGTTATTGCACAAAGGAACTACGCCCCTCGGCAGTATGAATGGGTGCTGGGGGTCGCGTTTGAATAACTCCAAGAGCATTGCGTCCAGCTCCAAGACAGTGAAGTTGTAGTTGAGGCCCGGCCGCAGTCTCATGATGTCTGCTGAATTCTTGAATTCCCAAGCGGGCCTCCCCCTCTCCTGCAGGGGGGCAATGCGGCGGCGGAGGAAATCTACCCCGACAGCACCTACGGTGAGCCCGGCAAGCCTGAGGCGAAGAATCCTAGTGATGGCGATCTTCAGTCTCTCGTCTTTCGGGGCCACATTGCTCCAGTCATTGCCGCGCACTATTGGAGTTTGGCGCACGGCGGTGAAGGGCTGCGGATTCTCCTCAACGATCCAGCACAACTCCGCTCTCCACTCCTCCCACTTGCTGCGGAGCTCACCCTCCAAGTACGCCTCTTTCTTGCCGACTCTCGAGATCCAGGCAATCCCTCCGGCAAGCGGCTCTCCTCTCTCTACCCGAGGTATGAAGAAGTGGCGGAAAAGGGCAACACTAGGGTGGACTCCGACAAAGTTTTCGCACAAATGTGCGAAAACTGCCATGGTCAGGACAGCGTTGGGGGTGAAGTCAAGGAGGCGGAAGCCATATGTGTTCATGATATCACAGAAGAACTCCGAGAAGGGCGGACAGAGCCCGCAGTAGAAGAATAGCGCGAAGAACGGGTACCCGTTTGGAGCCAACTCCGAAGCAGCGGCCGGGAGTACCCTCGTGCGCGGATGCGCACGCGTCTCCGTCGCCCAAAAGAGGTAGAAGTACTCCCTCAGCTCCTGCACGCCGAGCTGGGGGGTGAAGATCGCTCGCTCCTTCCGCAGCGCCGCGAGCCACTGCGCCTCGGCCGACTTCACGCCCTTTCCCTTGTCGTCTTTCGGGGCCATGACGGAGGTGGTGAAGGTCGACGGCGTTGGTGATGCTGGTGGCAATGGGGGGCGGAGCGCTGCTCTCTCGGCTTCGAGAAGAAGGGGGGAGCGGCGGAGTTTCTTGAAGATGAAGTAGCAGCAACCAGCGAGGGGGAACGAACTGCCCCTGTTTCCTCTGCTTATAAAGAGGGACGGGGCGGACATTTCGGCCTTCCAAATAAACAACCACCCACGATCTCTCCCACGATGCTGCATTCAACGAGTGCCGTTATGGGAGAGCGCGGTGGATACGGAGCAAGATTCGGTGTGGCCCAGTCCGCGTGTGCCCGTGCCCTGACTTGGGCCTAGCCCAACAGCGCTCGGCACCGTGTCTGGCCCAGGCCCGGGGGCTCCTGTCGATGTACTAGAATAGGGGTACCCTAGTACCCCGAACTTGTGCACGGGCAGTTGCAGCACCCCGCGACAAGGCTTGCCGGGCGAATGCCAAGATCCCCCAAGGTTCCCTTGGAGCCATCCAAGAACAAAGTATTTAAGCTAAGGAGACAAGGCCCCGGCAAGAGGAGCTTGCCGGGAAGGCCAACCAAGGCGCTCCAAGGAACTTGCTGCGACGCGCCACGCGCTCCGGCAAGGCAACAAGGCCCCGGCAAGAGGAGCTTGCCGGGAAGACTAAACAAGGTACCCCGAGGCCCGGTGAGCGACGAGCTTCTGGACCCGACAAGATAACAACAGCGGCAAGGCGCTTGCCGCGACAGGCGGCCACTCTGTACCCACGCTCCAGCGCATCCACCAACGTGTCGCTCTGGGGGCCTCTCCGGGCGCGCGTGGCGGGAGGCTGTGCAGCCAGCGGTGCGCAGTGGCATGCAAAGCTGACAAGATCGCCATCGCGGCGAACGGTGGCGCCCCTAACGGTCCTTTTCTGCACTGTTCGGGGGACTCAGACGGGCATTTAATGTCCTTGTCCCCTGCCGTCAGGGTTAGGTAGGGTGCACTGTACAAGTAACTGTATCAACTACCTCGCTTTTTACGTTTTTACCCTCCTCTGCGTTGCCACCTGTCGGTGACCCCTTTAGCGTATAAAAGGAGGCCCATGCGCAACGTAGAGGAGGTTCGGACGATTCGCTTCGATTCATTCGTAGCCCAGAAAACATCACGCTCTCCCTCTGGAGAGCAAGAACACCAGATAATACAACCAGACAAGCAGCAGTAGGAGTGTTATCTCTCCGGAGAGCTCTGAAGCTGGGTAAACTGCTCGTGTGCCTCGCCTCGATCTGCTCTTCGTGCGATCTCCGCCCCCCGCCGAACCGAAAGGGTCCTGGTCCGCCGGCTCCATAGGTGTTCGTGGATCAGTTTCCCCGACACGCCTGAAGTTCGTTAAGCTTATAAAGACTCACCAACATGCGTCAACACAACACATGTAAGAGGCGTACAAAATTTTAGACAATTTTGGGCACAACTTTTTTTGGTATTCCTCGTGTCAATGCTTTCATGCCTCCAAGTTAATAAATATGTTCATCCATTGTGCCCAGATATAGAGGTTGGAGATGGAGAAAACACGGGATAGATGGAAGTGGGCAGTTATCGGTGGACCGCGGACAACCAGATATGAGTAGCGGGGTTGCCGCAGGGCAAAGGTGGTGAAAATCTTAGCCATCCCACCGGTAGTTCCAATAATAAGTAGCGAGCGATTTATCTACCCTACAATTATCTTACCTCTGTGTGATGATGATCTTACAATACACCTCAAAAGCAAGGCATATTTCTAAAATTGCTAGTGGAAATTGATCTCCACGGATCTCGATACAGAAATACCATTTTATATAGCGTAAATAAACTGAATTCTTTTGTGAATACATACACACACGTGTATAATACGCATGTGAAATTTTATAATATTATACCTTCACATGTGGCTAAAAAAGACAAATATGTCTTTTCTAATGGGCTGGCTGTTTTTTTGTTGGGCCAAAATTTTGTTTTCTCTGTGCAGGCTACAACTCACAGTATTTTCAAACACAATTTTACATGTCCATACTGAACACATATAAGTTTTCACTGATTTTTTTGAATATTTTAAAAACTTTAAAATATGTTTTGGAATTTCTTTAAATACCGAGCTCTGTGGAGGTCGGCCTCCATACGTCCACACTACGCATGTTGTTAATTTCAGTTTTAAAAAGCCACTATTGAAAAATGCCACAACTATATATTTTCGAGACCTTATTGAAAACGCAGGAATTGATGTTGGTGAGGTGATATTTATAAATCAAACCACACGTTTGAAAATAAATTAATGGCGAACCTAAAAAACCATTCAAATCACAGAGAGTCACAACTCATCCAAGGAAAATAGAGATTCACGGAGGGTGCTGCCTGCAAAATGAGAGAGCTCAATTACGCCACCGCAAGTGCGCAACTAGTACTAGAGCGAAGCTGGCTGTGCAGGCTGCAAGCTAAACCCGATTCCCATTTTCCCACACGCGAGGGAGGGAAGAGACCAACTGCGGGAGCGCCACGCATCGCCATCGCCGCAATCCCAATTCCCACGCACGCCGACCAATCCCGCCCTTAACCCAATCGGGAACGCCACCCAATCGAATCCGCCAGCAGCAGAGGCCGCGCTTTGCTAGTCTGGCTGCGGTGGCTTGGACCGCGCCCCGTCCCGCCGCCCAGGAGCACCGCAGAGCTCGCGGTGCCTTTAATGGCGCTGGAGTCTTCCCCCGCGGTCCGTAGGCCCGCCACGAAGAGGATTTAACCTGCAGGCTCCTCGCTCCGTCCCGTCGCAGCGGACCGGCCCCTGGTGTTGGTAGAGGCGAGCATACGGCGTCGGAGATGAATGGCCGGGCTCGGAGGCCGGCGGCGGCGCACGGCGCGAAGGCCGCCCCGAAGGGCGACAGGGTAAGGCCTCTTCAACCCCTCCCCGTTTCTTTCGCCAGCTCTGGCTCTGCCACTTGCATTTGGATGATTTGAGTTAGAATTGCGCAACCTTTGCTCGTGGAATTGAGCGCCCAGGCGGTGACAATGTGCGGTTATTTTTTGGGTTTCCGTGAGGCGCTCTCGGTAGCCACCGCCCGCATGATCGGAAAGCTTGCGACTTTGCCGTCTGTTCGGGGGGCTCAGTCGTTCGAACTCCGTGTTTGAATGTTTTTTTCCTTTTTCCTCTCCGGTTTCCGTGCGCCTTTCCGTGGTTGGTTAGCATCTGCGTCCATCTGAAGTTGTTTAGCGTTTCAGGGCAGTGGTTGCTGTTAATCCTTCGCACCGTCCATGTCGTTTTTTGTCCGACGGACTATTAAATGCGGAAGAGTACAACGGCGAGCACTGTAGTTTCGTTTGCTGTTCGTGCAATGCCAAGCGATGATCCATACGGCCTGGTTCGCCTCCACGGCATCGGTTGCTTTAGGGAGGAGCAGCTCGAATTGGATACCCTCTCGATCGCTGCCGAGGCCCAATTTTCCCTCTTTAATCCGCTTTGCTTTACCTTTAATCGGCCAGGAATCTGTCGCTTTGCTTTTGTTGCTAGTTTCTTTGACAGCTAGGTAGCTGAATGAGCGAGGCTCTTTTCCCTCTTTTCCCTGATGGCATTTTGCGACTATCCAGATGATGATGCAGAAGGACCAGAGGAAGGCCATGCCGGCCAAGGGGCCGACCGCCAACGCGGCGGCGAGAGGCGTGGCGAACAGAGTCCACTCGAGGCGGGAGCGGAAGCTCGCGCTGCAGCAGGATGTGCGTGAATTCTATCTTGATTTTTGTTGAATCGATGGGCTTCGATGCGTGTGCGCATTGCGTTGCTGACGGTGTTGGGAATTCTGCTTGCTAGGTGGACAAGCTGAAGAAGAAGCTGCGGCACGAGGAGAACGTCCACCGAGCTCTGGAGCGGGCCTTCACCAGGCCGCTCGGCGCGCTGCCCCGCCTGCCCCCGTACCTGCCGTCCCAGGTCAGTACCCACTCACATTCTGCTTCGGAGGCAATTGGGCAATTCGATTTCTGTTTTGGAGCAATTCGATTCTGAGCTGAACTGTGCCGCGCAGACGCTGGCTCTTCTCGCGGAGGTGGCGGTGCTGGAGGAGGAGGTGGTGCGGCTGGAGGAGCAGGTGGTCAATTTCCGGCAAGGCATCTACCAGGAGGCCATCATCTTCTCCTCCGCCAAGAACGCGCACTTTCCCGCCGGCGAGGGATGCGTGCCGGCGCAGCCCATGCCGTCGAGCCCAACCCCAAATGCAGAGCTCTCTCCAACTGTTCGTCCGTCGCCGAACGGCAAGCAAACGCAAACACCAAGAAAGCCGATCCCCGCTCAGGCGAACCAGGACGAGCACTCCGGCGGCTCCGGGGCTGGAAAGGAGAACCTGTCGTGCAGCAACACCTCGACGGCCAGAAACTGCCGCGTCTCGCCGTCGCAGAAGGTCGCCGCCAAATCCAGGGCGCCGGCGGCGGCGGCGCCAGAGAAACGCAGGGCTGCTCCTCAGGTAAAACCAGCGAATTACCTACAGTTTTACTGCGAGCAGCCGAATTGTCCCCAAAATATTCTCCTCTGTCTCTCTGCGGGACGTTTGCTGAATTCGTGCTGCAAACTCTGCATTTTTTCGACAGCAGGCGATCGGTACGGCGCCTGACCGCAAAAGGGTCGCAGACGCTGCCGGCAATGATTCAGAGAAGGCGGCGGCCCCAGACGGGTCGAGCGCGCCCAACAGGCTGTCGGAGGAGCTGCTGAGCTGCCTGCTGACCATCTTCTCGCAGATGGGCTCCTCGCCGGCGGCGGCCGGCGCCGGCCAGGACGAGGAGCAGCAGCCATTGTCCCCGTCGGTGTCCGGGTCGTCGTCGTCGGAGGACGCGTACCCGCAGGACCCCTACGGCATCCTGGAGCTGGGCGGCCGGGGCGTCGGCCCCTACAGGCGGCTGCGCGTGGTCGACGCGGCGTCCTTCGACCGCGATGCGCTGGCCGGCAACACGCTCCTCGCCCGGAGACTGAGGTGAGTTCGCTGTCACGGCCACCATCTTGATTTCAAGTTAGATTTTGCTGTCCGGTGAGTAGGGGTGGGTGGCCGTTTGACCCGACGGCGTCGCTGATCTGGCGAATCTTGTGCAGGGCGTTGCTCCGGAAGCTGTCCTCGGTTGACCTGGGGGGGCTCTCGCACCAGCAGAAGCTGGCCTTCTGGATCAACATCTACAACTCCTGCATGATGAATGTGAGCTCCGCTGGCACCCATCATTGCGTCCTCCTCCTCCTAGTTTCCCTGAATTATTTCCATCTGCAGTCTATCTTATTGGAGATGGCGTGAAATTTCGTCTTCCGGGGCAGTTGCAGCTAGCTCAATTATCAGCGTCGCTTTTCGTAGAACCACTGTTTGTATGCTGGGGCTTTTCTGGGAGGCTCATTCATAACCAGTGGTGCGTGCCTGCCCGGCAGTACAGCCTGGGTGCTGTGGTAGTGGTGGTTCTGACGACGATGCATGCTTGCCTGCTTATTCTTTAGTAAGTTTGAGGTAGACTGGGAACGGGTACATTGGGTGGCATGTTGGTTCGTTCCTGGTGATTATACTTTTGGTTTAAGTAAATAAATGGTTCATGTCCCCTGCCCTAATCATCGCCGGAAGTAGGCTCAAGTTACTTGCTGGATCTTGTGAGTTTAATACGCTTACTTACTTGCGCTTGCCTGCCATGCACTGCAGGCATTCCTGGAGCAAGGGATACCTACCACGCCCCATATGCTCGTGGCAATGATGCCAAAGGTACCACCCCTGCCCTGCCCTACCCCCTCAATGCACCGGGAACGACCTACTCAAATGAGCCGTGCCTGCCTCTGCCTGCAGTAAGATTTTAAGGATGGTGGTCTGACGTGGGCGTTTTTTGGTTGCAGGCGACGGTAGATGTGGGCGGGCGCACGCACAGCGCCATGTCCATCGAGCACTTCATCCTGCGCCTGCCCTACAGCGTCAAGCATGTACGTCTGTCACCGTCGATAACGCCAGCGTAGCTAGCGAATGTAGTAGAATGAACTGTCCGACGCTGAAGCTGAACGTATGACCCGTGACCGTCCAGCAGGTGAGCCCTGAGGGCGAAGGAACGAAGGGTGGCGACGAGGCGGCGCGCGCTGGCGCCTACGGACTGGAGTGGCCGGAGCCGCTCGTCACCTTCGCGCTCTCCTGCGGGAGCTGGTCCTCCCCCGCCGTAAGATCTCGATCCCAGCAGTGGCACGCAACAGTTCCTCTGTACTGACGACGACGGTGGAGCTGATGATGGGGACGTGTTGTCTCGTCTGATGGTGCAGGTGAGGGTGTACACGGCGGCGCGGGTGGAGGAGGAGCTGGAGGGCGCCAAGCGGGACTACCTGCAGGCGGCCGTGGGGGTGTCCGCGCCGGCGAGCCTCGCCATCCCCAAGCTGCTGCACTGGTACCTCCTCGACTTCGCCAAGGACGTGGACTCGCTCATGGACTGGGTGTGCCTGCAGCTGCCGACCGAGCTGCAGCAGGGCGCCATGCGCGCCGTCGCCGCCGCCGACGCGCGCCGCCGCATCCAGGTCCTCCCCTACGAGTTCCGGTTCAGGTACCTCCTCGCCGCGTGACGCGTGCGGCGGTGCGTCCTGTTTGTAACTAGCTTTGTACACAGGGTTGGGTTGAAATGAATAAAGGTTTATGGTTTGTGTTTTCCTACAATTTGTCCTTTATTTCTCCCGGTGAAGAGGAGAAGAAATATATAGAGTATGAGAAAGTTTTTCTGTGCTCTGGTTGAGACAACCACCAAGTCACCACTCAAAATGGCAATTTTTCCCGTGGGGGTGGGTATCCGTGGGGATTTACCCGCTAAGAAGCGGTGATGGGGATCAAAATCCCCCCATAGGTATAACGGGGCGGGTACCCGAGAAGCTAGCGGGGCGGGGATGGGGGGCAAACCGGCTCCATGGAGGCTCCATGGATACCCGGGACCCCACCTGTCAGTCAAACATCCAAGTGAATATATAAAGAAGAAACCCTAACCAGCTCACCTCTCCACTCCTTTCCTCCCCATTCCCCCGACTAGCAGCCGCAGCCGCCTCTCCCCATTACCCCGATCTGGCCGCCTCCTCTCCCCATCACCAGATCCACCAGACCACCACCACCGGCAGCGGGCCGCGGGCGGCACCGGCCAGCACGGCAGCGCCTCATCCGGCCGCCCTTCCCCATCCGGGCGCCTCATCCGCCTCTCCCCATTGACCCTTAATCCCGTCGCCATCTCCTGTAGCCCTGCTCCTCGCCTGCTCGTGACGTTACCTCGTCCTCCTTCGCATCAAGGCACCGACCGACAGTCCGACACCTCATCAGCTCATCTGGTCTCGTCGCCGTCTCCTGCTCCTCGCCTCCTCGCGACCCCGCCTCCTCGACTCCTCCTTCACCTCAAGGCCGGGCAAGGCGGCTGCAAGTGCAGGACAACAGGAACAGGATGGTGGGGGTGGCAATGGCAAGTGCTCCTCTTCCCCATCCCAGGTGACCGGTGGCTTCTGCATCGACCCAAGACTCCAAGAGGCCGAGGCCATCAGGGTAAGCAGCCGAAACTTTCTGTTCTTGTAGTTGTTAGTTCTTGCTGTTGCATCTTGAACTTGCTGTTGAATAGGATCTTGTAGTGGTTAGTTCTTGCTGTTGCATCTGTTGAATGTGTAGGATCTTGCTGTTATTTGGTCAGTCATGAGTGGGTTATCTAAACATATGTCAAAATTGTGTAAATATCGAACAGTCCACACACATTCATTATATGTGATCCTTTTATATTTATCAATCATATGTGATCCTTTTATATTTATTCCAGCAGGTTTGTATATGTACCAGCACCTATCTTGTATGTCAAAATTGTGTAAATATCCAGCAGTAACATTCCTGATTATAGTGTTGCTTATCTATGTCAGGTTCATGTGCCTTTGGAGCTGACCGCGAGGACGACCGACAAGCGGCAACTCGCACCTCTTTCTCCACCTCAAGCAAATCTGCATCGACCCGAACCCGAGACCATCAAGGTGAGCAGCACAATAATATGTCAGGTTCAGGTGAATATTTTGAGCAAGATGAGTCACTTCGTGTGAAGAGAAAGACCATATCTGTGGTTTGGAATGAGTTCAATAGGGTTCTTGTTGAGGAAAAATGGAAGGTTGAATGTGTATGGTGTCACGGGCTATTTTGTGGAGATCCAAAGTATGGAAGCTCACATCTGCATGCTCATTTAGCAAGATGTGCTTCTAGGCAGGCCAATGGTAATTTGCCATCCTCAACCATCATCTTATTCTTTAATCTTAAGTAATGTTTCCACCTGCCAATGGTAGCTTACTAATGTTTCCACTTGTCTAATGTTCAGGTTGAGGAACTATCGACTTACTATATGCCTGCACGGAGCAGTGAAGAATGAAGATTGAAGTCTTAGATATTTGATGTTGTTAGTTCTTGTAGTTGTTATTTTCCCATGTAATTGAATCTTGCTGTTCAATGTGTATCGATCTGTTATTTGGCCAGTCATGAGTGGGTTATCTAAATATATGTCAGAATTATCTAAATATCCACATATCTAAATATATTGCAATCCTGATTATTGTTATAATTGAATGTCCACGTATATAAATATATTGCAATCCTGACTATTGTGATCCTTTTTATTCTAGATTATTGTGTTGCTTATTTTGTTGTGTGCCTTTGTTTTAGGACTGCTTGTTCTGATCAACAATGGCATCAAGTCCAACACAATCAGATGCAAGTGCATCGGCTGCAAATGAAGATACACCGGCCTCTAGTGCAATTCCCACTCCAACGCCAAGCTCTAGTGCCAATCCAACGCCAGCTGAATCTGTTGACTTGGAGGTGCCATCTCAAACAACAAGAGCAACTAAATCGCAGGATGCACACAAGTTGGCTGGTGTGAAGAGAAAGCTCAAGTCTAAGGTGTGGGATGAATTTGAGAGGGTTCTTGTGGGCGGAAAATGGAAGGCTGAATGTGAGTGGTGCCATAGTAAGCTTGGAGGAGAAACAAAGGATGGAACATTACATCTTCACTCACATTTGGCAACATGTGCTGCTAGGCAGACCACAACAGCCTGGAAGCAAGCAAAGCTGAAACTGACCAAGGCGGAAGATGGGAAAGTGAATGTGGAGAATTACATATTTGATCAAGAACTATGTAGGAAAGAACTTGCTTTAATGATATGTTGTCATGAGTACCCACTTGCTATGGTAGATCATGTAGGTTTTAGAAAGTTCTGTGCTATGTTGCAGCCTATGTTCAAGGTTGTGTGTAGGAATACCATTCGGAAAGATATTCTAGAAATGCATGAAGGACAAAGAGATAAGTTGATCAAGTACTTTGCAAACTTCAAGAATAGAGTTGCTGTGACTTCGGATATGTGGACTGCTGGACATCAAAAGAGAGGATACATGGCTGTAACAGGTCACTACATTGATGGTTCTTGGAATCTAAAGTCATTCCTTCTAAGGTACAATACCATTGCCCCTATCTTACCGCTTGTCTGAATACCTTTGCTTTTATTCATGCTTTCTAACCCAATAATTTATAATTTTGCAGGTTTGTATATGTACCAGCACCACATACATCTGAAGTGATTTGTGATGTTCTACATGAAGTTCTGGTAGAGTATCATCTTGAGAGAAAGATATCAACTATTACTCTTGATAACTGCACAACCAATGACAAGGCAGTGGAAGATCTCCTAGATAAGTTAGACTCCTCCTCTCTCATGCTAGGTGGTAAACTGTTGCATATGCGTTGTTGTGCTCACATATTAAATCTGATTGTGAAAGATGGGCTTGCTGTTTTGGGGGATGGTATTGAGAGGGTGCGGGATAGTGTGGGGTTTTGGTCAGCAACTCCAAAAAGACATGAGAAGTTCGAAAAAACTTGCCGCTTGATGAACATTGAGTACTCTAGGAGGTTGAACCTTGATTGTAAAACTAGGTGGAACTCCACATACATAATGCTTAGTATTGTTGTGCTGTATAGGGATGTTTTTGATCGTCTTAGTCTGCGTGAAAGGCTTTTTAATTGCTGTCCAACAACTGCTGATTGGGATTTTGCCAAAGAGATGATTGTTAGGCTCAAATTATTCTATGATGTCACTACCTTATGGTCAGGAACTAGTTATGTTACAGCAAATATGTTCTTCCCTAAGGTTTGTGGTATTAAGTTGGCAATTCGCAAATGGACTACACCTGATTATGAGTTGTTGCAAGATATGCCCGATGAGATGAAAAAGAAGTCTGAACTGATGCAAAAAATGTTTGAGGAGATGAAAAAGAAGTTTCAGAAGTATTGGACAGATATCCATGGTCTGATGGCTATTGCCACTGTTCTTGACCCAAGGTACAAACTCCATATGGTGCAGGCTTTGTATGGTCCTCTTTATGGACCTGAGGCTGCAATTCAAGAGGTTGCGCGCGTGAAGCAATTGCTCTGTGAACTGTTGGTTCAATACCAAGATGCCTCTTCTGCGGGAACATCAAATGTTGCTAGTGCTACACAGCCCACTGCTTCAGCTTCACAGGAAGAAGTTTTTGACATATTTGAACAGTACATGTCTTCACAACCTACTGCTTCATCTTTGTTGGTTCATACAGAGCTTGCCATGTATTTAGAAGAGCCAACCTTGCCAAGAACATCAGATTTTTGATATCATCAATTGGTGGAAGTTTGGGGGGATAAAATATCCAACTCTACAGCTTATTGCTCATGAAATCTTGCCTATTTCGGTCACAATGGTAGCAACAGAATTTGCATTCTCTACAAGTGGTAGAATCCTTAGCCCTCGTCGTAGTAGGCTCGCACCAAAGATCGTTGAAGCTATAATGTGTATGCAGGCTTGGTCTAATGCTGACATGCTAGGTAAGACAACTCAAATGTTGTTCTTTTGCTCCTATTCTACTTCTATTTTGTTGTTGCTACACTATTTTTTTCTTGCTTAGATAATTTACTAGAATATATACCTAAATCAGTTACACTACTGCCATCTAATGTTACAATGCTTGCAATTTTAGGTGAGAACAATTCGTCACTCTCTACTAAGTTTCAAACTTGTCTAGACGATGATGATGAACCAATGGTAACTTGACATTCTCAACTTTTATATTATGTCTTGATCTCGCAACTTTCATTTGCAACTTTCAATCTTAAGTCTTGATTTCATGCAACTTTCTAAATTATCTTGTACCATTTCCATGATCAGGATGAGGAACTCTCCACTTGCAATAACTATTAGGCTTGCTGCTTGCGGCTTGCCTCCATGGAGTCAAGAATGAAGAAAATGGAGGACCGAGGAGCTACTGTGATGGGCTCTTCAAGTCTTCATTTCATTTATTCTTCTTACCATGCTTGTGTTGTGTTAAGAGTTAGAACTTTCGGCTTGTAATCGTACTAAGTATTGTCGTCATTTGTGCCAATCGTACTTCCAGCTTATCAATTATGTGGTTAGACTTGAGTTGAGATGATTGAATCTATCAAACTTATGTGGTCAAAATTATTGTGTTTGTGCTGCTAACTTACTGTTGTGTAATGTGTTTGTCCTTCTGTATTGCTGTTTTGTTATGCCAAAATTATTGTTGTTTTGTTATGCCAAAATTATTGTTATGCTGCCAAAATTATTTTGGTTTGTTATGCCAATGTATTGTTGTTTTGTTGCTATAATGGATGATTGAATCTGTCAAAAAATATTGTGGTTTGTGCAATTGTGCTCCTCTTTTATTGTTGTTTTGTTGTTGTTGGTCTCCGTGGGGATCCCCATGAGGATCGGGTACCCGTTGTTAGCGGGGATGGGGATTGTTTCCACCCCCCCCCCCTCGCCAAGGTTGGCGGGGCTAGCGGGGATCGGGGCGGGGATGATGGCGTGTCCCCGGGTGATCCCCGTCCCCGTTGCCATTTTGAGTCACCACCATAAATGCTCCGGCCTCATCCGTTAGGGATTAAACAGACAGAAATCACGGTCCAACGCACAAAAGCAAACAGACGAGCATCCGTTTCCTATCCGCATTTGACCTATTCCCGGTTCAAATTTGAGTCACGTTTGCACTGAAACAAACAACGCACGGACGGGCGGGACATGTGCCCTTGTCCTTACCTGGCCTGCCCGTCGGGGACATAACCCCCTTATCTCTTCCCCTGCCCCTCCCCCGCCCGTCCACGTCGTGGCCGCCGCCGCATCCAGGTCCTGCCCTACGAGTTCAGGTACCTCTTGGCCACGTGAGGCAGACGGCGGCTGTCGGTGTCAAAACCGGCGGATCTCGGGTAGGGGGTCCCGAACTGTGCGTCTAAGGCTAATGGTAACAGGAGGCTGGGGACACGATGTTTACCCAGGTTCGGGCCCTCTCGATGGAGGTAATACCCTACTTCCTGCTTGATTGATCTTGATGATATAAGTATTACAAGAGTTGATCTACCACAAGATCAGAGAGGCTAAACCCTAGAAGCTAGCCTATGGTATGATTGTTGTTGATGATAATAAGTCCTACGGACTAAACCCTCCGGTTTATATAGACACCGGAGAGGGCTAGGGTTACACAGAGTCGGTTTACAGAAAAGGAGATCTACATCCGAATCCCAAGCTTGCCTTCCACGCCAAGGAGAGTCCCATCCGGACACGGGACGAAGTCTTCAATCTTGTATCTTCGTAGTCCAACAGTCCAGCCAAAGTATATAGTCCGGCTGTCCGGATACCCCCTTATCCAGGACTCCCTCAGTAGCCCCTGAACCAGGCTTCAATGACGATGAGTCCGGTGCGTAGATTGTCTTCGGCATTGCGAGGCGGGTTCCATCTCCGAATACTCCAAAAATAATTCCGAACACAAGGACCGTGTCCGGCTCTGCAAGATAACATTCCATATATCACCGTAGAGAGAATAATAATAATCCACGAATCTAGTCTGCTGACAATTCTTCGAAAAGTGGGATCACTCCACGGTCCGGTTTTTATTCGAACCGTTTTCCACAACCTGCTTCCGCACTCATCGCGAGGCGGTTTCTTTGGCACGTCTTTGTCAAAGCAGAGATCGTGTCCCCTTATCACGGGATCTCCATCAATACGGGTATGGGTAACCCAACCAGTGCCATTAATCGAGGCGCTTGGAAAGATAAGAGATTTCGAGAGGCAAGTGGGGAGGCGCACATTTCCACAATGCCTTTATAAAGGGGCAGAGGTCTCCCATTTTTCACCCACGCCTTATTCCTCCTTCGCTCATCCGTTCTCGCACCCTCGAGCTCCAGTGCCCAAGTTCTCACCTTCTCCGTAGGACCGTAGCATGTCTCGAGCGGGAGGCAAGTGGATGGCCACCTCTGTCACGGAGGAGAACATTACCAAGCTTCGGGAGGCCAGATACCTGGCCGCTAATATCGCGCACAGGCTTCTAGAGCTCTTCAAAGACGGGCGTTTGATATGTGGGAGTTCGACCCGGCCGCACACCAAATGCTACTAGAGCTCTTCGACACAACGCACAAAGAAATCTGGAAGGTTTTGTTCAAGACCGGCGAAGTCCCTCCTCCCCTTGCTGAGGACCGGGGGCTTAGCGCAACGCGCCTCGCCAGTCCGGTAAGTCCTCTGGCTATTACAAGATGCTTCCTTCCGAATACATTTGTGGGAGGATTCTTAGGTCGCTATGCTGACCAAACAGGATTGGGCGGAGACAGCGGAGCGGATTGACTGTCTGGCTCCATTGCCTGAGGACCCAGTAAGCGCACTCCTGGCGGAGATGCTGGTTCCGGCGTCGTACAAGGTGCCGGAGAAAAAGGCCGAAAAGAAGGCCACGAGGACCTGGAAGGGTCTTCGGCATGAGGCCGCACCCGACGCCTCGCCAGAAGAGGACGAGGCGCACTCCTCCCACGAAGGGGAGGAGAGGATGATGAAGAAGAAGAAGGCCGCTTCAACTGAGGGGGCCGAAGGGCCCAAGAAGGCAGCCGCGGGGACCAGAAAAAGTCTCCGGCGCAGGGCCGTGATAGAGTCGTCATCCGAAGATGACGAGGAAGATTCTCCCCCCGAAGATGGGGGAGAACATGAAGAAATGCCTCCTCCCCATGCTAGAGAGGAGAAGAAAAGGAAGGCCGCCCCGTCGGGGGAGGCCGGGACGCCGAAGAAGGGAAAGGCGTCCCTTCCAGACCAATCCACTACCGCCGCTTTCAGTGACGAGGAGTGATTGCCCATGGGCAAACCCCAGGTGAGGTCGTAAGTATCTGCATTCCATAATATTTTCCGTGCGACTTTGGCCTCATGGTTTGTGATGACGCCGAACACGTATATGCAGTCCGGTCGGGTCTGATCTCGGAGAGTCCTCTTCGGAGGAGTCTCTGAACGAGTCGGAGATGAACTCGCTCCCAACGGCAACCTCCCCAAGACCAGTGGATGACACCTAGGTGTTGTCCTTGAGGATGCCAAAGCAGGAGGCGCTGGTTCCGAATACGCCCCAACGCAAAATCTCGGGCGCCAGACGCATGGGGGGGTGAGAACCCCATGGATTATGATGACGGGTGCCACAACAAGTCTGGCTCCCAGCCGGTTACTGCACAGGAGCCTACGAAGGTTCTGGATTTCAGTAAGCAGTCCCTCGCGAAGGAGGGCGATCCGGCCGTGCTGATTACCTCCGCCCAGCCGGAGGCATCGGATAATTTGTTGGAAGTGCTTCGAGGCGCTTCCATCGAGGATGAGCACCGTACACTTATGGGTACGGTGATTGAGAAGGTTCGGTCCGCCAAGAGCGGATTGACCGAAGCCTGCACCAGCCTACTAACAGGCTTTGAGGTAAAGAAAGTGTGAGAAAATATCACTCGATAGATAGTATCCCCTGATACTCTGGTTGGTGTTTGAAAAGAAAAGCCAAACAGAGGGTCAACTAAAAAAACGCAGGAAGCTAATAGTATTTGTCTGTATGAATCAAACAGGCACTGCTGCTGACCGCCGCTGCACGCACGGCTGAGGTTGCTGGACTCAAGCGCGAACTGGGGCAGGCCGAAGAAGAGCTCGACCTCGTGAAGAAGCAGTTCAAGGCGAACAACGGTAAGAGAAACCCCGTCCATATGTCGTATAGAGGATAAAAAGTTGGTGATGCTAATAAAAAGCATCATGGCTTTTGATAGGAACCGCGACCAAAGTGGCGGCCCTGAAGGAAGCGTTGTCCGCGGCCGAAGCCAAGGCGGATACAGAGTGCACCGAGCGAGAGAAGCAAGATGCTCGGGTGAGAGAGGTACAGCAGGAGCTCCAGAAGCTCGGCCAGAAGTTCGGCTCCTTGGAGCATGACTACAAGATGCAAGCGTCTGAGCTTGCAAAGACCCTCCAGAGCGCGGCCGACGCCAAGGCCGAAGCCCAAAAGGCCCTCCAGGAAATCCAGGCGGCCAAGAAGATAGCGGAGGGTAAGGCATTCTTTATGCAAAGCAAGCATGTGGAGGAGTCATTTCTTTTACTTACACGAATCCGGAGCTCTCCAGGGGCATTCGCAGATTAGCCACGCAGCATTTCGGATGCCGAGGAGTTCTATCGCGCTGAAGAGGGGAGCTCTACGGAGAAGCTATTCTGGTCCCAATATACTGGGGCCGAACACCCGATGCCTCTGAGTGACCAACTGAAGCAGCTGGTCGAACTCCACAATGCGGCCGAACAGGCCATGGGGGACCTCATAGTCCGGATGTGGCCTGGTGAGCCCCTGCCCGACAGCTACTTTGGCCTGGTGAAGCGGATGGTGCATGCATGTCCACGGCTAGAAGTTATCAAGCAGTCCGTATGTATTGAGGGTGCCCGACGGGCCTTTGCCCGCGCGAAGATGCATTGGGGCAATCTGGATGCTGAGAAGCTCGTGAAGGATGGACCCCCCGAAGGGCAAGGAGCACCACTATCCCGAAATTTATTATGATGACGTTATGAAAGGCGCGCGGCTTGTGGCGAGTGAATGTCCTAAGAACATTATTTTTGAGTAAATGTACTCATGTCGTCTGTGTAATATGAGGACGCGTTTGATTGCGCTATATAACGCTTTGTTTGATTCAAAATATTACCTTCTCTTCGATCGTTTATCAAAATCTGAAAGTAGGCCAGTCGTCGGCTTCCGCCCCCTTGTAACTAGTACTGGGGTGTTCGTGGAAAACCTAAAAACTCCTTTTCCAAATTCTTGGTCCTTTAAGGAGGTGTTTAGCGCAGCGAACCAGGCAATTGGACTATTTGGCTTTATAACTCTCACTTGGCCATAGAAGTCTATAATTTTAAATTTCGGCGAAGCCCCTAGTATTCGGAAAGCCGAACTGGGGCGTTATACACGCCTATATCGGGCAAGGCCGATTCCTCGCCTTAAGCGGACAAATCTTTAGGGATTTTAGTACCTCGCGAACAGCGACCATCTCTCGCCGCATCATGACGGTCAGTTTTCGGCTTTCTCTACTGAGGTGCTCGTCCGGAAGAACCGGGATACAATCGCAGTAGTTCTCCCTGCGCTACCTTAGCCGATAGAATGGAACGTAAGGTACCAAAACAAGGGAGCCGGTCTAACCCAACTATTGACCGAAGACATGATTCGGAGCTGATGCATATAATGCTATAAGTTCGGGGTGCCGCACTGTTGAAAGTGTTCGGACTTTTCTTGCCATTTTATGGGGCTCGATAAGAAGCCCCTGGCAAACTGACCGTACCAAAATGTACGGATGCAATATTGAATAAATATTCAACAGAAAATATGAGGATAGTAATAATAAGCTGACGCTATGTACTACTTCCAATTTATTTGGACAATACAGCGAAGCATAGGTGTACCATTAATGCATTCAGCAGAAAAAATAGGACTATTTGACATATCCTATCCAAGGGCAGGCTACATGCGGGTATGTAAGAGCAGGTATAATTATCATTGAAGAAGACCACCTGAGTATTCCCCTGTGTGCAAAGCCTCTTGCCTACTTGGTGTTCCCACTGTAGTGAGTCCGGTTAACCGATCTCTCTGGAGGGGCTGCCCGAAAGTGGGGTCCTGAAAAAAGATAAAATAGGATGCGGGCCTCCTGGCGGCTGACCCGCACTCTGGCTGCATTGTCGTCTCGCCTCCACCTATGCCCATGGTATTTTGAGCGTGTAGTTGTGTACACGTGGCACGAACGCTTCTTGGATGGGACTGGGGTGGAGGCTGGATTGCTAATCGAGCTCCTGGCATGCCTGACGATCCTGTTGCGGGGTACTCCAGACTTGCTTGACGGTGTTCGGGGATGTCGTTGTCGGATTGGCTGTTTGTCGGAGGAGGCTGCTTTGTACTTCTGCCGCGAGGGCCGCAGTATGCTCTTCCGTATAGAGGGAGCGGTCTGTATTTCCATTGACTGTTATGACCCCGCGAGGTCCTGGCATCTTGAGCTTGAGGTATGCATAGTGAGGTACCGCATTGAAACGAGCGAACGCGGTTCGTCCAAGTAGTGCATGGTAGCCACTACGGAAAGGGACGATATCGAAGATTAACTCCTCGCTTCAGAAGTTGTCCGGAGATCCGAAGACCACTTTCAGTGTTATTGAGCCCGTGCAGCGGGCCTCTACCCCTGGAATTACACCTTTGAAGGTGGTTTTGGTGGGTTTGATCCGTGATGGATCGATGCCCATTTTGCGCACTGTGTCCTGATAAAGCAGGTTCAGGCTGCTGCCACCGTCCATGAGGACTCGCGTGAGGTGGAATCCGTCGATGATTGGGTCAAGGACTAGTGCGGCTGAGCCGCCATGACGGATGCTGGTGGGGTGGTCCCTACGATCAAAGGTGATCGGGCAGGATGACCATGGGTTGAATTTCAGGGCGACGGGCTCCATCGCATAGACGTCCCTAAGTGCATGCTTTCGCTCCCGTTTGGGGATGTGAGTGGCATAGATCATGTTCACCGTTTTTACCTGGGGGGGATTTCTTCTGCCCTCCAGTGTTCGGATGCCGGGGTTCCTCGTCATCATCGCTATGCAGCCCCTTGTCCTTGTTCTCGGCGTTTATCTTGCCGGCCTGTTTGAACACCCAGCAATCTCTGTTAGTGTGATTGGCTGGTTTATCGAGGGCGCCATGAATCTGGCACGAGCGGTCGAGTATGCGGTCCAGACTGGACGATTCCGGATTGTTTCTTTTGAACGGCTTCTTTTGCTGACCGGATTTGGAGTTGCTGAATCCGGCATTGACTGTCGTATCCTCCGCATTGTCGCCATTATTTCGACGCTTGTGTCTATTGCGCCGTGGCTTTCCGTTACTGTCATGGATGTGTGAAGTACCAAGGTTTCCAAGCGCGGTGTTGCTGCGAGCCAGCCAACTGTCCTCGCCCGCGCAAAAGCGGGTCATTAGTGTCGTGAGGGCCGCCATGGTCTTCGGTTTTTCTTGGCCGAGGTGTCGGGCAAGCCACTCATCGCGGATATTATGCTTAAAGGCCGCCAGGGCCTCAGCGTCGGACAGTCGACAATTTGGTTCTTTTTATTGAGAAACCGAGTCTAGAATTTCCTGGCTGACTATCCGGGCGGTTGGGTAATGTGACTTAAGTCATCAGCATCCGGTGGTCGCACATAGGTGCCCTAGAAGTTATCGAGGAATGCGTCCTCAAGATTTTCCCAGCTGCCAATGGAGTTTGCTGGCAGGTTATTCAGCCAGTGTCTTGCTGGCCCTTTAATCTTGAGTGGGAGATACTTGATGGCATGTAGGTCATCACCGCGGGCCATGTGAATGTGGAGAAGGAAATCCTCGATCCACACCGCAGGGTCTGTTGTGCCATCATATGACTCGATGTTGACGGGTTTAAACCCTTCTGGTAATTCATGTTTCATTATTTCATCAGTGAAGCAGAGGGGGTGTGCGACGCCTCTGTGTCGGGCTATGTCGCGGCGTATTCTGATTGGGTCTGGTCGGTAATGTCCGGCCCGACCGGATTTATCAGCATTGTATCCGGCATGACGATCGGTGTCATGAGCTGTGGCGCGCCCCCGTGATCCGTACATCGATCTTGGTTGTCCTGCGTTGTTTTCCAATATGTCTTGCAGGTCCTGCGTATTGCCCCGGGCCGCAGTGAACCGGCGTGGGGGTGCGGGCTAGTGTCCAGCCTGATAGCCTGTTTTATCCTGGCCACGAGGTGGCCGGTCAGCCTCATCTTGTGCTAGAAGTTCAGGCTCTTCGGCCTCTTCTTCTAGCGGTTTATGCTTTGGGTATCCCCTGCTCGGGGGCTCGAGTCCGTATTCCTCGGCCGCCAGGACTTCGGTCCATCTGTGTGCGAGCAGGTCTTGGTCAGCTTGGAGCTGCTGCTGCTTCTTCTTCAGGCTTCTTGCAGTGGCTATAAGCCTGCGCTTGAAGCGCTCCTGCTCTATGGGATCCTATGGTACGCCGAATTCATCATCACCGAGGCTCACCTCGTCTTTGGAGGGGGGCATATAGTTATCGTCCTCCAAGTATCCATCCGTCGCCTGTTCGTCTGGGCTAGCCAGCCCGTGTTCCTGTTCGGCTTGCTCGAAGGTGGGTTGATCAGGATCGTATTCCTCTTCGGCACCCTCTGGATTTTCTTCTCCAGTGCCGGTATTGTTGTGGCGAGGCTTGGAGCGGCGCTGATGACGCCCATGTTTTGCTTTCTTCCTTGAGGGGTTATCTTTAGTTGCCTCATCGCCATTGGTTTCTTTGGGAGTATCCACCATGTATATATCATATGAAGAGGTGGCAGTCCAGCGCCCTGTGGGCGGTGGTTCCTGTTCTTCTCCTGCATCATCGTCTATACCGTCGATGTCTTCGGAGTCGAAGTTAAGCACGTCGGTCAAGTCATTGACCGTGGCTATTAAGTGGGTGGTGGGTGGGAAATGAATTTCTTCGTCGCCAGCTTCCCACTCGAGTCGGACATAGTTCGGCCAGGAGTCTCCAGATAGAGAGAGAGACCTCAAAGAATCTAGCATGTCTCCGAAGGGTGAGTGCTAAAAGATGTACGCGGCGGTGAACTCCATGACTGGAGCCCGGTTAGATTCAATGGGCACGGATGCGCGCGGTCCGGAACACACGGCCGGAGATGAGTCTGGGGGTCCGGAGACACAGATCCCTTTAGGAGAGGGGTCCGTGTTCGGCTCCAACACCGAGGAGTATGCGGCCTCCGGGGCGGGGTCCATCCACCCGTCCTCGGAAGGCAAGACCTTCTCTTGAACAGAGTACGGAGCTGTAGCAGGTGCGATGTTCCGAATACTGTCCGACTGCAGACCTAAGTCATGCACGTCGTGATTGTTCGGCGCTCCTGACATGGGCCCGAATCCGTCAAAGATCAAGTCTCCACGGATGTCGGTCGTGTAGTTTAGGTTTCCAAACCTGACCTGATGGCCAGGGGCGTAGCTATCAATCTGCTCCAGATGGCCAAGCGAGTTGGCCCGCAGTGCGAAGCTGCCGAACACGAAGATCTGTCCTGGGAGAAAAGTCTCTCCTAGGACAGCGTGGTTGAAGGTTGGAGAAGCCATCTAACCTTGCAGCGACAACACAGAGGGACTCTCAATGAAAGCACCAATGTCGGTGTCAAAATCGGCGGATCTCGGGTAGGGGGTCCCGAACTGTGCGTCTAAGGCTAATGGTAACAGGAGTCTGGGGACACGATGTTTACCCAGGTTCGGGCCCTCTCGATGGAGTTAATACCCTACTTCCTGCTTGATTGATCTTGATGATATAAGTATTACAAGTTTTGACCTACCACGAGATTAGAGAGGCTAAACCCTAGAAGCTAGCCTATGGTATGATTGTTGTTGACGATAATGAGTCCTACGGACTAAACCCTCCGGTTTATATAGACACCGGAGAGGGCTAGGGTTACATAGAGTCGGTTTACAGAGAAGGAGATCTACATCCGAATTGCCAAGCTTTCCTTCCACGCCAAGGAGAGTCCCATCCGGACACGGGACGAAGTCTTCAATCTTGTATCTTCGTAGTCCAACAGTCCGGCCAAAGTATATAGTCCGGCTATCCAGATACCCCCTTATCCAGGACTCCCTCAGCAACGACGGGTTCATGTCGTGTTTGTAACTAGAGTTGTACACAGGGTAGGGTTGCGATGGATGAATAGAGGTTTGCGGTTTGTGTTTTGCTGCAATTTGGCCCTCTTTTTATGGTGAAGAGGAAAAGGAATATGTGTATAAGGACGTCTTTGAAGGAAACCCGCAAATTTTTCTCCCGTATCCATTCATGGATGCGGGAGACCACCATCCAACCATAGCCGCATATATTTCAAACTCTTTTTCGACAAACCGGATGGAATTCGTGCAAACAAGGCCTGATTTTTCATATAAACATGACGGGTTTCATACAAACACGACGGATGTTCAGTACATTTCGAACATCTTAGAACAACAAAAAACGACCCAACCCTAAACCTATCTACGGCGGCGGCGACCAACGTCCAAGCCCGTGTCTTCCACCATCCACCGTCTTCATGACCGCCAGTGATAAGATAGATGAAGTGAAGGTGCGGTCTCTGGTGAGGAAGAGTAGAACACGGGAGACAGACTGGCCCATATGGGACACAAGGCCCTGCCACCTCTCGTTCCCTACTCATCCTCGGAGTAGTCCACGAGCTATCCGTCGCTGGTGGACGTGAGGTCCGTGATGGAACTGGTGGCGCCTGCGCTGTCGTTGTCCCACCGGGTCCCCTGATGGTTCGTCGATGACGCATAGGAGGCGCAGCCCGCGTTGTTGCCTTTTGCGATCGCCTGCAACTGCGCCTCCGCGATGTTCGCTTCCTAACAAGCAGTGGCTTGAGCTCGGACGACATCGTAGATGGCACTCTGCTCGCGGCGAAGTTGGGGTTCGCCACTGTTGGAAATATGCCCTAGAGGCAATAATAAAATGGTTATTATTGAATTTCCTTGTTCATGATAATTGTCTATTATTCATGCTATAATTGTATTGACCGGAAACCGCAATACATGTGTGAATACATAGACCACAACATGTCCCTAGTGAGCCTCTAGTTGACTAGCTCATTGATCAACAGATGGTCATGGTTTCCTGACCATGGACATTGGATGTCATTAATAACGGGATCACATCATTAGGAGAATGATGTGATGGACAAGACCCAATCCTAAGCCTAGCACAAGATCGTGTAGTTCATATGCTAAAGCTTTTCTAAATGTCAAGTATCTTTTCCTTAGACCATGAGATTGTGAAACTCCCGGATACCGTAGGAATTCTTTGGGTGTACCAAATGTCACAACGTAACTGGGTGGCTATAAAGGTGCACTACGGGTATCTCCGAAAGTGTCTGTTGGGTTGGCACGAATCGAGACTGGGATTTGTCACTCCGTGTGACGAAGAGGTATCTCTGGGCCCACTCGGTAGGACATCATCATAATGTGCACAATGTGATCAAGGAGTTGATCGTGGGATGATGTGTTACGGAACGAGTAAAGAGACTTGCCGGTAACGAGATTGAACAAGGTATCGGCATACCGACGATCGAATCTCGGGCAAGTACTATAGCAGTAGACAAAGGGAATTGTATACGGGATTGATTGAATCCTTGACATCGTGGTTCATCCGATGAGATCATCGTGGAACATGTGGGAGCCAACATGGGTGTCCAGATCCCGCTGTTGGTTATTGGCCGGAGAGTTTTCTCGGTCATGTCTGCATGGTTCCCGAACCCGTAGGGTCTACACACTTGAGGTTCGACGACGCTAGGGTTATAGGGAATAGATATACGTGGTTACCAAATGTTGTTTGGAGTCCCGAATGAGATATCGGACGTCACGAGGAGTTCCGGAATGGTCCGAAGGTAAAAATTTATATATGGGAAGTCCTGTTTTGGTCACCGGAAAAGTTTTGGGTACTATCGGTAAGGTACCGGGACCACGAGGAGGGTCCCGGGGGTCCACCAGGTGGGGCCACCGGCCCCAGAGGGCTGTATGGGCCAAGTGTGGGAGGGGACCAGCCCCAGGTGGGCTGGTGCGCCCCCCCCTCCACCAGGACCCAAGGCGCCTAGGGTTGAAAACCCTAGGGGAGGGGGGCGCCTCCACCTTGCTTGGGGGGCAAGTCTCCCCCTCTCCCCCTTTGGCTGCCAGCCTAGATGGGATCTAGGGGCTGCCGCACCCCTTGGGGTGGGAACCCTAGAGTGGGCGCAGCCCCCTCCCTCTCCCCCATATATAGTTGAGGTCTAGGGGCTGCCAAACACATGAGTTATTCTCTCCAAGGCGCAGCCCTACCTCTCTCCCTCCTCGTCTCTCGTAGTGCTTGGCGAAGCCCTGCTGGAGTACCGCGCTCCTCCACCACCACCACGCCGTCGTGCTGCTGCTGGACGGAGTCTTTCCCAACCTCTCCCTCTCTCCTTGCTGGATCAAGGCATGGGAGACATCACCGGGCAGCACGTGTGTTGAACGCGGAGGCGCTGTTGTTCGGCGCTTAGATCGGAATCGACCGCGATCTGAATCGCCACGAGTACGACTACCTCATCCGCGTTCTTACAACGCTTCCTCTTAGCGATCTTCAAGGGTATAAAGATGCACTCCCTCTCTCTCTCATTGCTAGTCTCTCCATAGATAGATCTTGGTGACTCGTAGGAAAATTTTGAATTTCTGCTACGTTCCCCAACAGTGGCATCATGAGCTAGGTCTCTTGCGTAGATTCTATGCACGAGTAGAACACAAGTTGTTGTGGGCGTTGATTTTGTTCAATATGCTTACCGTTACTAGTCCTATCTTGTTTCGACGGTATTGTGGGATGAAGCGGCTCGGACCGACCTTACACGTACACTTACGTGAGACAGGTTCCACCGACTGACATGCATTTGTTGCATAAGGTGGCTAGCGGGTGCCAGTCTCTCCCACTTTAGTCGGATCGGATTCGATGAAAAGGGTCCTTATGAAGGGTAAATAGCAATTGGCATATCATGTTGTGGCTTTTGCGTAGGTAACAAACGTTCTTGCTAGAAACCCATAGAAGCCACGTAAAACATGCAAACAACAATTAGAGGACGTCTAACTTGTTTTTGCAGGGTATGCTATGTGATGTGATATGGCCAAAAGAATGTGATGAGTGATATGTGATGTATGACATTGATCATGTTCTTGTAATAGGAATCACGACTTGCATGTCGATGAGTATGAAAACCGGCAGGAGCCATAGGAGTTGTCTTAATTTATTGTATGACCTGCGTGTCATTGAACAACGCCATGTAATTACTTTACTTTATTGCTAACCGTTAGCCATAGTAGTAGAAGTAATAGTTGGCGAGACAACTTCATGGAGACACGATGACGGCGATCATGATGATGGAGATCATGGTGTCATGCCGGTGACGATGATGATCATGGAGCCCCAAAGATGGAGATCAGAAGGAGCAAAATGATATTGGCCATATCATGTCACTTTTTGATTGCATGTGATGTTTATCATGTTTATGCATCTTATTTGCTTAGAACGACGGTAGTAAATAAGATGATCCCTCATAATAATTTCAAGAAAGTGTTCCCCCTAACTGTGCACCGTTGCAAAAGTTCGTTGTTTCGAAGCACCACGTGATGATCGGGTGTGATAGATTCTAACGTTCACATACAACGGGTGTAAGCCAGATTTACACACGCGAAACACTTAGGTTGACTTGACAAGCCTAGCATGTACAGACATGGCCTCGGAACACAAGAGACCGAAAGGTCGAACATGAGTCGTATAGTGGATACGATCAACATGAAGATGTTCATCGATGATGACTAGTCCGTCTCACGTGATGATCGGACACGGCCTAGTTGACTCGGATCATGTATCACTTAAGATGACTAGAGGGATGTCTATCTGAGTGGGAGTACAGTAGATGAACTTAATTATCATGAACATAGTCAAAAGTTCTTTGCAAATTATGTCTTAAGCTCGCGTTTTAGTTCTACTGTTATAGATATGTTCCTAGAGAAAATTTAGTTGGAAGTTGATAGTAGCAATTATACGGACTGGGTCCGTAAACTGAGGATTGTCCTCATTGCTGCGTAGAAGGCTTATGTCCTTAATGCATCGCTCGGTGTGCTGAACCTCGAACGTCGTCTGCGGATGTTGCAAACATCTGACATACACGTTTTGATGACTACGTGATAGTTCAGTAATTTTAAACGGTTTAGAATTGAGGCTCTAAAGACGTTTTAGAAACGCCGCGGAACATATGAGATGTTCCAAGGGCTGAAATTGGGATTTCAGGCTCGTGCCCACGTCAAGAGGTATAAGACCTCTGACGAGTTTCTTAGCCTACAAACTAAGGGAGAAAAGCTCAATCGTTGAGCTTGTACTCAGATTGTCTGGGTACAACAATCACTTGAATCGAGTGGGAGTTAATCTTCCAGATGAGATAGTGATATTTCTCCAAACTCATTTCCACGAAGCTGCTAGAGCTTCGTGATGAACTATAACATATCAGGGATAGATATGATGATCCTTGAAATATTCACGATGTTTGACACCGCGAAAGTAGAAGTCAAGTAGGAGCATCAATTGTTGATGGTTAGTAAAACCATTAGTTTCAAGAAGGGCAAGGGCAAGAAGGGATACTTCATGAAACGGCAAAACAGTTGCTGCTCTAGTGAAGAAACCCAGGGTTGAACCCAAACCCGAGACTAAGTGCTTCTGTAATGAGGGAACGGTCACTGAAGAAGAACTAGATACTTGGTAGATGAGAAGGCTGGCAAGGTTGACAGAAGTATATTGGCTATACATTGAATTAAATGTGTACTTTACTAGTAATCCTAGTAGCACCAGGGTATTAAGATACCGGTTCGATTGCTAAGTGTTAGTAACTCGAAATAAAAGAGCTACGGAATAAACGGAGACTAGCTAAAGGTGAGACGACGATGTGTATTGGAAGTGTTTCCAAGGTTGATGTGATCAAGCATCACCTGCTCCGTCTACCATCGAGATTGGTGTTAAACCTAAATAATTGTTATTTGGTGTTTGCGTTGAGCATAGACATGATTGGATTATGTCTATCGCAATACGGTTATTCATTTAAGGAGAATAATGGTTACTCTATTTATTTGAATAATACCTTCAATGGTCTTGCACCTAAAAGAATGGTTTATTGAATCTCAATCGTAGTGATACACATTTTCATGCCAAAAGATATAAGATAGTAATGATAGTACCACTTACTTGTGGCACTACCATGTAAGTCATATTGGTATAAAACGCATGAAGAAGCTCCATGTTGATGGATCTTTGGACTCACTCGTTTTTGACAAGTTTGAGACATGCGAACCATGTCTATTGTTGTATACGCATGAAGAAACTCCATGCAGATGGATCGTTTGGACTCACTTGATTTTGAATCACTTGAGATATGCAAATCATACCACATGGGCAAGATGACTGAAAAGCCTCATTTTCAGTAAGATGGAACAAGATAGCAACTTGTTGGAAGTAACACATTTTGATGTGTGCAGTCCAATGAGTGCTGAGGCATGCAGTGAATATCGTTATGTTCTTACTTCACAGATGATTTGAGTAGATGTTGAGTATATTTACTTGATGAAACACAAGTCTGAATTATTGAAAGGTTCAAGTAATTTCAGAGTGAAGTTGAAGATCTTCGTGACAAGAGGATAAAATGTCGGTGATATGATCATAGAGATGGATATCTGAGTTGCGAGTTTGGTCCACAATTGAGACATTGTGGAAATTGTTTCACAACTAACACCGCCTGGAACACCATAGTGTGATGGTGTGTCCGAACATCATAGATGCACCCTATTGGATATGGGGCATACCATGATGTCTCTTATCGAATTACTACTATCATTCATGGGTTAGGCATTAGAGACAACCACATTCACTTTAATAGGGCACCACATAATTCCGTTGAGATGACACCGTATGAACTATGGTTTAGAGAAACCTAAGCTGTCGTTTCTTGAAAGTTTGGGGCTGCGACGCTTATATGAAAAGGTTTCATCCTGATGAGCTCGAACCCAAAGCGGATAAATACATCTTCATAGGACACCCAAAACAGTTGGGTATACCTCCTATTTCAGATCTGTAAGCAAAAGTGATTGTTTCTAGAAACGGGTCCTTTCTCGAGGAAAAGTTTCTCTCGAAAGAATTGAGTGGGAGGATGGTGGAGACTTGATATGGTTATTGAACCGTCACTACAACTAGTGTGTAGCAGGGCACAGGAAGTTGTTCATGTGGCACCTACACCAATTGAAGTGGAAGCTGATGATAGTGATCATGAAGCTTCGGATCAAGTCACTACCGAACCTCGTGGGACGACAAGGACGCGTACTGCTTCAGAGTGGTACGGTAATCCTGTCTTGGAGGTCATGTTGCTAGACAACAATGAACCTACGAGCTATGGAGAAGCGATGGTGGGCCCGGATTCTGACAAATGGCTCGAGGCCATAAAATCGGATAGAAGATCCATGTATAAAACAAAGTGTAGACTTTGGAAGAACTACTTGATGGTCATAAGACTGTTGGGTACAGATGGATTTTAAAAGGGAATACAGACAATGATGGTAAGTGTCACCATTAACAAAGCTCGACTTGTCGCTAAGATGTTTTCCGACAAGTTCAAGGGGTTGACTACGATGAGACTTTCTCACTCGTAGCGATGCTAAGAGTCTGTTAGAATTAGATTAGCAACTACTGCATTATTTATGAAATCTTGCAGATAGGATGTCAAAAATATAGTTTCCTCGACGATTTTCTTGAAGAAAGGTTGTATCTGATACAACCAGAAGGTTTTGACAATCCTAAAAGATGCTAACAAGTATGCAAAGCTCCAGCAATCCTTCTAAGGACTGGAGTAAGCATCTTGAAGTTGGAATATACGCTTTGATGAGATGATCAAAGATTTTGGATTTATACAAAGTTTATGAGAAACTTGTATTTCCAAAGAAGTGAGTGGGAGCACTGTAGCATTTCTGATGAGTATATGTTGTTGACATATTGTTGACCGGAAATGATGTAGAATTTCTGGAAAGCATATAGGGTTATTTGAAAAGTGTTTTTCAATGGAAAACCTGGATTAAGCTACTTGAACATTGAGCATCAAGATTTATAAGGATAGATCAAAACACTTAATAGTACTTTTAAATGAATACATACCGTGACAAGATTTTGAAGGAGTTCAAAATAGATCAGCAAAGAAGGAGTTCTTGGTTGTGTTATATGGTGTGAGTATTGAGTAAGACTCAAGACGCGACCACGGCAGAAGAGAGAGAAAGGACGAAGGTCGTCCCCTATGCTTCAGACGTAGGCTTTATAGTATGCTATGCTGTGTACCGCACCGGAAGTGTGCCTTGCCATGAGTTAGTCAAGGGGTACAAGAGTGATCCAGGAATGGATCACAGGACAGCGGTCAAACTTATCCTTAGAAACTAGTGGACTAAGGAATTTTCTCGATTATGGAGGTGGTAAAAGAGTTCGTCAGAAAGGGTTACGCCGATGCAAACTTTGACACTAATCCGGATTATTCTAAGTAGTAAACCGGATTCATATAGTAGAACAGTTATTTGGAATAGCTCCAAATAGAGCATGGTAGCTGCATCTAGGAGATGACATAGAGATTTGCAGAGCACACACGGATCTGAAAGGTTCATATCCGTTGACTAATAACCTCTCTCACAAGCGAGATATGATCAAACCCCATGGGTGTCGATTCATAACAATCACATAGTGATGTGAACTAGATCATTGACTCTAGTGCAAGTGGGATACTGTTGGAAATATGCCCTAGAGGCAATAATAAAATGGTTATTATTGTATTTCCTTGTTCATGATAATTGTCTATTATTCATGCTATAATTGTATTGACCGAAAACCGCAATACATGTGTGAATACATAGACCACAATATGTCCCTAGTGAGCCTCTAGTTGACTAGCTCATTGATCAACAGATGGTCATGGTTTCCTGATCATGGACATTGGATGTCATTGATAACGGGATCACATCATTAGGAGAATGATGTGATGGACAAGACCCAATCCTAAGCCTAGCACAAGATCGTGTAGTTCGTATGCTAAAGCTTTTCTAAATGTCAAGTATCTTTTCCTTAGACCATGAGATTGTGCAACTCCCGAATACCGTAGGAATGCTTTGGGTGTACCAAACGTCACAACGTAACTGGGTGGCTATAAAGGTGCACTACGGGTATCTCCGAAAGTGTCTGTTGGGTTGGCACGAATCGAGACTGGGATTTGTCACTCCGTGTGACGGAGAGGTATCTCTGGGCCCACTCGGTAGGACATCATCATCATGTGCACAATGTGATCAAGTAGTTGATCGCGGGATGATGTGTTACGGAACGAGTAAAGAGACTTGCCGGTAACGAGATTGAACAAGGTATCGGCATACCGACGATCGAATCTCGGGCAAGTACTATACCGGTCGACAAAGGGAATTGTATACGGGATTGATTAAATCCTTGACATCGTGGTTCATCCGATGAGATCATTGTGGAACATGTGGGAGCCAACATTGGTATCCATATACCGCTGTTGGTTATTGGCCGGAGAGTTGTCTCAGTCATGTCTGCATGGTTACCGAACCCGTAGGGTCTGCACACTTAAGGTTCGATGATGCTAGGGTTATAGGGAATAGATATACGTGGTTACCGAATGTTGTTCGGAGTCCTGGATGAGATCCCGGACGTCACAAGGAGTTCTGGAATGGTCCGGAGGTAATGATTTATATATGGGAAGTCCTGTTTTGGTTACCGGAAAAGTTTCGGGTACTATCGGTAACGTACCGGGACCACCGGGAGGGTCCCGGGGGTCCACCAGGTGGGGCCACCGGCCCCAGAGGGCTGCATGGGCCAAGTGTGGGAGGGGACCAGCCCCAGGTGGGCTGGTGCGCCCCCACCAGGGCCCAAGGCGCCTAGGGTTGAAAACCCTAGGGGAGGGGGGCGCCTCCACCTTGCTTGGGGGGCAGGTCTCTCCCTCTCCCCCTTTGGCCGCCACCCTAGATGGGATTTAGGGGCTGCCGCACCCCTTGGGGTGGGAACCCTAGAGGGGGCGCAGCCCCCTCCCTTTCCCCTATATATAGTTGAGGTCTAGGGGCTACCCAACACATGAGTTATTCTCTCCAAGGCGCAGCCCTACCTCTCTCCCTCCTCGTCTCTCGTAGTGCTTGGCGAAGCCCTGCTGGAGTACCGCGCTCCTCCACCACCACAACACCGTCGTGCTGCTGCTGGACGGAGTCTTCCCCAACCTCTCCCTCTCTCCTTGCTGGATCAAGACATGGGAGACGTCACTGGGCTGCACGTGTGTTGAACGCGAAGGCGGCGTTGTTCGGCGCTTAGATCGGAATCGACCGCGATCTGAATCGCGGCAAGGGCGGCCACGATGTGCTTCATCTTCGTGGAAAGTCTCTCCCATAGAGTTTCGCCGCCCGCAGTCATGGCGGATGTAGTGCAAGGGAGGAAGATGAGAAGGTGCTTGTGCTGTGGTGTGGAGTTAGCCGGGTGTAGCCGCCTTTAAATAGCGGATTCCGGTGAGGCGAGGCGTCCTGATGCGTCAATGCGCAGCGCCGGAGTGAGTTTCTCGGCCGGTGAGCCTTCTTAATGGTGGCATACAGACGGGCAACGACATTGAACGGGCGTGATAGATAGCCGTCCCGTCCCTTTCGGGTCACGCGTCTCCGGCATTGAACATGCGTGGACACCAGAGACACATCGCGGGCGGCGCCCTCGGCCGACGCGCCGCTTCAATTGCGGTAGCACTGAGAGGTTGCGTCCGCCTTGAGCCGTGTTCAATGTTGAGCGGCGCGCTTTATAGTGGCATGAATGCGGGCGGCTGACGCCGGGCAGGAACACACGCGGGGTGAGGGAGGAGGGGTTTTGATGGGTCAGGGCGGTCAGAAGCGGATGTAGGATCGGTTTAGACTCCCGTAAATCCTCTCACGTTTATCTTCGATTTATGGAAGAAATCACATTCAAACCACGCCGCGGACTGATGCAAAGCTGCATTGGATGGCTTCCGCTACGGTGCAGACGCACGGGGAGGTTTGCGGGTAAACCTGGGCAAACGTCGGGTCGGGCCGGGTTTCGGGCCGGGCTTGTAAAAGCCCGACCTTCATTTCTCAAGCCCGAGCCCTGCCTGAAGCCCGAAATACTTCATATTTTCAAGCCTGAGCACGGCCCGAAATCAAGCCCGAAAGCCCGGCCCGAATGCTGGTTTTTAGTACGTGCACGTGGAAGCCCGGCCCGAAGCCCGAAAGCCCGGCCCGAAATACGGAAAAATTAAAGCCCGAGCCCGGCCCGAACTATCTTTTGGGCTGCAAAACAAAGCCCGAGCCTGGCCCGAATGTTAAGCCCGGCCCGGGTTTTTCGGGCCAGGTCGTCGGGCCGGGCTGCCCATGCAAGACGGGCAAGAAAGGTTTTTTGTGTGTGTGTGTGCGCTCCGGTTGAGTGATGGTGGATCATAGTAGATGGTCATTCAGTGGCACTGTTTTTACTTGTACCTTTTTCTGGCATGAGAAGATGTAGCAGCACTCCACAGTTTGATCGCAGGCGTGTCAGGCTTCTTGTTGCCGAAAAGCGAAAGGCACCCACGGCAGGCACGCAGCGTGCTGTCAGTGAGTAGCCTGCCTCAGCCTGCAGGCGGCCTTTTTGTCGACGTCCCTTCCTCGCTCCACAGTTTGCTCCGATGATTGCAAACCGACGGTAGAACGCGCGTAATCTGCACGACTACACGTGACGACGGTAGTAATAAACCCCGTGCAAACGTGAGTAGGTGACCGGCCAGTTCTCGCACCCGGACCACACTTGGCACGGAGCCGCTGCACGAGGGACGCAGATTCTTCCCTGCTCTGTATTTTTGTTGGTTCATTTCTCAGCGATTTGTCGCTACTGATCACAGGGCTAATCTCGCCCGTCGTTACACGACAGATCGAGAAGCTGCACGGTAGGTGTTCGTGTACGTATGCTTAGATCCGTGGGGTCCAACAGAGGGTCCTACGTCTACGGACTACGGCTGACAGCCCCCGGTGCCGTATAAAGACTCACAGGCTTGCCTTGGGACGTCGCGTGCAGAGGGATACGATCGAATTGGGGCCTTTGGAGCTACGTGCGCGTTTGGCGATGGGCAACAGCAACAAGCGACGGTTTTGGAACCTTGGACGGAGCACACCAATGCTCCAGGCTGGTTGTGGTTGGGCTGTCCGTCCGCCCGTGCATCGGTGTCTGGGAAGCAAGCAGGGGAAGGGAAGGGCATGATTGGGCTCCGTGGCTCGGTGCAAATAACTGCGCCGCACACCACTGTCTGTCTGGTTCCCGTAGCCATAGTCGGGGACCTTTCATCTTTGTGTGCGTGCGTATCCATCATGTCCATGCATCCGGCATGCATCATCCCGAGGTGCTACGGCCCACTCTTTTTTCCTTTATTTTTTTTCCTTTGGGAAAGGGGGAAAAGAAGCTACGGGGATTGTGTTCCTGACTTCCCGTGGTGATGGAATCATTGGGCAACTGTGGATTCCTCATTCGGTCTCCAAAGCAAAAGAAAAGGGCAGGGCAATCGATTGCGGTGCTATGGCTTTGAAGGAGCTGCTAGTAGAATAGGGCATTTTGGAGACCAAGCTCCATGAAGCCCTTTATTTTGAAAAATCCAAAATTCATAAAATTCAGATTCAAAAAATCTTAAAAAATACATATGTATGCAAGGATGTTAAAAAATACATATATATGTTAAAAAGCCTCAGATTTGTCTCTTTTGTGTAGCTCACATTTTAACGTATTTTTTGACCTAAAAATTTGCAAACATGTGCATTATGTATCTAGGTATATGTGTATTTATTTTCATAATTTTTTGTAACTAAAAAATTGAATTTTTGAAGTTTTCAAATAAATGCCTCTATGGATTTCGGCCTCAGTTTGGTATTTTCGCTGCTAGTAGTACTATTAACTTATTTCTAGGCTCTTTGGTTCAACGAAGTATGAGCTGTTGCACTGTGTGGTGCTACTGATGACATGGGAATAATTGTTTCGTTCATCTTTTTCTCTCTAGTTAGCAAAAATGGAAGATTGAAATCCACGAGTATCAACATCTGCGGATATGTATAACCACAATATCATTAAAGTTGATTTTCAAAACAAGGTAAAATCATCTGCAAGGAGAATATACAATAGAGACAAGAGCAATTTTTTACAAGACATGACCTATACATAAACGGCAAAGTGTATGTTATTCCACAAAATATCTCAGATTCATGCTCCGACGGCTTGGGATTGCTCGGTACATGGCCAGGGCGAAATCCCTGCATCTTATGCTGGCAGCGGCGACACCCGCGGTTGCCATCCCCTTCTTGGAGGTGCTGCCATGGCCGGTATCCATGCCCCTCTTCGAGGATCAGGGGAAACCCTAGGCCGGGTTCCCCAGATCGGAAGTCGATGGCGTCTTGGTGTCCTCCTCCTCCGTGAAGGCGTTGTCTTGTTTGCTCGCGGCGTCCTCGGTGATGAATTTGGAGATGTTGGTCATCTAGTTGTTGCTTGGGCTGCTTCTCTGGTTGGCGAGTTTAGTTGTGTTTTTCTTTGTTTGGGTAGAGCATTTCATTTCTCTCTGCTTCGGGCGTCATGTTCACGCCTCTTGCTTCGTGCCATGGGTTGTACCACATCCTGTACTCACTATAAAATCTTCTATGAATGGAATGATACACAAGCTTTGTATATTCGTGAAAAACATCTCAGAAAAGTATTTCACTACAATTTGAACATCAGATTTCTTTTAGCATGGCAAATCAAAAGTTTTTTATGGCAAAAATATGTTGTCATGAGGATGGTAATTTCTTTTAGCAAGCAAGACAAATTCTCGCCGTCTTTTATCAGGATTTGCCATGCTTGCTAAACAAATTTTTCATCCTCGTGGTGACATAATTTGCCATAACAATATATTTGATTTGCCATGGTTAAATATCCGAGTTGGATTTTTAACATTGGGACACTGCAATTTCTTCTAATTAAAATCAGAGAGGAAGCTATATTTATAAAATAAATATTTCCAACATTACTGCAAAAATATAAACACACTCGCGCTCACGGCAACAATTTCAGCATCTTCCAGTTAGAATAAGGTTTTTTACGGTACTAAAAACCGGCAGTAGGCCTGATAGGATGGTATACGAGACCAAAAGTATCCGAGAGGATCAACCACCAGCGTTCATCCAAGTTTGGGCCGTAATCGTAGAAGTAATACCTTACTCCTGCTTGGATTTGATTGATGTATGGGTTGTCTCGTATGAGGGGTTTACAATGTTGTGGAGATGGTTCTATCGAGACTAAGGTAAAAAATATATTATTCAATGCCTCGACTACCCCTTAGGTCTTGTCTTATGGGGGTGAGGGGAGGGGGAGGTATAACTGAAGGAAATATGCCCTAGAGGCAATAATAAAGTTATTATTTATTTCCTTATTTCATGATAAACATTTATTATTCATGCTAGAATTGTATTAACCAGAAACATAATACATGTGTGAATACATAGACAGACAGATTGTCACTAGTATGCCTCTACTTAACTAGCTCGTTAATCAAAGATGGTTGTAGTTTCCTCACCATAGACATGAGTTGTCATTTGATAAACGGGATCACATCATTAGGAGAATGATGTGATTGACTTGACCCATTTTCATTAGCTTAGCACTTGATCGTTTAGCATATTGCTATTGCTTTCTTCATAACTTATACATGTTCCTATGACTACGAGATTATGCAACTCCCGAATACTGGAGGAACACTTTGTGTGCTACCAAACGTCACAACGTAACTGTGTGATTATAAAGATGCTCTACAGGTGTCTCCGATGGTA
The DNA here is from genome assembly GCF_018294505.1 of Triticum aestivum. Taxonomy (NCBI): domain Eukaryota; kingdom Viridiplantae; phylum Streptophyta; class Magnoliopsida; order Poales; family Poaceae; genus Triticum; species Triticum aestivum. Next base: position 425,421,536 of record NC_057807.1, read on the forward strand.
CTTGTTGAGTTGGCATAGATAGGTAGTCAGAATCCCGACTCGACTGCTAGAATCCTACGACTTCACGACCCTACGGAAGCATGTAGATCCAAATCCCACTATGAATCCATATCAGGTAGAATCCATGTTGAGTCGCGATCCAAATCATAGAATCTTGTATAAAACTGTATAATCCCAACTACGCTATGGACTATGTCCGATTCTACTAATTTATCTAAGTCGTTTGTTTAGTTGTTGCAGAATAGTATGCCATCATCCAAAACACTTTTCATATACCTCATGGACCTTTATTCCCCTCCCAAGCCCAAACGCTCAACCGCCGACAGCTTTGATCTGGCTCACAGAAATCCTAGATCGAAATTGAGTATCAGGCTTGTCGACAGATGGAATTGGTGTGAAAAGGAGGATGCTTCAAGATTTATCGGAGAAGAAGAGCAAGGCCCTTCAAGGTTTAGCACTGCAGGCCAGATAGACAAGTGATCGAGTATTCATGCACTTTAAAAAGAACCTAAGTAAATTTCGTGCATTGAAGGTTTAAATGTTCTATATATTTCTCTCTCATATATGTTCCATACATACGAGCTAGATGGTAGGTTAGCTATAAAAAGAAGTGGAATACAACTAGCATTGATGTGTACGTTCTTTGCTCCATATTTAATTAGTGTCAAAACTCTATAGAACCCATATAAATTTCTTGTGTGCATACAAAATATCTTATTTGAGTAAATCTAGTAGAATCCTCGATTCCATGACTCGACCTTACGACTCGATTCTGTCTGAGGAAAATCGATCCGACTCCGAATCCTGACTCTGACTACCTTGTTGTCACTCCGATTGTCGGAGAGGTATCTCTAGGCCCTCTCGGTAATGCACATCACTATAAGCCTTGCAAGCAATGTGACTAATGAGTTAGTTGCGAGATGATGCATTACAGAACAAGTAAAGATACTTGCCGGTAACGAGATTGAACTAGGTATTGAGATACCGACGATCGAATCTCGGGCAAGTAACATACCGATAACAAAGGGAACAACGTATGTTGTTATGCAGTTCGACTGATAAAGATCTTCGTAGAATATGTAGGAGCCAATATGGGCATCCAGGTTCCGCTATTGGTTATTGACCAGAGAGGTGTCTCGATCATGTCTACATAGTTCTCGAACCCGTAGGGTCCGCACGCTTAACGTTCGTTGATGATATAGTATTATATGAGTTATGTATGTTGGTGACCGAATGTTGTTCGGAGTCCCGGATATGATCACGAACATGACCAGGAACTCCGAAATGGTCCGGAGATAAAGATTGATATATAGGATAATAGTGTTTGGTCTCCGGAAGGGTTCCGGAATTCAACGGAAGGGGTTCCGCATGTTTCCCAAAATATTTGGGTACGAGAACACTTTATTTGGGCCAAAGGGGAAAGCCCACAAGGTTTTTGGAAAGCGCAGAAGGAAGTTTTGCGGAGTCGAGGGGCCTTGGCGTCTGGGTCCAGACGCCGGGAACCCTGGCGTCTGGTCCTGGAGTCCGAGAAGGACTCTTGCCTTTCGGGTGAAACCGACTTTGTGGAGGCTTTTACTCCAAGTTTCGACCCCAAGGCTCAACATATAAATAAAGGGGCGGGGCTAGCACTAAAGAAACATCAAGAAACACCAAGCCGTGTGCCGTCAACCCCGTCCCCTCTAGTTTATCCTCCGTCATAGTTTTCGTAGTGCTTAGGCGAAGCCCTGCGGAGATTGTTCTTCACCAACACCGTCACCATGCCGTCGTGTTGCCGGAACTCATTTACTACTTCGCCCGTCTTGCTGGATCAGAAGGCGAGGACGTCATCGAGCTGAACGTGTGCTGAACACGGAGGTGCCGTACGTTTGGTACTTGATCGGGGCGGATCGTGAAGGTGTACGACTACATCAACCGCGTTAATAAACACTTCCGCTTAGTGATCTTCAAGGGTATGAAGATACACCCCCCCTCTCGTTGCTATGCATCACATAGATAGATCTTGCGTGATCGTAGGAATTTTTTTGAAATTACTACGTTCCCCAACAGTAATGCCCAACATACTGTCCAGGTCTCAATAAAGACTTTGCAATATTTGCTAATATTAGAAGCACATACTAGTCACTCCAGCATATGATTTCACAACATACACACACTGCATATGCCGGTGAACAAAGATGGAACCACAACAAGTACAACTAAACAAGATAGAAGAGTTTAAGACGAGTGAACAATAGCGCAAACATCCGGAATTGGGTATTTTGGAGGCCGAGCTCAATGGAAGCCTTTATTTTCAAATTTTAAAATTCAAAATTTTCAGTTCTCAAAAGATTCTGAAAAAAATACACATGTATCTTAGGTTGTAATGTGTATGTGCGTAATTTTTCTGGATGAAATACGTTGAGTTGTGAGCTGCACAAAATAACAAATCATGGACTTTGAGGGTGAAGAGTACATACGCTAAAGACCCGGATTTCGTTTCTTTTTTGTATAATATGACGAATTGTTTAAAATACACCCTGAACATTTTTTGAATATGCGAGGACCATTTTAAAATGTACATGATGACCTTTTTTCTTCTTCTAAAAACATGATATAAAACTTCCTATACATGATGTACAACATTTTAAAATACACAATGATCATTTTTTGGGTACACATTTTAGAGTATTTATAAACATATGATGAATATTTTTGTATACATGATGATTTTTTTGAAATATAACCTGAAAGTTTTCCGGATATGCGATGACCATTTTTAAAATGAATAATGAATAATTTATATACATGATCGATGATATTTTAAATACACAAATGCATGATGCTATTCTTAAATATGCGATAATTATTTTGGAAATACATGATGATTTTTTTGATAAAAACACAATGAATATTTATAAACACATCTTGAGCATTTTTCGTAAATTCATGATGAACCATTTTAAACGTATTAATAACCTTTTGAAATACACGGTGATCATTTTTTGTACATGATGAAGAATTTTTTCAGGTACCAACGAGTAGTTTTAAAATAACATGAGTTCATTTTATAAATATGTTGGACATTTTTTCAAGTACAATTTTTTCTATGAAAATGATTCAAATATTTTTATAAATAAGCGATAAGAATAAGAACCAAAAGAAATGGAGAATATTCAAGTAATTCAATTGAAAAATAAAGAAGGAACAATAGAACATAAAAACAAGACTACAAAAATAAAAAACAACATAAGTAAATGAAAATAAAAAAAACGAAATTATAAATAATAATGACCAAACAAAAACTAAAAATCACAAAACCAAAACCCCTAAAAATTTCACCAAGAATTGCTTCTAGTTCCTTAACTACTGGGTTGGCCATGTCGTGTGGCCTTGGGGCGCGTGCAAAGTTAGTTGCAATATGCCATGAGCAACTCCCGTGCTCGGTTTATTGCGAAGGGGATGTAGCCGTCGCAATGGCTCTCGCGTGAGCTGGTCGGGCGGAGTCGTTTTAGGAACCTTCCATTCGGGTTTTAGAAGGTTGCCCTTAGTTTTGTTCTTTTTTCCTTTTTCTTTTTCCCTTTTCTTTTTAGTTGTTACTTCCCTTTTTTATTCTTGTTTCTTTTTTACTTTGTGTATTTTTGGTTGTATCATAAAAAAGTGAACATTTTTTAAATATTGCGTGAACACATTTTTATACATTAATGTTTAGTTTTAATACATGTGCGAACTTTAAGGGTTATGAAAATTTTCTAAATTTTTGGGAACAATTTTTTACATTTTAGAAATATCATGAACATGTTTTTAAATATGTGGTAATTTATTTCAATGTTTTGGAATTTTTTGAAAATGCATGAACTTTTTTACAAATGCATGAACATTTTTTATAATTTTATTGAAATTTTGTTAGATATGCAAAACACTTATTTGAAGTGAACCCCGAACAAAAAAAATCTTCTCTGCGTGTGCTAGCTTCGCAGCAGGTGAGTATATCCCGTCGCATGTCCGCCTTGGCCCAATACTTGCCTCAGAAAACGGTAGACGCGTGACCCAGATGCGCATGCTATCCCCAGCCAGTACCGACATGTAATATGTGAGTTGCATGCGAATTCTTTTTGGTTGTATCTTTATCATCCATTTCACTGTTTTGCATCAATTTTCTTCAGCTTTTCTTTGTTTTTTCTAAGGTTTTCTTTGGTTTTTAATTTTTACTCCCTCCGTTCCGAATTACTTGTCGCACGTATGGATGTCTCTAGATGTATTTTAGTTTTAGATACACAGCGACGAGTAATTTGGAATGGAGGGAGTACATTTCTTTTTCTTGAGTTTTCTCTAGTGTTTCTTGTTTGCTTCTTCAGTTTTCGCTGTTTTTTTTACCAGATGTATAACTTTTTCGAACATATTGCACCTTTTTCGTGTACATCATGAACATTTTTACCTACATTTACAATTTTTCAAAATACATGACCAACATTCTTCCACATATCCCATCCCCCCCCCCCCCCCCAAAAAAACATTCTTTCACATATGTGTTTTGATGTATAGTTTTTCATACACATCATACCTTTTTTATACATTTAAAACTTTTTTGGAGTGTTTAATATTTTCTAAATACATGATTAATATGTTTTTCAAAAACATACGTTGATTTTTTTTGAATATGGGGTAAAAATTTTCAAACACACAGTGAAACATTGGATTTAATGAAATGAATATTTTTTGAACTACACAACACTTTTTTACACTGTATAATTTTTTTTTAAATGTTGAGAAAATATTTTATTAAACGAGTGAAATTTATTTAATTATAACGCACATGATTAATGGTACTTAATTTGTGTTAGTTGCATGTACATTTTTTATATTCTATATATTTCTTTGTAAAAAAACCTTGTATATATTTTGAAACATGTGAACATTTTTTAAATCACAAGCATTTTTTGAAAGCTATCTACATTTTTCTAAATTTTGCTTTAACAAATTGCTTTACACTGCACGATTTTTTTATCAAATTCACAATTTTGAATTTGTAAGTCAACTGAACTTTGAAAAAAATGTACTTATATTTTTTCATTAAAATATGAACTGCAGTAAAAAAGAACAGATGAATGATGAATATAAAAGAAAACAGACTTTTTTGTAGACATAAAGGGAAAAAAGAGAGCGGCGATTTGGTACCCGGGCGCAGATGAGCCCGGGCATGAAGAGTACTTCATTTAAAATACAAAAAAAGTTTAAAAATTCTAATATTTTGGGTGGTGCAAGACGCTCCTGTCCAGAAACTCCGTGCAAAATTTTGTGAAGTTTGGACTTTCGAATAGGTCGTGGCAAAAGAGACAAATTTTAGATGTCTTAGAAACTTTTGAAAATCACATTGTTCACGCCTGATTTTGTCTTTTTTGCCACGTGCTACTCGAATGTCCAAACTTCACAAAATTTTCCACAGAGTTCACAACATGAGCATCTTGCACCACAAAAAAAAATGAATTTCGTTCAAGTTTTTACTACTTAGAATTGAGGTACTGTTCACCGGGCTCATCTAAGCCCGGTCTCCGGGTTGAATTATCAAGGAAAAAAAATACCTTGGATGTTTGGCTGGCCCAACATTAGCAAGTGAGGGCAGTCCTTCAGGCAAAACTTAGTTCAGCGTCGCATGAAGCAATACATAGCCACGCCCTGAGCCAGATGCACACGAGAAATCTCAAGGTGTTGTGGTGATTCCTATTTGAAGTTCGTGAGTGTCAAAATGGAGAGCAACTAACGAAGGAGCGCTCCTTCATGAGCCTTCCAAGGGTCATTTGGGTGGCTGAGAGTATGCCACTGAGAGCGTGCCGCTACGTGTCACGCTCTGGGTGCTTCCTCTGGGGTTTTTTCGATGCGTTTTTTGTCTTTTTAGATGATTTCCCCCTTTTTTGGCTTTTCGATTTTCTACCCGTATTTCTTAGTTTTCAGGGAAAAAATTGCACAACAAAACACGTTTTCTTTTGCTTCTGCGAGAGACATTGGTGTGCTTCTCGAAAACGAAAAAAAAACTGCGTTCTTTTTAATTCCGCGAGGGGCCATGCCTCTTGAAAAACGAAAAAAATTTTGTTTTCTTCTGTTTTTTCCTTCCGCAAGATGCACGAATTTGTTTCGCAAGCGGCACGGCCGTGCCTCTCAAAAACGGGAAAAAACACGATTTCTTCTTTAATTTCTTTCTGAGAGGCATGCATTTGCTTCTGCGAGAGGCACGGCTGTGCCTCTTGGAAACGATAAATGCATTTTTTCCTTCCGCGAGAACCACGGGTTTGCTTCGGCGAGACGCTCGGCCGTGTCTCTCGGAAACAAAAAAAAACATTTTTTTCTTTTCCTTTCACGAGAGGCTCGGCCGTGCCTCTCGGAGATGAGAAAAATGCGTTTTTTTCCTTCCACGGGAGGCATGTATTTACTTCTCGTGGAGGCGAGAGGCACAGTCGCATCTTTTTAGAAAAAGAAAAAAATCATGCTCCCGGTTCGTTTTTTTGTGTTTTTTTGTCAAAACTTATCAACATAGGATCTAGTTTTAAATATCTCGATGCAATAAATCCAACGGTGAAAAAGGTTCAAGATTTGAACGCACGGTTTAAGAGATAAATCATTTTGAATAAACGAATTTACGCAAAAAAGAAAAAAAACTCCCATGTTCCAACAAGTGACGCACATGCAGTACGCCATTTAATGAAAACTGAGGAGATGGGAGCGACCTTTGCAAAGAGTGCTCATTAATTAGAAAGAGTGCTCATTAATTAGTGATTTTGGTCAAAATGGCGTGGTTTTGTTGAATCTCGGCGTCGCGCACCTCAGTTTGGGCCGGGCCACGGTCGCTTTGTTGTATCTTCTTTTTCTGCTTCTTTTTCTTTCTTTTTTCTGTTTCTGCTTCCATTTCTTTCTTTTCTCCTTTTTGCTTTTTTATCACTTTCCCGTATCATACAAACTTCATTGCATTACAAAAATGTTCACCGTATGGGAAAGAAATGTGCATGGAATACTACAAAAAGTTTATCATGCATTTTGAAAATGTGTATCATATATTAGAAATTGTTCAACGTATATAAAAATGCTTAATGTGTATACAGAAATTGTTCAATGTATATTACAAAATATTCGATGTGCATTTGAAAAAATTTCAACGCATATTAAAATATGTTCAATATTCAAAAAGTGTCCAACACATATATTCATATTTTTCAAATGTTCACCATATAATATGGAAAAGTTCATCGTGTATTATTTGAAATTTTCATCATATATTAGGAAACTCTCCAACATATATTACAAAAATGTTCAGCGGATATTACAAGATGTTCAATGTGTATTTTTCAAACTTTTTCAAAATAAGTTTGGCACTTATACATTCGCTGCACAAACTATCATTAGATCTTATTAGCTTGATCAGTTAGTAACACTTATTCACGAGAGGGAGGTCACGAGTTCAAGCTCTCACTCGCACATGAATTTTTGACGATCGTTTCATGCATGTCGATCTCGTTACCTCCAAATGAGCCGGCCCATTCGCCCTTGCGTTAAGCGAAGCCTCGACCGTTTGTCGCCCGCGGGTGGCAAATAGGAATCTCAGGTGTTGTGGAGCCTCTACCGTTTTCACACTACATTTTATAAAATGTTCACGCAATTCAAGAAAAAGTGTGTAACAAGGCAATGTTTATCTAATGTGTAAAAATGTTCGCATAGTTTGCACCATATATCAAAATGTTTCAACTTGTGTTGAAAAATCTTTATCATGTATTCGAAACAATGTTCAATCTGGAAAATAAAATTTAATTATTTATTTGAAAAATTTAAACATATATAGAAATGTGTTAGATGTGTACGAAAATGTACAATGTATATGACAAAAATTAGGCTTCAGAAAATAGATTTGAATGCCTAAAAACATATATTTGAAAATTCCTAATCATGTATTGAAGAAGTATTAAACACATATAAAAAATCCTTGATGCATTCGAAAAATGCTTAGTTTGTATGAAAAAATTAGACATGTGTTTTAGAAAGGAAAAAAATTTGAAAACCTTTGGAAATTGAAGGAAAAAACAATGGAAACCAGAATAAAAATAAAAATAAAAATAAGTAAACCTGTAGTAAACACTGAATTAAAACTGAAAACCGAAGAAAATCGAGAAAGAAACAGAGAAAATGAAATAGGAAAAAACTAATGCAAAACAATGGAAAACTGTCAAAACAGTGCTATAGGACTGAGGCGGCCGAATAGCACCACCCTTTAGGCGAGTCCTTTCAGAAAACAGTACGGCGAGAGGAAGGTCCTGCGCAACCAAAGTTGTGATGGTCCGTCGTACTGCTTATCCCACAATCTGTCACTTTGGCGTTAGCACTTGCAGCGCGCGAGACGGCAGGCCCGGTGCTTAACTCGGGTTGTCATGGTGGTCATGTGTGCACCATGTACTCATGTCGAGAGGAAGGAAAACCTGATTCTTCTTCCGTCATGGCGTGCCATGATTGGTACCATCAAGCGACAGCAACTGAATGATGCTGACAGGGACAGCAACAGCGTTAACAGTGCGCATCACAATCTCGATTCTCCGTCGATGGATGGATCCGCGGTCAGCCCCCAATTGCCCGAGAAACTTTGATCATTCTCCAGGCTTCATATTACCAGCGCCAACTTCAGAATATCCATGATCGGCATCATCTTGGCACATGTTCTTCAACTGCAATTCATGTTTTTCAACGGAAATGGGTCTGCTCGATCGACACTACAAGTAACCCCATAACAAACCGGCATGAAATACGGGAGAATTTCTCCTGTTTAAGATCCAGAAGAAGGTGTGACATTTGTAGGAAGGAAATGATATGGGTCCGTGTGCTGATCTGTGGACTACCACGTATCGACAAGTGATTCGCAAGGTAGCTAGCGAACTGTATAGAAGTGGTCCCAGAACTTCAGGGTTTCAACGGAACGCACGTACAGAACAGGAAAACACCAAGGAGCTTCCTGTGCAGCAGGAACGAGCTAGCGAGATGAGATGCCGTCCGACGATCGAGAGCAAGCAAGCGCGGCGTCGTGTCCCTCTCCGGCGTGGGGCACGCATGGCATGGGATGGGTCCACGGACGAAGGCCGACCGGCCGGAAAGCAGGCAGGCAGGCAGGAGCATATGGCAACAGCTAGATCTCTTCGGGAAGTTAAGGAGAGCGAGGCGCAGCGTCACGTGCGTGCTCGCCTTCCTTTCAACGACGGGTCGCCGTCGCCGTCGATCGAACGACGCCTAATAAATTAGATCCTTCGATTCTCTTCCATGTGTTGTCCTGGGTCCATATGCGTATGCCGGCCGGCTTTCCCTTCCATCGTCGTCTTCTTCTTTCCGCCGTCTCACCGAACAGAGATAGATGATGGAGTACAGTAGCTCTAGCTCTAGCCATGGATCGGAAGCTCCTTAATTTAATCTATCTCCAATTATTAGCTACTAAGATCCTAGCACGTGGCTGGTCGATCGAATTCTCTACTTGTCAAAACAAAGCCTGGCCGATCATGCTTAATTTGGATACTGATCATGAGGTCTTTTGATCTGAACTAAGCTGTAACTAACACAGCCTGCCGCACATGCAGACGCAGTACGCTAAGTGTCATCTTCTTCTCACGATCGGAAATGAACTACGTAACACAAACAACGTCAACGTGGATACACATATGAAGCCCGTCCCATCGATCAAACATGCCATGTGCATGCACACCGGCCCACAACTTAATCCACTGGCGCCATGGCTAGCGCATCCACGCATTCTCCAATAATTCGCTAGCTAGCCAGCATCATTATACGTACGGGCAAGAGATCACTAGCTTGTGCCCCCCACGGTTCGGATTAGATGGAGTATCACTACGCAAAGTAGTGCCTCGCTGACAAGGCAACAAAGGTAACACCGGTAGAATTGTATGTTTCTTTGACCATGACATGCGTGTATGATGCATATATGTGGATCATATGGTTGGCGTTTCCGTCATCCTGACATGCGAGGAGCACTCAAAGGAATGACAAATGGAAGCTAGCTTTGTGGTGACTAGCTAGTGGTGCTTGATGCGGAGATCAGCAAGTTGAACAGAGCCCATGACGGCAACTTTGAGGGTAATCCTCAATAGGGTGTGGACAGTGGAGACACATGCCGAACTGGAAAAGAACCCTTCTTCCACCCGGCACCACTCCGAGTGGTCCTTCCAGCATCCCCATCTATCCCATTGGCCATAGGGCTGAAACACATCTTTATTGGATACTGACTACTAAACTACCACAATGTAATTCAAGACCGGCCTTAGGACAATATACATGCATACTCTCCAGCCGTCTGGTTTTCGTGGACCCGATTTGTCAGATATGTGCCACATCAATGAGATACAAATTTCTCCCATATTTAGCACCATATACTTTTGATTCTGGGAAAACTTTGTTTTTACCATTCTAGCTTTTGCCTACTTTGATTATGCCACTCTATAATTTGACATATCACTTCTGCCACTCTTAATTTTGACAATAGATCACAAATGTCATTCCATGGCAAAATCAATAACTTTTCATTTCACTTTTGCCACTCTTAGGTTTTGATAATGTATTACAATTGCCACTTTAAAATTATTGCTTTTGCCACGGAATGACAATTGTGGAGTATTGTCCAAAACTAAGAGTGGCAAAAGTGAAATGTCAAATTATAGATTGGCATAAGTAAATTGGTCAAAAGCTAGAGTGGCAAAAATAAAGTTTTCCCTTTGATTCTTGCGTGCGCATGCACCCAAATTAACAGTAAAAATGGTATAAAATAACAATTCTGAATATTTTTGTAGCAAACATGATCGAGTCTTCTACCCACATGTATTTTTTTAGAAGGAATGGCATTCATGGTGTTCTCAACAAAAAGTCAAAATTGATGCTCTAAAAAAGGTCTTTTTGAAGCATTTTGGAGGTTCGGTTTTGTCTTCTTCGCCCATAGAGCAGTATGAATTTCATTTCGTCATGAAAATCCACATGTGAGTAGAACACTTCACTATGTTTGTTGTAAAAAAAGTTAGAATAGTTTTTTTAAAGATTTTACTGTTCAGTCAGGTGATGGGGAATGACGTCCACCATAGCATTGTTTATAATTGCATGGAGGGTGGCTGAAGGAGAGGGAAAAAAAGGGAAAATATGGGACCTGTTGCATCCTCGCTGATGTTGCTTATGATCTCATTTGTGTTGCAGCCTTCTTAAGTGTAGTTTCTATCTCTCCTCCGCATGGATACTTCTTGTTTATTTTGGTATTGTAATGGAGTCTTATGGAGTTTGGTTTATTTGGGATTTGCAAGGTCATCCCCCCTCCTTTTCTAGAGTAGATAGCTTTTGAGTCATAAAAGAGAGTTGCGTCTTTACTCTTGTGATTCTACCTTTGCTTTGCTGCTCGTTCCTGGTACTTTTTAGCTCTTATGGTAGGCTTTGGGTCTTAGTCTCGTGAACCTCTAATGGTTCTATTTCGGGAAACCCCTTTTGCTAAGAATAAGAATTGCATAGAGAAGTTTGGTGATCCAAATTTGTCGTAACGAATCAAAGGAAAACATTGTTTGCACGTCTACTCTTGCATCGCAAAAGGTTAGGCTCACTGGCAATGCCAAAAGGAGGTGCGCCAAAGAGTATTTGTGCAAGTAACACGATCTAAATTTGCAAAACAATCCCTAGTTCACCACATTCCACCATATTTTCGTAGTAACACACCAAATAGAGATAATGAGCCATGTGTAGAACTCGCGTTAAACTGTTAATACGACCTTGCAATTGCATATGCATATTTTTTTCCTCGTGACAACACATGGGTACCAACTATATATATATATATATATATATATATATATATATATATATATATATATATATATATATATATATATATATATATATATATATATATATATATATATATATATATAGGACAAGGAGGCTTGCCCCGGGCCTCTGCATCCGAAAGATGCATGCGGTCATATTATTAAAAAGTTCAAAGCAATACAAAGTCTTAGATTCATTACAGCTCGCCAACAGAGCAAAAAGAAAAATAAAAACTCATTGCCACAACCGGTAGGTATGATAAGACAAGATCCCTAGACTCCCATCTTATTATGAGACCGTCATTCAAACCGGTTGAATATAGCCCGTGCTATCATCTCCCACTGGTTGCACCCAGTAACCAAAGGCTTCCTGGAGTCCGTAGGAATGAGTAAGGACCGCGTACGGATCCATGTCGTAGCCTTGAAGATGACATGTAGTTGCCTCGACATCACGGCGCTTGGCTGCCCTCATGGCACGCCCTAACTGCAAGTCGTCCGCGTCTAGTTGCTCCCGGATCCGGTTGCTGACACGCCTGCCAGCCGACACCGGGTCCAAGATCCCACCAAAAGCGATAATCTCCTCAGCCGTCCTCTCTCGGGGTGTCTGATCCCCGAGCTTACACCCGCCCATCATGGTTGGCGAACAGACGGGGGACGCGGCCGAAGTAGCACCTCCAGAAGGTACTATTGGAGAAGGGGACTGAAGAGCCTCCTGCTCGGCAGTCCCTATACCCACCACAACGGCCGGTCTGCAAGGAGTCGCCACGGGAGATGAGGGCCTCCTGCCCCCCCCTCCCAACGACGGTCTTGGCGCACCGGGTGCCTGCAGCTGAAGAGACGGAAGTGAGGGCCTCCTGCCCCTTCCTTTCCTCGTCCACGTCATCAGCGAAACGTGGCGGTACCACCAACGGCTTGGAGATCTCCCGGGCCGGTGGGTGTGATGGTGGTGATATGCGAGCATCAAACATCATCGGCGGTAACTCATGATTCGCCAGGTCATCCATCTCGACTCTGTGGTAGCAACTATATACAGTACAACATCCATTTAGATACACTCATTTCAGCGACAGCTAACCCCGAACGGAGGGAGTACTCAGTGGACGGTAGTCAGTACAACATAAGTGTACCTAAGAATTGTACAAGGAGCACGGATCGAACTATATGGAAATGCATGTCAGGTCACGCTCAGATGCAGAGGGGACGCCCGGACCGATCCAAGCAGCAGCAGGTAAACGATGAGTTCGATCAGGCTCCACGATGGTACGGTACACAGCGCAATAACGACGAGCCAACCTCTTTGAGCATAATTGGTTTGATGCCAACAATTGGCATTGCCAATATTTGGCAAGCCAACATTTGGCAAAATCAAAAGTTGCCAAATGTTGGCAACTTTTTTGTGAGGTTGAGAAGAAAAGTTGATAGCCAACCAATCACTAGCCAACATTTGGCATTTGCCAAATATTGGCATACCAACTTTTGGCATCGAACCAATCATGCTCTTTCCCTCGTCCCTATGGCTGGCCGGCTGGCTATATATCCGCACGACAAGGGAAGCCCCTTTGCTTAAGAAAAAAGCCTCGCTGCACCAACTCGATCGCCAAGTACAGGTTCTATCTCACTCGTCGATGCCGTCTTTCATCGACGGCCCCAGTCTCCGGTCGCTGCTCCGGCCGTCCACAAACGGGCGCCGGACCAAGACCCCAGACAGCGCCGGTGGCGGCGGCGGCGACGGCAAAGGAGGCGGGCATGGAGGAGGGATCTTCAAGATGTTCAAGCTCATGCCGATGCTCTCGTCGGGGTGCAAGATGGTGGCGCTGCTGGGCCGGCACAACAGCAGGGCGCTCCTCGCGGACCACGCGACGACGGTGACGCTCTTCGGCCACCGGCGCGGCCGCGTCAGCCTGGCCATCCACGAGGACACCCGCGCGCCGCCGGTGTTCCTCATCGAGCTGCCCATGCTCACCAGCGCGCTGCACAAGGAGATCGCGTCCGGGGTGGTCAAGCTCGCGCTGGAGAGCGACACCCGCAGCGCGCGCCGCCGGCTCGTGGAGGAGTACGTGTGGGCCGTCTTCTGCAACGGCCGCAAGGCCGGCTACTCCATCCGCCGCAAGGACGCCTCCGACGACGAGCGCCACGTCATGCGCCTGCTCCGCGGCGTCTCCATGGGCGCCGGCGTGCTGCCGGCCGCGCCCGAGAAGGACGGCGGCGTGCCCGCGGGGCCCGACGGGGAGCTCACGTACGTGCGCGCCCGCGTCGAGCGCGTCGTCGGCTCCAAGGACTCCGAGGCGTTCTACATGATCAACCCCCACGAGGGTGGCGTTGGAGGCGATGGTGGCGGCGACGACGACGGCAGCGCACCGGAGCTGAGCATTTTCCTAGTGAGAATGAAGTGAACAAAGTAAAGAGATCAGTGCTTCGTCTTCCGTATAGTAGCAACTCCAATGCAGCGACCCAAACAGACGCTTATTTTGCTTCTCTTTCTGGATACCCTCAATCCCTCATGCGAGCAGGTCACATCAGTTTTCGGCGAAATTGGAATATACATAGAGAGATTATGTGTAATATAGCAAGTTTAATGTACATATCCATCCATGCTGGACAGTTACCTCTGCCCTTCTCAGTTGGGACGAGACTGAATTCCTGCTGCGAGTCGTTGACAGATCAGTTGCCTAGAAAGGTAAAAATACAACAGATCACAGCAAAAAATCAAATCAGTTTAGAACTTTAGATCTTAATTACCAATTGTTCTTGTTACAGAACCACTGCAGTATATCCTCACTGTAAGTACAAGAAACTTCAGAGTTCTAGCTTAGCTAGAGCGTGATTTTTCTCAGCTTTAAGTTATTATATGCAGCAACAACAGTTATAATAGTAAGTAGCTATCGATCAGCATCAATCCAGCATGGCAGTTGGCAGATGGATGCAAGCATCGCCCTTGGACAGGTTCTGGTCCTGAAACTGATCGAATGGCAATCATCTTCAGTGCTGCGTGTGGGGCGGTTCATCTTTCAAGATGCATGGCATGGGGCGACCTATGCGTCTAGTGTAGTCCATCCTCGCATCGCATGCAGGCTGGGCCACCATGCACGATCTGGATTAATGGGAATGTCCATGATGAACTACTGTTAGCGTTCGATTGGTGGTGAGAGGTGTACATCATTAACTTTCCAGCTCGCCTTCGTACCCTCCCAGCCTCTCTCTGTGGGCATGCACGCATCATCCGGCCATGAATCTCTTCACAAATGGAATCGGTTACGTGTGGTTGCTCCAAGTCCACAAGGCTTGAACAGAGGGTGAGCCAGCTTACGAGTGTGCACCGACGCCGGACGTCGATATCATTTAGTATGTCTAGAGGAGGGTTAATAGACTACAAGCAAAACCTAGGAGATTTTTTCTTCTCAATTTTAAGTTATTGGCAAATTTTAAACTTAGCTAGCGGTTGTCTAAGACTTTCTACATTGCAAACCTACAAGAGTGAGGAGACAAAATTGAAACTTGCATAAATAAGAGGTAGGATTAGGAGATTGCAGACACAAGGAGGTTTGAAGAACATTTTCCCGGTGATACAAACAGTTGGTGCTATGCTACTCCATGTTGATGTAGACATCGAATCATGGAGGTTTAGGATCTCTACGCCTATTCCCGGGGAGCAACCACTAGTAGAAAACAGGGCATTGGTCCTGGTTCCTAAGGGCCTTTAGTCCCGCTTCTACAACCGGGACTAAAAGCCCCCACTTATAGTCCCGGTTGTGTTACGAACCGGGACTTAAGGAGCTCCACGTGGCCGCTGGCGGGCGTCTAGACAGGAGGATCTTTAGTCCCGGTTGGTAACAAAGGCAACCACGCGTCAGCACCTACCAAGCGCTGTGTTTATTTTTTGAAATGAGGGGTTTAGGATTTTGGAGGGTTTAGGGGTTTCATATTGTGTTTCCCCCTTTTCTTTTTGTGTTTACCATTCAATTCTTTTACATTAGGGTTTTCGTTTTTATTTTAGGTTTTCCATTCAACTCGACGCTAGCTACTACATATAGCAATGAAGGAA
The DNA here is from genome assembly GCF_018294505.1 of Triticum aestivum. Taxonomy (NCBI): domain Eukaryota; kingdom Viridiplantae; phylum Streptophyta; class Magnoliopsida; order Poales; family Poaceae; genus Triticum; species Triticum aestivum. The sequence goes on from NC_057807.1 coordinate 425,437,385, forward strand.
CCATTACACAAATCGCCATGAATATAGAGAGAAGTGACCTCTCTTTCTTCATGCTTGGTCGAACAACAAGTTTTCATATATCTATTCGACGCTACTACATATAGTACATGTTCATGCATATATACAATGTAACATCTCTTACGATCCATAATATCTAATTACCAACATTCACTACCAATTCTCGATGGTATTCTCCGGTTTTAGCTATGATCTCTTCAAGAATCCCACCAATTCCTCTTGAATTGCTCGTATGCGAGCCTTTGGTAGGAGTTCGCCCCGCTTCCATTCGATCTAATTTAAAGAAGGGGATTAATATATATACTCAACACAATTGATATAATAAAATAATTTTGTGAATATTGTTTACGTACTTCAAGTTTTTCCAAAAATCTGCCCGTCTCAGAGGTCGTCTGGCGAATGAACTCGCAAGCGTAGTATCCACATAAGTTATTCCCGGATCCCTGCCTCGAGCACTTTACGAGAATAGTGTTCATTTAAAATAATAATCAAGCATGATAGTGGTATTGAAACTACAATCAAAGAGATGCGCGGACCTAGCTAGTACTGCTTACACTGAGTTGTTGAAATCACAGCTCCTCTCTCCATTCACCCCTAGTTTTCTTTTGGTGAACTCTTTCCAAACCCTGCCCGACAAAGAAAATGAATAAAGAAGTTATTAATTACTTGATATCAGGAAATGAACGAAAATTGCAGATATAGTGCGATAATAATTGAATTTACCTCTGGAGCATTTTTCTCAGGTCCACCCACATCTCCATGTCTTTACATAACGAGTCCATAAGAAGTACTTTTCCTGCGTCAAGCTGAATGACTAGCAAAATAAAGTGGAACCTGCGCACGCATAACTCATCAATTACACTTAACATCGAGTAAGAGAAACAGAATGGTGTGTACAAGATAGTATAACACTCACTGGAAGTTGTAAGGAAATAGTATTTCCCTTTTGGTTTGTTGTTGAATTAACGCCCTTAGCAAGATCTTCTCTGCATCCTTGGCGTTCCATTTTACCGTAGTTTCATGAATAGTATTTGGGTTAATGAATCCAATGTCCTAGATTTGTCCTCTTTTGCATTCGGGGATCTTATACATGCAATGAACGGGTTGAGCTAGAGAACTAATTACAGAAATGATACTTACAAACAATAGCAACTGACGACAGATTTGTCGATGGCGTCTTGATTGTATAACTGAAATAATTCTTCAAGTTGAACTTAAATCTCCTCGTCTCCATTGAAGTAATCCTCATCTTTAACCCCCGCAATGATATAGTCGGCCCCTTGCCTTTGAGGCTTCCAAGTACCAGTCATGCAATCTTTGCATCATCGTTGGTAGATGCAGGAGATCCTCAGCTCTGACAAGAGGCTTCCCATGCTCGAATCTAAAGGCTAACTCAGCCATTTCGAACTGTACCTCATCACCTAAGTAATCACCAAGAGTGAAACCAGGATCAGCGACCGCTACCCCCGGATCATTAGCAATATCGGCAAACACCTTGAGCGGGGGGCACGATCGGTTTTTCTGTTCGCCGAGCTGGGGAATTGTTTTCCCCTTGTACTACTGCTAGTACTTCCCGAACGCTGCCGTGGATCTCTATATGACATTACAATAGAGCAGTCATAGTCTGATAGCAGCGGAGGCGGCGGTGGTTTCGTAATGTTTTTCAGACAGTGCCTCGCTTTTACCGGATCTATTTTCTCCTGTTGCTCGCGCCGTTTCTGCGCAAGCTGGCGTTTCACGTCGGCAGCCACAAACTCCTTGGTTTCCTCCTCAGTCATGTCGTATGCTAACTTGGCAGGAGCCTTCTTGACGCTACATGCTCTGGATTTCTTTGTTGTTGTACTACTAGCCACCGGAGCGGCGGCGGATCTCTTCCGCCGGTGCTGAGGCGGCGGAGGAGGTGGAGTCATCTAACGCAGCAGATTCTGCTGAGGGCCCTTCTCTGGCGAAGTTCGCTGACGCGGCGGAGACAATTGAGGTCCCCGAGTGTGCTGACACGGCAAAGACGGCTGAGGCAGCGGAGATAGAGCTTGACTGTGAGGAGTCTGCTAATGCAGCGTCCAGTGTGGAAGCACGATGTGTTCCTTTATCCATAGAATGGTAGTCCTTATGAAATCTCCCAGATGACTCTCCCCTTCACCTGTAGGGTACTCAAGCTCTAGCTGCTCAAATCCATTGGTAACTTCATCCACCCCGACAACAGCATAGCCATCTGGAATTGGAGAGCAATGGTAAGTTTCATCAGGTCCACGAGGTAAGGCATAGCCGACCGCCACCTTCAAGGTTATGTTCGTGCATTTCGCATATAGATCACAATGTTTCTTCTCTGTGATATCATCCGCGGGGTAGCAAGGAGCCGTGATATCATCTATGGGCGGCCGCACGAGCTACGTGGAAGCCACACTGCTTTTTCACTGAGATGATGGGGTACCTCCATGGGTAGTATCTAATGAAGTATCTTCATGCCGCTAGGATTATGAGCCGGTAGCTCGCTGGCTGGTAAGTTCATCTATTTTCTTCTGCTGCGACGCTACTATTTATTCTATCTTCTGCAGCCGGTCTGCTTCCTCTTTCTTCTTTCTCCCTCGGCTTCTATATGTGTCACTATTGTCGGGAAACCGTAGCTTCCACGGAACGGAGCCTGATGTGCCTCGTGTTTGTCCAGGGTGTTCGGGATTCCCGAGGGCACGTGACATCTCATCCTTCTGTCTGTCGGGGTGGAACTTCCCTTCCTGGATGACCTGGATTGCTTCCTGAATCATTTTGATGGGTGTTGCAAGGTGAGCTTTTGTATAAACACACTTCCCTGTTTTTGGGTGCAAAGTTCGCCCATGCCCGAAGAACCAAGTCCTGTTCGGGCCAGTTCAATGTCTCTGGATGGATGCCTTTATCAAGCAGGTCGTTCTCAGCTTTGTACCACTTAGGCCAGGCAACCTATAGCCACCTGACCCCGTAACATGGTGATATTCCTTATTTACAGCATTTTGCTTATTTATCTGTGACCTTTTCTTACCTTTCTCCGATGTCTTGTATGCCACAAATGCGGGCCAGTGATCTTTTATCTTCTCATATTGACCGGTGAATGTTGGAGTCTTCTCTTTTAGGACAAACTTTTTGTGCAATCTTTTCTTCCAGTTCTTGAATTGTTCAGCCATCTTCCTAAGAGCCCACGCCTTGACTTTTTGCTCTATAACATTGTTATTTGGATCCACCTCTGGTGGTAGGCTGAAATTTGTCATGAGCGTATTCCAAAGCTCATCTTAGGATCTATCATTGACATAAGAAACTTCATCATCAGCCTTTGGCTTATTCCATTCTTGAATGCTGATCGGGATAATGTCCCTAACAACAACTCCACACTGACTTGTAAATCAGTCTGCGGTACGCTTGGGAGCAGTCGGTTTGCCATCTGCAACGATTTCTTTGATCGTGAACCTTTCATTCTCACCCAACCTTTTCTTTGGGCCCTGTCTCTTTACAAAAGGTTGGCTTGATCCAGAGGGCTAAAAGAAGAAAGAAGCGTTAATATATGTACATACAAGTCAATTAATGCATATAGTCAGAGCATAGGCTTAACTAATATACCTTGCCGGACTTTGCAACAGTTAAGGCTCCAACACCGCCGGAGCCGCAATCTTCTCCCTCCACGATCACCGGAGCCGTCGCGGATTATTTCCTCCAACACCTCTTCTTTTTCTAAGTCTCTGTCGTGTTCCATAATTTCTGCAAATATTACAACATGGATCTGTGAGTTGACAAGTTTTTCAGACTTAATGAAATCTGGGAATGCAAAACAATAACATTATGATGACAACTTGAGAGCAAGATTGAGTCATGCTACAACAACTTTACATGGCAACAAAGGGCATGGCATCAAAGTACAAATTACATAGACCAAATCGCAAGAAGGATTCATATGCATATGAGCAATGGATTAGTGGCGAACATCGTGCAAAATTGACAAGTTTTATAACAGTCAGTTTCAGACTTAGCAGTTTTTCAGCAAGTGTAAACAAAGTTTATTCATTAAATACCAGTAGCAAATAGACATGAAAATGCACCAAACACATGTACAAAGTTTATTCATGTCGATCATCGGGGAAGACTCCTCCGACGATCGTCGGGCCTCCTCCCGCCTAATGTCAAAGTTATACCGAAGTTATCGGGGTTATGTTTTAACGACCCCCCTCATGTTGAAGTTATACTGAATTTATCGGGGTTATGTTTTAACGCCTCCCCCCCCATGTCTAAGTCAATGAACTACATGAAAATTTCTAATTCAATGAACAACTCTAAAAATTTTACATGTACTCCTACAACATGAAATTTTTTAAGTGATTGCTAAACTGTTTGCTAAACTTTTATGCTTCATTTATATGAAAGTCAATTATTCAATATAACTATGTTCGTGATATGAGGCATTGGACATTATCTAGAATCATATCTGAAGAGTCATCCTATCTTTCAGGAGAGGATACTTTGCGGACCGCCTCTCTCATGCCTGTCCAACGAGCAAATCATGTTTTCATATGCCTCAAAATCAAAGGGAAATCTCCTCTCACAACTCTCCGCGGTGCCGAACAATTTGAAATCATTCACTAATATTGATGTTGGACTCGACTAAATATGCACTCCAAAGTCCAATCAACTATATAAGCCCGCGGTGATCAAACACATACATGTTACAAAAATTTTTATGTTCACAAAAATATATAAGCCCGAGGGGAATTAAATGGCCGTGGCTCAGATAGCGGGGGCAGCGTTGCACCGAAGTTATACCGAAGTTATCGGGGTTATGTTTATACAACAACTGGACACCTTTTGTCGAACAAAGGAGGGACGATCAGGGATCAACAACTCCAACGTCGACGATCACTCCACGGAGATGCAACACCACAAATCATGTAATTCCACCGAGTGAAAAAAATTAGGTCACCACAATTTTGTTCTTCATTTTGTTGTAGCAAGACCATCATGATGAAGTAACCACTCATCATATGCAAATTTTAACATTTATTTCTCTATCAAAAAAAAACAAAAAAAATTTCTCTTCCATCCCATCTCATCTTCACAAAACATCTATCTATCACATTGAGTATATGTATCTAAAAACCTAGTAAAACTACACAAAAGTCAAAAAACAAATTCAGCCATATCCATCTCATCTCATCCATCTCCGGCCGGCCCCTTTCCTTAACATCGGGGACTCCTCCAGCAATCGTCGGGGCCTCCTCACCGGTGATCGTCGGGGCCCCCTCCCTGCGGTGAGCTCTCTGGCCGCCCCCCTTTCCTTAGCACTTAACATCGGGGACTCCTTCGGCAACCGTCGGGGACTCATCACCGGCGATAGTTGGGGACTCCTCTGGCAATCGACGACCGCGGAGTCATCACCAAGGATCGTCGGGGACTCCTCCGATCTGGCGATCGTCAGGGACTCCTCCGATCTGGCGATCGTCAGGGACTCCTCCGGCGATCATCAGGGACTCGTCATTGGCGATCGTCGGGGACTCCTTTGGCGATCGTCGGGGCCTCCTCCCGCAAGCACCACCTGTCTATATATATATATATATATATATATATATATATATATATATATTATTTCACCACACGTGTATGGCCCTACTTGCGATTGTGCTAAAAATGACAAGAATGTAGTGGATGAAGATTTTGTCGTAGGTAGTTAGACAAAATGTGCCATGGTCCATATAATATATTTGTTGTAGATACCCAAAAAAGAGTTGCCGCTATTCTGAGCATTATATTTGTGCCTAAATTAACATACATTGCCATGGTCTCTATAATAGATTTGCCATGGCAATAAATAACTCTGTAGATCAACGCAACTGCCAAATATGTGAAATTGCTAAGCAATAAATAAATAAAAACATTCTGCCAATGGATGTCAAACTAAAAGACGCCATCTTCTATATAATAGATTTGCCATGGACACACGAAAAAGAGTTGCCGCTAGTTTGATATTGTTGTTCAAGTCTATAATTAACAAAAAATATATGAGCGGTGGCCGGAGTGCGGGCGGCGTCGACCAACTGCAGTGGGAATAGGAGGGCGAGGAGCGGGGGTGCTCATAGCGAGGAGGGGGCGTCGGGGCAGGGCGTCGGCAAGGGCGTCGTGGGGCAGGGCGGGCAGCGTGCAGCATGCTCGGCATCGGGGAAGGGCATCGACAAAAGGGCATCAGGATAGGGCGTTGGGGCAGGTGTCGCGGCAGCCTGGCGGCGGCGTGTTCGACGTCGGGGTAGGGCATCACACGAAAGATTGAAAATGGAGAAGTGTTGGGGGAGGAAGAATGCCGCGGTTATATACCCCAGGGCTTTAGTCCAGGTTGGTGGCTCCAACCGGGACTAAAGGCAGCCTTTAGTCCCGGTTGGAACCTGGACTAAAGCCCCTTTGCCTATTTTTGGTTTTATACCTTTTTAGGATATTTTAGTTTTAGTGTTCTTTTAAACATATGCATACATGCCTAGTTTTCATTTAATTCTTTTTGCTATTAAAGTTTTTAAGAAAAAATACTTTATGAAAATTTTAGTTGGATAATTTTTATATAATTTTAAGTTAATATTATTTTGATCATAACTAGAGTTTTATAAAAGCTTTCTAGTTGATTATTTTTGGCATTGAAGAATATTATAAAATACTTTTTGTTAACTTAATAATGTTATATTTTCTTTTCTGTTAAGTTATTAGTTTAACCTAATACTTTTTGTTAACCTAATTTATTTTGATGCATAGACACATGGTGGTTCAGAAAAAGCCGACACCAATGTTCCCTATGTGTAGGAGATAGACCCTTACTATGAATCTTGTAGAAGATTCATAGTAAGAGTTAATATCCTTAACAAAGGATGCAATGATGTCAGAAGGTTATCCCTTCTGGATGACCCGAATATTTAATTAAGGTGGTCGACTAGCTCATCACTTGGTGAGGTGGGACTAATACGGGTGTGAAAATGTGTCGTAGGCCTTTAGTCCCAGTTGATGCCACCAACCGGGACTAAAGCTAGGTTTTAGTTTAGTATTTTCTGTTAACCTAATAATGTTAGATTTACTTTTCTATTAAGTTATAAGTTTAATATTTTTTTGCTGCTAAGTTTTATTTAGGACAAAAACTATTTTTGTTATTTATAGTTAAGTCCTACAGTTTCGGCCCTTAGGAGTTTCTATTTGGATTTGCTTGAAGTTTTGTTTTGCTTTCTATTTGCTTTTTCTTATTGTTTTCTTTATTGCTTTATTCATTAATTGCATTTTGATTTCTAGAGTGAATGCTTATATGGATGCAATGTTTGATTATATAGATTTTCATCAGAGAGTGACAAATTGTTCTATCAAGTTATTTTTCATAGGCACCATTGCCGCAACATTTTGCATTGAAGGGCCATCATCAGGTGGTGGTTTGTCATTTGAAAATATGACACAAGGCGATCAATGTTGTCAAAATCTTTCTTCCGGAATCTAAAGCCCTTTGGGTATAACCCAACATACTTACATGTTAGGTAAACTTGGATCATGGTTATTTCTCGAGAATGGCCATCTCTTCATGGTTATTTCTCGAGAATGGCCATCTGATATGTTGTCCTCAGTTTCACCAGAAAGCGACCAGAGAACTGATCCTCATCTAGACTTGGCTCGTCATAAGGGGTCCTTCGATTAGAGAAACCACATAGTACCTCCAACTTTATGCCATACAACATTTCTCTCTTATCATCTCTGATGCTTCTGCTGTGTTCATGTATGTCAAGACGTTTAAGCCATGCATATATTAACCTTGTTATTTTATATGGAGCCACCAACCGGGAGTAACCGCGTATGATCAACCTTGCAAAACATGGGACTGAAATCACTACAACTGGCGAGGGCTAACTCCTCTATATAATTAAAGCACTAAAAGGATATGAATAATTGAAATTTCATAAATTAATAAATAATTATTATAAAATCATGTTTCAAATGCCAAAATGCCCTAGCTAGCTCTTACAAAGATTCCCTCCAGTTTGTCCGAAGTGGCACTTTGTAGCTACAAGTCTGGAAACTCACACTAGTGAGAAAGTGATGGCGGTGAAGCCGGTCACATCCTAGAGTGGGATCTTTTGGGGTGTAAAACTATTTTTTCGCGTGTGTCCCTTGCTTATTGCGCCATAACTATGGATAATCTTCATCATTTAACAGGATGCTTGGGTCAGTCTTCAATGTGAAAGGAGTAATTTCATGAAATTTTTCATAATGTTCTGACATGTCTATCTTGTCCTCCACGCCCACGATGTTTATTTTCCCTGAAAGAACTATGTGGCACTTTGGCTCATCGTATGATGTATTCGCATCCTTATCTTTTCTTTTTCTCGGTTTTGTGGACATGTCCTTCACATAGAAAACCCGCGCCACATCATTGGCTAGGACGAATGGTTCGTTTGTGTACCCAAGATTCTTGAGATCCACTATTGTCATTCCATACTGTGGGTCTACCTATACCCTGCCTCCTGACAGATTAACCCATTTGCACCAAAACAAAGGTACCTTAAATTCATGTCCATAGTCAAGTTCCCATATCTCCTCTATGTAACCATAATATGTGTCCTTTGCCTTATTGGTGTTTGCTGCATCAAAGCGGACACCACTGTTCTGGTTGGTGCTCTTTTTATCTTGGGCCTATAGGCCTAAAATGTATTCCCATTTATCTCATACCCTTGGAAAGTCAATACAGTCGAAGATGGTGTCCTGGCCAACAAGTACAACTCATCTCCAACAAGCAATTGGTTCATACTTTTTAACACGCTTCAACATTTTCAACCCTCACGCAATACATGAGTGCAAGCCATGGATATAGCACTATAGGTGGAATAGAGTATGATGGTGGAGGTTGTGTGGAGAAGACAAAAAGGGAGAAAGTCTCACATCGACGCGACTAATCAACGGGCTATGGAGATTCCCATCAATTGATGTCAATGCGAGGAGTAGGGATGGCCATGCAACGGATGCACTAGAGCTATAAGTGTATGAAAGCTCAAACTGAAACTAAGTGGGTGTGCATCCAACTTGCTTGCTCATGAAGACCTCGGGCATTTGAGGAAGCCCATCATCGGAATATACAAGCCAAGTTCTATAATGAAAATTCCCACTAGTATATGAAAGTGATAACTCAAGAGACTCTCTATATGAAGAACATGGTGCTACTCTCAAGCACAAGTGTGGTAAAAGGATAGTAACATTGCCCCTTCTCTCTTTTCTCTCATTTTTTGTTTTCTCTTTTTTTTGTAGCCTTCTTTGGCCTCTCTCTTCTTTTTTTAGGGCTTCTTTGGCCACTTTTATTTTGATAACCTCACATGGGACAATGTTCTAATAATGATGATCATCACACTTTTATTTACTTACAACTCAATATTACAACTCAATACTAGAACAAAGATATGACTCTATATGAATGCCTTCGGCGGTGTACCGAGATGTGCAATGATCTAGCATAGCAATGACATAAAAAATGGACAAGCCATGTGTAAGTGCATCTAGTGCCACCCCTAGTTGGTTTTGGAGTATTGACGACAAAGTTGGTTGAGGGACTAATGCGTTTGTGAGAATTGCAGGATAACGCAGGAAGTGTCCCTCATTGATTCGGTTTACCTACCGGAGATGACCCCTAAAAATGTATGAAGACATTGAAGACAATGGTGGTGTGTGAAGATATTCACACACAAGTCTATGACATCAGAAGACATTGAGTGAAGACTATGGAGCGCGAAGACTGAGTTGTTTCGTTGTTTCCTTTTCTTCTTTGTTGAGTCATAGGAACCACCGTACTGTTAAGTGGGGTCCAAGTGAACTAAGTCAGAGTGACTGAAGTGATGCTCAACCCAAATCCTATGTCTTCGAGCGAAGACAATGAGAGCAAATCTTATCCAGAGCTGGATGAGTCAGCTTTGCTTGTAGCCCAAGTAAAGTTGCCGTGTGTGTTTGAAATCTGACCGTTGGAACACGTGTCAGTTCCTTAGTGACCCAGGGTCAATTCGAACATATCAGGTCGGGTTGCCTTGTGGCTATAAATAGCCCACCCCCTACACCATAAATTGGTGGCTGCTCAGAGTTAGTTTACGGCTTTTGTCGTTTTGAGAGCAACCCACCTCGAAGCCTTTGAGAGAGAAATCCTTGCGAGGACAAAGCCCAAACACCCAGAGCCAAAGAGTGTTAGGCATCACTGAAGTCTTTCTGTCTGTGTGACCTGAAGACTTATTACACTTGAGGACTGTGTATCCTCCAGCCGGTTAGGCGTCGCGTTCTGAGCATCCAAGAGTCATTGTGGATTGCCGGTGAACAAAGTCTGTGAAGGTTCGGAAGTCTACCTTGAAGACTTATCAGAGTGATTGGGCGAGGACTGTGTGTCCTTAGCTCAAGGGGAATAAGGTGAAGACACGGTCTTCTGAGTTGAATCTCAGCCTCCCTAACCAGACGTACAGTTGTCACCGCAACTGGAACTGGTCCAACAAATCCTGTGTCTTCAACAAGTGACTGGTTCTATCCCTTCCCTCATTTACTTTGAGTTTATCTTCATGAAGTCATTGCTTATCTGTCTTATCTGTTTGACTTTAATGTTTGACTACTATTGTTGATTGGCTTCATACTATCTTCCATCCTGATCCTTACTACCTAGCTGCTATTAGTCTTCGTACGTTAATACTATTGCATACTTGACTATGGCTTGCTTGTTGTAGTTTATCTTCCGCTGCATATCAATTAGGTCATTTCTATTGTTTGTCTTCGAAACTTCCACGTTTTGAAGACTTTGATAAAAATCGCCTATTCACCCCCCCTCTAGTCGATAACTAGCACTTTCAATTGGTATCAGAGCGAGGTACTCCCTTGTTCTATGTGATTCGGTTTAACCACCTGGAGTTTAGCTATGTCGACTGCAGGGATAATCAAAGTCTCCGCTTCTTGCCCCGTGTTCGATGGAACTGAATATCCCTACTGGAAGAATAAGATGCGCATGCATCTTGAAGCCATTGATGTCGACCTCTGGTATGTTGTCAAGAACGGCGTTCCAAAAACTGGTGAAGGTGTCACCCCTGCTGATGTCAAGAAGTTCATTCAACTGGACTCGACTGCAAAGAACATCATCTGTGGTCATCTGACCAAAGGACAGTATGGCCGTGTGAGTGCTCTGGAAACGTCAAAGCTAGTCTGGGACTGGCTATCCAAGGTCAACGAAGGCGTCTCTACACAGAGAGACCAGAGGATTAGTGTTCTTCGCAATCTCTTCAACCGCTTCAAGAGAAACGACAATGAAAATGTCCAGCTCACGTTTGTTCGCCTGACCGACATCACAAATGAGCTTCAGGCTCTCGGCGCCACTGAGATCACCAAGCATGAAATCGTCAAGACGCTGCTAAGATCTCTTGACAGCTCCTTTGACACCCTTGCCCTCATGATACAAGAACGTCCTGACTTCAAGACTCTCGATCCGTCTGATATACTTGAGAGGCTCAACACACATGAGTTCCAGCTTTCTGAGAAGAGAGATATCTATGGCCCCAACTATGGCTGAACTCGTGCTTTGAAGGCAAAAGTTGTTTCCTCATCTGAAGAAGAAGAATCTGACTGCAGTTCTGATGATCCTGAAGACAATGGAAGGGAACTTGCTATGCTTGTGAAGAAGTTCCAGAAATTCACCAAGAAGAAGGGCTTCAGAAAGTCTTCACGATCCATTTCAAGAAATGATGATGCTTCCACTCAAGACAACAAGAAGAGAACCTGTCACAAGTGTAAGAAGCCAGGGCACTACATCTCTGAGTGTCCTCAGTGGGACAACGAGAAGAAGAAGAAGAAGAGCAAGGAATATGACTCGGATGACAAGAAGAAGAAGAAATCATCAAAGTCTTCTTCCAAGTCCACATCAAAGTCTTCATCTCATAAGAAGAGCTCATCTGGCAAGGCTCGTGCTTTTGTTGGCAAGGAAATGGATTCAGAGGAGGAGTCTGCTTCTGAGGAGGCAGAGGTGGAATCTGAAGCTGAGTCCGACTCTGGCGTTGCAAGTCTGGTTCTAGCCACAGCCTACGTTGCCAAGTCCATCTTCAACACTAAAGACAATGACTCCCACACCAACGCTGATGATGACAAGGACGATCCTGCTCCCACCTACTGCTTCATGGCACGCGGTGCCAAGGTAAAATCACGCGATGCTTACTTTCAAACATCAAGTGAAGATGACTCTGATTGTGAATCTAAACCCAGCTACAAAACACTTGCTAAAATTGCTACTGAACAACAAAGGGCTATGGAACATACTCAAAAACTGTTAGACAAAAGCAATGACCTGTTGGACGCGGAAATGACACGTTCACAATCCTTAGTTGAAGACATAAAAAATCTTCATGCTAAGTATCAAGAACTTGAAAGTTTTCATGAGACGCTCTTAACCACTTATGAAAAGCTCTCCTATGATTATCGTCAAAGGAAGCAAGAGCTTGAGAAATTGAAAGCGATTCATGAAGATCTTCAAAAAGAGAATGAGTCATTTCGCGCTCAACAGATCAGTTCCGCTCAGGATGGATTTGAACCACCATGTTTAAAATTCATTGAGCGTCATAATGCTGCCCCTGTTGCTGAATGTTCCAATGCTGCTACTATTGCTCTGTCTTCAACTACTGATGTGGTAACTAACCCCTCTGCTGAGGATACCACTACTATTGCTGATGAAAATGCTAGGTTGAAGACATTGCTTGAAACAGGGATATATAAAAGTCTGAAAGGGCATCAGACACTTGGTGATGTCCTCAAAAAGCAGATTCTGAACCGAAACCCTAGAAAAGAGGGTGTTGGGTTCGAGAGGAAAATGAATGCCGATGGTTCCTACTGGAAGCCTGAGCAGTATCCCAAAACCACATGGGTTGCTGCAAAGGAACCTTCAGTGGATCCATCCACCTTATCTGGCTTTACCTGTGCTAATCCTATTATCATTGATGAATCCTTTGATGCAAACTATAAACTGTTCAAAAATCAGAATGGTGAAGTGTTTGCCAGGTATATTGGTACTAACTGCAGGAACGGACCGCCAATAAAGAAGATCTGGGTTCCCAAAAGCTGTCTTGAGAATCTTCCTGTGAATGTGGTCATGACACCACCAGGGAAGAAGACAAACCCCAGACCAAAGGCATCACATGGTCCAACGGCTTCATACGGAAACAGGACTCACCTGAGTCACCCTAACGCCAATGTTTTGCAGGGAAATCATACTCAAACTTATGAATATGAGCGTGTGTCTTCAAACCGCTATGTTCATAGGACTAAGAACTTTTCTGCTTATTCATATGAGTATCATTCATCTCCTGCAAGGCTATTTGCTAGGGCTCCAAAGCCGAAATCCTCAGATGCTGCACTTACACTCATTGCTTCTAAGCCACCCCTACAGATGTGGTGGTGAAGAAGAACTAACTCTCTTTTGCAGAACATGGTCTCCAGCCAGCAATCAAAGGCATCCGATATTATTGCTGGGGACCTAAAACACAAAGGGACGCATGATAAAATGACTTACTATGTATTCCAGATATGAATCGCTTACCTGTCATACTGTGTGCTAACTTTCATCTAAGCTGTGATAATCCAAGTGTGCATCAAATGCTTATGCTTCACAACATACCTTGTGAAGCCTATCCTCCTAACTGCACTGTAGGGTATGACACCTCGTGCTTCAGAATGGATTATGGACAGCGGATGCACTAATCATATGACTGGTGATCGAAGTCTTCTCATGGACTCAACCTTACATCCATCCGGCAAGGTATTGGGTCTAGGTAAAGTTGCAATCTCAAAGGATCAACACATGGATACAGTGATGCTTGTTGAATCCCTTGGATTCAACTTAATGTCTGTCTCAATGCTTTGTGACTTAAACATGATTGTGATATTTGGAAAATAGCGTTGCCTTGTACTAATGGAATCTGACAAGTCTCTAGTCTTTGAAGGGTATAGGAAAGGTGATCTATACATGGTAGATTTCTCAGCAGGTCCACAGCTTGCTGTATGTCTTCTTGCAAAAGCTTCAGAATGCTGGCTCTGGCATCGAAGGCTGGGGCATGCTGGCATGAGGAACTTACACACTCTCGTCAAGAAGAAGTGTATGTTGCTCAACCACCTGGCTTTGAAGATCCAAAACATCCTGATATGGTGTACAAACTAAACAAAGCACTGTATGGCCTCAAACAAGCTCCTCGCGCTTGGTATGATACAATCAAAGACTTCCTGAAGAGCAAAGGCTTCAAACCAGGATCCCTCGATCCCACACTCTTCACGAACACATATGATGGTGAACTGTTTGTATGCCAAATATATGTGGATGACATAATCTTCGGCTGCACGAATCAGAAGTATAGTGATGAGTTTGGATACATGATGCAAGAGCAATATCAGATGTCCATGATGGGTGAGTTGAAGTTCTTCCTTGGTCTTCAAATTCGTCAGCAAAGAAATGGCATCTTCATATCTCAAGAAAAATATCTCAAAGACTGCCTGAAGAAGTTTGGCATGCAATATTGCAAAGGTTACACGACGCCAATGCCAGCCAAACATCATCTTGGTCCCGACGACAATGGTAAAGAGTTCGATCAAAAGGTATACCGCTCCATGATTGGTTCTTTACTTTACCTATGTGCATCTAGGCCAGATATTATGCTTAGTGTTTGCATGTGTGCTCGATTCCAAGCGGCACCAAAGGAATCGCATCACTTAGCTATGAAGCGAATTCTTAGATATTTGGCTTACACCCCAACACTCGGATTATGGTATCCAAAGGGCTCAAGATTTGATCTGGTTGGATTCTTGGATGCTGATTATGCTGGTGACAAGGTGGATCGCAAGTCAACATCAGGAACATGTCACTTTCTGGGACGATCACTTGTCTGTTGGTCTTCAAAGAAGCAAAACTGTGTATCACTCTCAACTGCTGAATCTGAATACATTGCTACTGGATCTTGTTGTGCTCAGCTTCTGTGGATGAAGCAAACTCTCAAGGACTATGGCATCAATCTAAAGCAAGCCCCTCTCTTCTGCAACAATGAAAGCGCCATCAAGATTGCCAACAATCCAGTCCAGCACTCGAACACAAAGCACATTGAAATTCGTCATCATTTTCCCAGAGATCATGTCATGAAGAAAGATATTGACATCATTCACGTCAACACTGAAGAGCAACTGGCAAATATCTTCACAAAGCCCTTGGATGAGAAAAGGTTTTGCAAGTTACGGTGTGAGCTAAATATCTTGGAATACTCAAATGTCCTATGATCAGGCACACATCCTAACACTTATGCATGTTGATGACTTAGATGTGCAACACATGAAGTAAAGTATATCTTCAATCAATGAAGACTTACATTCTGAGTGTGAATACAATAACGTGGAATTTGACTTCGGAGCGCCACGATAATTGTGCGCCGTGTCTGGGTCTAATACTTCCTATACGGTGGGTAACGCCACCACCAAAATTTCTTGGTTTGAAGTGTTTCACTCATGGCGTTATTGTTGAATATCTTCGCATATTGATTTGACTTCAACTCTCAACTTATCTTCATGATTTACTTCACTATGTTGAGTTGATTGCTTTCTCTTATATATATATATACTAGTATTCTGTCCTCTACAACATTCACTTATAGCTATGTCTTCATTGTTGAATCTTTTGAACTAAGTGAATGTGATCGGACCCCAATCTCTCTATGCTTACTATCTCAAACTCTATCTGTCCAAATCATATGCATTCTGTTGAAACTGTCGAATGTCTTCTCTGCATCCTTATCAGCAGAAGGCACAGAGGCAAACATCAAGTCCTCTTTAAATGATTCATCTTTATTGTCGATATCCGGAGAAGCCGGAACAACCATCCGACAAACTTGGCGGGCGTGGGAACGTGGGACAACTCTGAGTATGTTGCATGCTTGCCATGTGTCCCACAATGTGAACAGACAGGGGCACCTGCGTAATTGCGCTGTGCCGCACACCTACTTATAAATACGTGCCCCCCGCAGTCAAGAAAACCTTCTTCCACCTCTCCACCTCGTCAAAACCCTAGCGCCACCGCTAGCTCTCGACGACGCCGGCGACGAAGCGCTTAGCTGCCGCGACTTCTCCGACGCCGTCCTCACGCCGGCCGCGGGCATCGTCCTCTCCGCCGCCGCCGTAGGTGTCCTCCGTCGCCAAGTTAGGGCACGGTGGATTGAACTGCTCGGTCTCCTTTCATCCCATCTAGCAGTTCTTCGTGTGGTAAATATAACTCTATTTTTACCAACTTTTTGATCCTCAATGATTCATCCAATTTACCAAACTTGGTTTCTGTCTATACAAAGTTAGATCTATTCTGTCTGCATCTCATACTGCCTAGTATATTCACTTAAGCTTCACATCTAGTTAGATTCCTCACTTGTACTTATTCACGGATTCGTACAAATCTGGAACCGACTCTCAACATATAAGTGAATGTCTTCGCAACATGAGGTCAATGTCTTCAAACTGATTTATCTTCAAAATCTTCTGAGAATGCATATGACCTCTTCCCCTTCCCTCGCATCTCTAATGCTGTCACAGGTACATGTCCGTGGGAGAATCCCTAGGTTCTCATAGTCTGCATTCGTTTGCAGAATTCTTACAGCAACACATTGAATCTCCCGAAGCCAGTTCCTGTCTGACCAGCAAGCAAAAGCCCTTGAAGCCTTTGAACATATTGAAACCATTCAGTTTGAAGTTCATGGATACAGAGAAATCAGTAAGGAAGGGTGGCAGACAGCGTCGTTGGGGAACATCAAAGGATCTGCCTGATGATCTTGCAGAACTTTACAAGACAGATCCTGAAGAGGATTACAATCAGCGCAAGACATGAATCCAATGGATTCAACGCAATTGGGCTGAACAATGGTTCAAGTACAAATTCGTGACCCAGGAGTATGCTAAGAAGAATGCAATCAAGAGTCCTTGGGGTGATATTCTCTATTGAGGCCTTCCCCCCAAGAACAAAGTTGAAGCCATTGCGCAAGAATTCTATCCTTGCATGGTCCATGGACCACAGCCTGAAGAAGCCGACCCATCATCATTGCTCTGGTGTCATGACGACAATCTCTTCAAGCGCAACTTCCAGTATGCTAAGGCTTCGGCAAAGGAAAACAAGAAGTCATGGGGATTAGACTTCAATCCTGGTCCCTCTGCTCCCCCCGATGATGGCACACGTGAAGCTGAAGAAAATAGAATTGGCCCCTTTGCAAACCTTGATGGCATCATCTCTTACATCTTGGTACAAGGTGCCAAAGTGGATCATTCTGACAATGATGCTGATTCTGATGAAGCCCCAACTCCTCCTCCAAGGCCGCAGAAGCCAAAGAAGATTAAGGCTTCATCATCAGCTGCACCTCCAAAAGCTTCTCGTGTGAAGCCACTGGCCACAGCACCTCTTGAAGCCAGTGTGCAGTCTAAAGATCTTTCACACATCTCCAAGAAGACAGAGAAGAAAAAGAAAATCGTCAAGAGTACTGATCAGGCTTTGACTCCTGCTGCTATTCTGCGTGAAGAGCACATTGATCTGTCCAGCGATGACGATCTTGCAGATGATGCTTTTGAGCAACTGATCAAGAGCAAGGAAGAAGCAGAGATCTTCAACAACTTGCCTCTCTTTTACGTGGCAATCATTCATAACTTCATTGATGAGTGGTTTGACACACCAAATCTTAGCTTTGATGATCTGCAACTTCCAATTGGCCTCAGCGTCGCCTTCAATGGCGCCATTGCTTCTGAGCTAGCTATTGCTCAGCGCATTGTCGAACTGAAGCACAAGATTGACTATGAAAAGGCTCAGTTCAAGAAGCATGTGGCCACGCTCAATGTGCAAGATGTCAAGAACTTCAAGATCATGCTTCACGAGCTCAAAGAAGCCTTTCACAAGAAGCGTGAAGAAGCTCGAGGCTCTAGAGAGCGCATGAAAAATCTGGCTGACAAGTGTGTGCTTGCCTACAATGAGGCTGAGAAGCGCAAGGCTCTTGGTCGTCCTGGCATCGACCCCAGGATGGATGCAAAGAAGAAGAAATCGACTGTCCAATCTGCACCTTCCAGGCAAGATGAACCTCGTATTGTCTTCCCAAGCAGCATGACTGGCTCGAAGCCAAAGGTCACGTCAACCGCTTCAGAACAGAAGAAAACAAGGGCTGCAGAGGCTGAAGCCAGAAAAAGGAAAATCTCCAAAGCCTCTGATGCTGCTTCCTCCAAGAAGAAGCGCAAGATCAAGAAGAGTCGGGCTGCTCCCACAGAGCCCCTTGTTGTTGAACCCATCTCAGTGGTTCGTCCTGCATCTGCAACCCAAGAACTTCACATGACTGTTCATGAGCCTGCTTCCACAGAGGCTCCTGAAGCTGAAGAGAATCCATCAGTTGATCCCATCACTGCTGAAGACATTGGTCATCATGACAATGTTGAAGATGATGAAGTTCTTCCTCAAATTGAATACAATGTGGTATCATCGCCTGTTCATACGAACAACGAAATCATAAGTATTGGTCGTCCTCTGACGCCAATTGCTCAGGATGCTTCATGGGCTGATCGCCCGCAACAACAAGACTCCCCCAGTACTCCCCAACAACAATAAGCCACACCATCCATGCAAGTTGAAGAGGATGAGGACCTGCCCACTCCATCTCCAAAGGCGTCGAATGCACTACAAAGGCTTCGCAAAGGACCAAGGCCTCAAGCCCCTCTTCCGAGCATTCCAGAAGGAGAAGTGCACCATCAACCTGTTGCACGTCAAGTGTTTTCAGAAGCCACTCCTACTGTGAATGTCTCCGAGTCTGAAGCACCAGCTGCTGATGACAATCCGGTTGCATCAGCCGATGACGAACGTCAAGAAGAACGTGTCCCTACTCCCCCCATTCCTGAAGAAGCTGTTCATGAAGTGAACATGTCTGTGCCTGACCCTCCAGCTCAGCAAGTGGAGGTTGAAAACCTTGAGGCTGCCACCACCAACACCAATGAGGCCAATGACATAATCATGGCTGAAGCTAATGTGGAGCCTGTCCCAAGCACTGTACCAGAAGACAATGCTGAAAATGCTCCTGAAGCTTCTGATGTGTAGCCCAAAGCCACTGTTGCTGCCACTGCTCCTGTTTTGCCACCAAGGCCCTATACAATTGAGCAAGCATACAACCATGGCAAGCTAATCACAGTAAGATGGCCCGTTCTGGTCCCTCCGCCTACTGTCTCTGGTCCTCAATTTGACTATCACATTGAGCATAGGCCTCAGGTCCAGAAGCCAAAGCCAAGACTGCCAAGGTTTTTAGGTACTGCCACATCTGTCGGGTCTTTTAATTCAAATGGCTTCAAGAGCCACAACACATTCTTTGACAGCTCAAAGAACCCCTACACGAAGCCAAGAATATCATCAGATCGGTTTTGGAGTCATCAGCAGCGAAGCTATTACTCCTGTGTTCTGTATGATCAAGGGCGCATTTTCCCTCATATGCGCCTCGACACTGAAGCCATTGCTGGACTGCCATGCTTAGAAGAAGCACTTGACTGCTTTCGTGATGCTGGTCTGCTCAGCTTTGTCACAGACAAAGAACATTGGAATGAAGAGCTATTGCTTCAATTCTATGCTACGCTCCACATTCGCGGTTATAACAGAGATACGAAGACATGGGTTCTCGAGTGGATGACAGGAAATGTTCATCATGAAGCCAAAGCTCTTGACATCATTGAGCTTACAGGCCTATCCACTCCCGGGGAGCTATATGAACCTGGTTGTCAAAACCACCACAATGCACTGGAGAGCATCTTCCATAAGCCTGAACCCAATATGAGCCAGATGTTGAGCATGATGAAGCCTTTGCCACGTGATGCTGAATATCCAAAGGAGTTCTTTGTTGATGACCTTGAGTATCTGCCGCGCACTATATATCATATCATCAGGCGGACTCTATGGCCGATCAAAGGACATTCATCAGCTGCAAAACTTGAAGGAGCCATGAAGACATTGGTCTTTTACATCCTCAATGGCATCAGCTTCAATGCGCAAGATTTCTTCATCAGGCAACTTGCTGCATCTGGATCTGACCTCTTCGGACTGAAATTCTATGCTCCATGGGTCATGCGCCTCATCAAGCAACACTCTGCTGTCAACTATCAACCATCTGCTCGCAATCATGTGATCTTCCTACCAGAGGTTGATATGTCAGTTGAAGCCATATACCCTGAACCTTCCAAGAAGCCTCTTTGTCTTCAAAATGCTGAACATCAAAGCTTCACTCAGCCTATGGAAGGAGTCCAAGCTGTCACGCGTGTCTATCCGATGGCTGGAAACACTTGTCTGCCTCATCGTGCGCCAACTAAAGCTACTGAGAGCACAATTGCTCAAAGGCCAAAGAAGCACTCTCGGGTCCTCAATGACCGAGAACTTCTTGTGGCCATGCATCAAAAGCAAGATAAGCATCATTTTTGGCTCAAGCGTCAGATGCAAAGCCTCTTGGTGGATGTAAATCGCATTCGAAATCTTGCCACCAAGAATGCATTTGTCACTCACGAAACTTGTCGGCGATCATGGAAGAGTTTGACCCTGCTCAGTGCTGAAGCAGATCTTCAAGACGATGGCTTCACTAAAAGATTCAAGTTTGACTCCACTCCTCCACAGAATGCTGTCCTACGGAGAACTCCATCTCTTGAAGACTCTGACTATTCTTCCTCCGCGGCAACTGTCAATGCCAATGTGATCGATGATGAAGACGATGCTACTTCACCACCCCCTACTTCTACACGTATCGACACTGCACCGAGTTCGTCTGCACCGCCAAACGACAACGATAACCCTGCTGCTTCAACTACTCCTCATGAGGACGAGTAGATGCTCTATGTCTTCAAACCTTTTTGGTCATTACTGACAAAAGGGGGAGAAGCGAATGAGTTTGATAGTCTTCAAGCGGGTTTATAAGGGCGGTTGCTTTATATTTTTGCCTAGTGCTTACAACTCTTGCCTTTGATACACTTCGTTCTTTGAGTTGTAGCACTTAAACTTGATGGTCGTCTGCTACTTATTTGCGTTTCCACGTGCGATGATAACTTTCGCACTTAGATCATTCTGCAGACGTCCATTTCTCATTATGCATGTCATTTTCTTAGTTATATCATTTCGTGCATGATGAATTATCTTCATAAGTTGAAGAGGATCTCCACAAGTACAACCTGCCATGTGCATTTGCATTCCAAAAGCAAATTATTTATATGCACATCTTCAGGGGGAGCCCTTGCCACTTATGAAGACAATACGCTATCCTTTACAATTTCACATACTTCTTTCCCGTTGAAAACTTCAACCAGTTTGTCATCAATCACCAAAAAGGGGGAGATTGTAAGTGCATCTAGTGCCACCCCTAGTTGGTTTTGGAGTATTGACGACAAAGTTGGTTGAGGGACTAATGCGTTTGTGAGAATTGCAGGATAACGCAGGTAGTGTCCCTCATTGATTCGGTTTACCTACCGGAGATGACCCCTAAAAATGTATGAAGACATTGAAGACAATGGTGGTGTGTGAAGATATTCACACTGAAGTCTATGACATGAGAAGACATTGAGTGAAGACTATGGAGCGCGAAGACTGAGTTGTTTCGTTGTTTCCTTTTCTTCTTTGTTGAGTCATAGGAACCACCGTACTGTTAAGTGGGGTCCAAGTGAACTAAGTCAGAGTGACTGAAGTGATGCTCAACCCAAATCCTATGTCTTCGAGCGAAGACAATGAGAGCAAATCTTATCCAGAGCTGGATGAGTCAGCTTTGCTTGTAGCCCAAGTAAAGTTGCCGTGTGTGTTTGAAATCTGACCGTTGGAACACGTGTCAGTTCCTTAGTGACCCAGGGTCATTTCGGACATATCAGGTCGGGTTGCCTTGTGGCTATAAATAGCCCACCCCCTACACCATAAATTGGTGGCTGCTCAGAGTTAGTTTACGGCTTTTGTCGTTTTGAGAGCAACCCACCTCGAAGCCTTTGAGAGAGAAATCCTTGCGAGGACAAAGCCCAAACACCCAGAGCCAAAGAGTGTTAGGCATCACTGAAGTCTTTCTGTCTGTGTGACCTGAAGACTTATTACACTTGAGGACTGTGTATCCTCCAGCCGGTTAGGCGTCGCGTTCTGAGCATCCAAGAGTCATTGTGGATTGCCGGTGAACGAAGTCTGTGAAGGTTCGGAAGTCTACCTTGAAGACTTACCAGAGTGATTGGGCGAGGACTGTGTGTCCTTAGCTCAAGGGGAATAAGGTGAAGACACGGTCTTCTGAGTTGAATCTCAGCCTCCCTAACCAGACGTACAGTTATCACAGCAACTAGAACTGGTCCAACAAATCCTGTGTCTTCAACAAGTGACTGGTTCTATCCCTTCCCTCCTTTACTTTGAGTTTGTCTTCGTGAAGTCATTGCTTATCTGTCTTATCTGTTTGACTTCAATGTTTGACTACTATTGTTGATTGGCTTCATACTATCTTCCATCCTGATCCTTACTACCTAGCTGCTATTAGTCTTCGTACGTTAATACTATTGCATACTTGACTATGGCTTGCTTGTTGTAATTTATCTTCCGCTGCATATCAATTAGGTCATTTCTATTGTTTGTCTTCGAAACTTCCACGTTATGAAAACTTTGATAAAAATCGCCTATTCACCCCCCTGTAGTCGATAACTAGCACTTTCACCATGAAATCATCATGCTAGCTATCTTACGATCATGCAAATCATTATGATAATAAATGCTCAAGTCATGTATATGATGATGATGGAAGTTGCATGGCAATATATCTTGGAATGGCTATGGAAATGCCATAATAGGTAGGTATTGTGGCTGTTTTGAGGAAGATGTAAGGAGGCTTATGTGTGATAGAGTGTATCATATCACGGGGTTTGGATGCACCGGCAAAGTTTGCACCAACTCTTGAGGTGAGAAAGGGCAATGCACGGTACCGAAGAGGCTAGCAGTGATGGAAGGGTAAGAGTGCGTATAATCCATGGACTCACATTAGTCATAAAGAACACATATACTTATTGCAAAAGTTTATTAGCCCTTGAAGCAAAGTACTACTATGCATGCTCCTAGGGTGGGGTTGGTAGGAGTTAACCATCATGTGCCCCCGACCTTCACGCAAAGATAAACAATCAAAATACAATGCGCGCCAATTTGGTTTCATAGTTAGGAGACCATACGTGCATGCTTCGGGAATCACAAACCTTAACACCAATATCCTTACTGAACACAACCGTTTACTAGTACCTCCCACATATTACCAACTCTATATCACAAAACTATTGCCAGGAATCAAACATATCATATTCAGTGATCTACATGTTTTATGTAGGATTTTATGACTAACCATGTGAATGACCAATTCCTGTCATCTCTCTAAATAGATGTAAGTGAAGCAAGAGAGTTTAATTCTTTCTATAAAAGATATGCCCGCGCTCTAACAAATATAAGTGAAGAAAAAGAGCATTCTACAAATGGCGGTTTTCTATGTGAAGAGAAACAAGCAATCCAAACTTCAAATGATATAAGTGAAGCACATGAAGTATTCTATAAAGCCATACTCAAAATATTTAAGTGAAGTTCAATGAGCATTCTATAAATCAACCAAGGACTATCTCATACCAGCATGGTGCATAAAAGAAAAGTGAAAACTAAATGCAAAAGAGGCTCCAAGATTTGCACATATCGCATGAACGAAACAAATCCGAAAACATACAGATACTTGTTGAAGAAAGATGGGATGCCTTCCGGGGCATCCCCAAGCTTAGACGCTTCAGTCTCCTTGAATATTTACTTGGGGTGCCTTGGGCATACCCAAGCTTGAGCTCTTGCCTCTCCTCCTTTTCCTCATATCGAGACCTCCTCGATCTTCGAACACTTCATCCACACAAAACTTCAACAGAAAACTCGGTAAGATCCGTTAGTATAATAAAGCAAATCACTACTCTAAGTACTGTAGCAAACCAATTCATATTTTGTTTTTTCATTGTATCTACTGTAATATAACTTTTCCATGGCTTAATCCACTGATAGAAATTGATAGTTTCATCAAAACAAGCAAACTATGCATCAAAAACAGAATCTGTCTTAAACAGGACAGTCTGTAGCAATCTGAACATTGACTATACTTCTGGTACCCAAAAATTCTGCCAAAATTAGGAAAAATAAATCATTTGTATAGAAAGACAGTGCAAAAATTTTCAGAACCGTTTGACGTTCCAGTAAAAAATGTAAAATCGCGCATTACAACCAAAGTTTCTGTCCTGCACCGCACAACCAACAAGCATTGTAAACATCCTAAAGGGAAACCTTGGCACATTATTTTTATAATACAATGGAATTTTACAAGGGGATAATTATTTTTTTTGAAAAGTTTCTGTAATTAAAATTCACAAAGTTTCCGTGAGCATGAACAAAGTTCAAGGAGCTCCCCCACTTCAACAATGCTTGTCTTTCTCACTTTCACTTTCCTTTTTGAAAAAGTTTTGGGTTCCCCTCTTTTTTTTAAACTTTATAAAAGAACTAAACAGAAATAAATGACTCTCTAAAAATTCCGGGTTTTCTCCCTGGCAGTGCTTTATTTAAAGCCGTTAAGCTAGGCATAAGGTGCTGAAGTAATGGATCCACCCAGATCCCAAGGTATATCAAAGCCAATTTTAATTAACAATGATTTGTAATTTAGTAGTAAGCACAAAGTAACATATATCAAGAAATGACGAAGTCTAACTCTCTTCCTATGCATCGGCATGTCATAAAAGAACAATTCATGCACACCAAGTAAAGGCCAATGCATAGTATAAGCAGTTTCTTGCAATTTTATCATATTGGAAACATAGAGAGGTGGAGATATAGTTCCTCTCTCATAATAATTGCAAGTAGGAGCAGAAAGCACATGCATATTATATCTATAAATATCACCATGTGTAGTAGTAAAACACAACCCATCAACATAATCCGTAATAAGGGCAAACTTCTCTAATATAGTGTAGTAGGGAGAATTCAAAAAGATAATAGGACTATCATGCGTGGGTGCAATAGCAACAATTTAATGTTTAACATAAGGAACTATAGCAAGTTCATCTCCATAAGCATAATTCATATTGGCATCTTGGCCACAAGCATAGCAAGCATCATCAAAAAGGGGTATTTCAAGAGAATCAATGGGATCATAACAATCATGATAGCAATCATCGTTCGGTAAGCACAAAGGGAAATTAAACAATGTATGAGTTGAAGAGTTACTCTCATTAGCATGTGGGCACGGGTGATCAATCCGCTCTTCCTCCTTTTTTTCTTCGCTCTCCTCCTCATCTTTTTCATCCAATGAGCTCACAGTTTCATCAATTTCTTCTTCCATAGATTCCTGCAAAATATTAGTCTCTTCTTGGACAACGGAGGAGTTCTCAATATATGGTTTAACATAGACATTAGAAGCATAATTATCATAAAAATATTGAAGTATGGCAAATTTCCAGATTTGTAAAGAGTAGCATCATACTTTTCAATCAAACAAGCAATTTCATAAGCACCCTTGAAAGCAACAAATTCTTCAATTTGTTGAACATCATAGTAATTATAAACACCCTTAGCATACGAAGATACGATTCGATTATCACTAAACTCACATTGATAGGGAAGATGTTTCTTAGGGTTTTTAGAACAACAAGTAAAATCATATATTTCACATAAATTCCAAGCATATCATTGCAAATGATGAATTTGATCCAGTAAAAGTTTCCCTTTTTGAGATAAGCGGTGTCGCACATAACAAGCATGCTCATCTAAAGATTTTTGCTCAACTAAGTTAGTTGGGGTTTCAGCACAAGCACAAAGGGATCGAAGATGATCCAAGTAAAAAGCTTCAGGAGTGTGATAGATTTTGAGTGGTTCTTCAACCATTGGTGTAGTAGGTACAACTAATTTTTTTTGGTATTTTGCATTTCCTACCCATAACTAAAGATAGAAAACAACTAAGAACAGCAAATAAAAGTTACATAGTGATAAAGCAAACAAGCACACACGAGAATATTCACCCCACGCTATAACTCCCCAGCAACGGCGCCAGAAAAAGGTCTTGATAACCCACAAGTATAGCGGATCAATTGTAGCCTCTTTCGATAAGTAAGAGTGTCGAACCTAACGAGGAGCTAAAGGTAGAACAAATATTCCCTCAAGTTCTATCAACCACTGATACAACTCTATGCACTCTTAGCGCTCGCTTTACCTAGAACAAGTATAAAACTAGAAGTACTTTGTAGGTGTTGTTGGATAGGTTTGCAAGAATATAAAGAGCACGTAAATAAAAGCTAGGGGCTGTTTAGATAAAGAAGCAATAAAGTTAGTATAGTGAGTGTGGAAAAGTGGTGGTAGGAGTTGTGAAATTGTCCCTAAGCAATTGACTACTTTACTAGACCGATATCATCTTTTATGTGGGAGAGGCCACTGCTAGCATGTCATCCCTGACTTGGAATTCTATGCACTTATGATTGGAACTATTAGAAAGCATCCGCAACTACTAACGTTCATTAAGGTAAAACCCAACCATAGCATTAAGATATATTGGCCCCCCTTCAATCCCGTATGCATCAATTTCTATGCTAGGTTGAAGCTTCTGTCACTCTTGCCCTCCAATACATAGTCCTATCAACATACAACTAACCCTATGGTGTGATCCACGCGCGCGCTCATATGATGGGCACCAAAGGACAACAACATAAACACAAGAAAATTAAACCAATCATAGCAATTCACCAATTACTGAAAGGACAACGAAAATCTACTCAGACATCATAGGATGGCAACACATCATTGCATAACAATATGAAGCATAAAGCACCATATTCAAGTATAGGGTACAACGGGTTGCGGGAGAGTGGACCGCTGAATATAGATGGGGGAAGGTGATGGATATGTTGGTGAAGATGACGGAGGTGTTGGTGTAGATCGTGGTGATGATGATGGCCCCGGCGGTGTTCCGGTGCCACTGGGAGAGAGGGGGAGAGAGCCCCCCTTCTTCTTCTTCTTCCTTGACCTTCTCCCTAGATGGGAGAAGGGTTTCCCCTCTGGTCCATGGTCTCCATGGCGTGGGAGGGGCGAGAGCCCCTCCGAGATTGGATCTGTCTCTGTGTCTCTCTCTGTTTCTACGTTCCCAGATTCTGCCCTTTCACCGTTTCTTATATTCCCGGAGATCCGTAACTCCGATTGGATTGAAACCTTCAACATGATTTGTTTCCGGATATTAGCTTTCTTGTGGCAAAAGAAGAGCAGCAACCGCCTTACATGGTGTCCATGAGGGTCAGGGGCGCCCCCCTGCCTAGTGGGCCCCTCGAGCATCATGTTGCGTTGATTCTTCTTCCCAAAAATCATAAATATTCCAAAAATATTCTCCGTCTGTTTTTATCCCGTTTGGACTCCGTTTGATATGGGTTTCCTGCGGAACATAAAACATGCAACAAACAGGAACTGGCACTGGGCACTGGATCAATATGTTAGTCCCAAAAATAGTATATAAAGTTGCCAAAAGTATATGAAATTTGAATAATATTGGCATGGAACAATCAAAAATTATAGATACAACGGAGTCGTATCAAGCATCACCGCGCACGCCCAAACACATATCACGTGGAGGTCGAGGAGCTGATTGCGGTCCATGGAGCGATGGCCGCTGTGCGTGTTGACCCGGAGGAACACCTCGCCTCCGCCGCCACCGCCATGGTGCAGGCTCTAGCCCAGAAGAAGTGCCCCGACGACTACCCCCAGCACTTAACAGGTATGATCTGACCAGCTAAATCTTACCAATACCACTTGCAATGGCTATGTTTTGTACTGTTGATGTATTAAGCATGTTCTTGCCTTGTTTATTTCAGTACTGCACACCGTGTGATGTTCAAGTATTAACTGTTCAGTTCAATTTCACCAATACCAGCAACCAACTTTGATACCATGATACTCTCCTCAATGAAGATATACTAGAGATGTTGCCCATTTGCTATTTTTGGTGGATGCTAACCCTATTGTACTTAACATGCCTATCCATGTACTTACGCAGGGCCATGACGGGCGATGCTGTTGTTTGCCGTCGAGGTTAGCTGCATCCCATGTCTTACAGTATTTTACATCATTTGTGCAATTGTAGTTTGGCTTCTAACATTTACTTGCTTCTTGTAGGTACACATGTCGGGGGCATTGATCCATGCTTCGACCCCGAGGAAGAGTTCGCCTCCGCCGCCGCTGACTTTGGGCGGGCTCTGGCCAAGATGAAGTGTCCCATCAACTACCTCTCAGAACTTATTGATAACCCACAAGTATAGGGGATCGCAACAGTTTTCGAGGGTAGAGTATTCAACCCAAATTTGTTGATTCGACACAAGGGGAGCCAAAGAATATTCTTAAGTATTAGTAGCTGAGTTGTCAATTCAACCACACCTGGAAACTTAGTATCTGCAGCAAGGTGTTTAGTAGCAAAGTAATATGATAGCGGTGGTAATGGTAACAAAAGTAAAGACAACAAAAGTAATGTTTTTGGTATTTTGTAGTGATTGTAACAGTAACAACAGAAAAGTAAATAAGCGAGAACCAGTCTATGGAAAACTCGTAGGCACCGGATCAATGATGGATAATTATGCCGGATGTGGTTCATCATGTAACAGTTATAACATAGGGTGACACAGAACTAGCTCCAGTTCATCAATGTAACGTAGGCATGTATTCCGAATATAGTCATACATCTTATGGAAAAGAACTTGCATGACATCTTTTGTCCTACCCTCCCGTGGCAGCGGGGTCCTATTGGAAACTAAGGGATATTAAGGCCTCCTTTTAATAGAGAACCGGAACAAAGCATTAGCACATAGTGAATACATGAACTTCTCAAACTAAGGTCATCACAGGGAGTGGTTCCGATTATTGTCACTTCGGGGTTGCCGGATCATAACACATAGTAGGTGACTATAGACTTGCAAGATAGGATCAAGAACTCACATATATTCATGAAAACATAATAGGTTCAGATCTGAAATCATGGCACTCGGGCCCTAGTGACAAGCATTAAGCATAGCAAAGTCATAGCAACATCAATCTCAGAACATAGTGGATACTAGGGATCAAACCCTAACAAAACTAACTCGATTACATGATAAATCTCATCCAACCCATCACCGTCTAGCAAGCCTATGATGGAATCACTCATGCACGACAGTGAGCATCATGAAATTGGTGATGGAGGATGGTTGATGATGACGACGGCGACGAATCCCCTCTTCGGAGCCCCAAATGGACTCTAGATCAGCCCTCCCGAGAGAGATTAGGGCTTGGCGGCGGCTCCGTATCGTAAAACTTGATGATTTCTTCTCTATTATTTTTTTTCTCCCCGAAAGCCAATATATGGAGTTGGAGTTGGCGTCAGAGGGCCACCAGGGGGCCCACAAGGTAGGGGGGCGCGCCCCCCACCCTCGTGGACAGGGTGTGGGCCCCTGGTCTTCATCTTTTGCAAGGATTTTTTATTAATTTGTCAGAGCCCCTACTCAATGCCACACTGATCTAGCATGTAACACATCATATCACTTTGCGGCCTCACGCACGGTATTCCCACGGGTGCCACCTTACCTGGCCCGGGACCGTTTGCGCCTTTTGGCTCACGTATATGATAGTGCCACTAGAATCCATATGACAAAGAACCCGGGCTGACATGGCTAGTCGTGAACCCAAAGTGGCACTAACTTAGACGGACAGGCATACATGACCCAACAACGAACGTGTCGGTCATCAACGAGTGAATCCGGGCTGTAGCAACTAGGCTAGCAGGACTCCGGTAAACCGGGCTGTAGCAGGCTAACAGGACTCCGGTAGACACCGCGTGACATTTCCCTGAAGGGACAGACACAGGAACGAAGAAGGACACATGCCGGCCAGCCTAAGTGTTCCGGAGCTGTAGCAAGCTACCATGGCTCAGTGGAAACACTAGGAGACATTTCCCGGTAAGAGAGGCTACTAAGGATAAACAACTAGATAGTCAGATCCCACACATACCAAGCATTTCAATAACATACACACAATATGCTCGATATGTGCAAATACAACATGGCATCACAACATGACTCTACAACTCAAGTATTTATTCAATAGGCTCCGAGGAGCGAGATATTACAAACATGGGTCTCACGACCAAACATTCAGAGCATATCAGTCAAGGCACATGCGGAAGCTTAACATGTCTGAGTACAGACATCTAGAAATGAAAAAGCTGAGAAGCCTGACTATCTACTAGATCCTGCCGAGGGCACAAGATCGTAGCTGAGGTAACAAGCTAAACGTCGAAGTCCACGCGGTACTACTAGCGAGACTGAAGTCTCTCTGCACAAACATAAATTAAGCAACGTGAGTACAAATGTACCCAGCAAGACTTACATCAGATCTAACTACATATGCATCATTATCAACAAGGGGATGGTGGGGTTTAACTGCAGCAAGCCAGCTTTGACTCGGTGGCTATCCTGAACTACGACTGCAAGTAACTCTTTTGAGGTGGCGCACACGAGTCCACATATTCACCATATCAATACACCACTATGGATCCGCTCCCGTCTCCCTACGAGAACGCCATCCATAGCACTCACGCTTATCTTGCGTATTTTAAAGTATCCACTTTCACTTGTCTATGAACTGTACAGGCAACCCAGAAGTCCTTTACCGCGGACACGGCTATTCGAATAGATCATATTAACCCTGCAGGGGTGTTCTTCACACACGCTCTCACCACTTACCGCCGTTTACACGACATGTACTCGGCAACCTTCAAGCGGAAGCCCAGCGAGGGTGTCGGCCACGACCCGACTAACCACACAAGTCTCTCGTCCAGGTTTATCGCCTATTCGGGTTCCATCCGCAAGGAGATCCGGCCGGGGTGTCGCTCACGGCCCCAAACGATGTGTGCAGGGTTCCCAAGTCCACCATCCGGGTGCTACTTGGTACACCGGGCCACTGTGCCTAGTCTGTCCCAAGCCCACCTGTACCGGGTGCCACTTGGTAGACTACTAACACTACCTACAAACACCAGAAACTAGTTGCAACTCCTGGATAGAGATCAAGTTGATTAATAAGTCGAGAGGGGCACTTAAGCATTCCAATGCATGGTAGTAGCTGGTCATGGATCACAAACACAGAACTTAGTTCCTGAGGACGGCTGCAATGAGACAACCCACCATGTACTCCTACATGGCCTCTCACCGCTATCTTTACCAAATCGTGTTCACACACTTAGCTCTCAACAGTAGGACATGTTCACACACCTCCGATTCATCCCCGATGAATCAGACCTGACACAACTCTAAGCAATAGCAGGCATGACAACAAGCATGAATGAGTAGGCACATCAGGGCTCAAACAACTCCTACTCATGCTAGTGGGTTTCATCTATTTACTGTGGCAATGACAGGTCATGCATGGATAAAGGGGTTCAGCTACCGCAGCAAGTAACAGATGAATCGGTGTTGTCCTAATGCAGTAAAAGAGAGCAGGAGCGAGAGAGTGGGATTGTATCGGAATGAATAAGGGGGGTTTTGCTTGCCTCACACTTCTGAAGATAATATAGCTCTTCATCGGTGTCATCGATCTCATCGTCGGTATCACGTCTATCGAGAGGGGACAAACACCAACAAACCAAGGAGAAACACAATCAATGTGATGCACGATATGATGCATGATTATGACATGGCAATATGCTGTGGTTTGGGCTAATGCAACTAGCAGCAAGTTAAATGGAGTTGGTTTGAATCCAAGATTCAAATTCAAACTCCACATGTGGTTATTTAAATGCCATTCATATGACTTGTCCTAAACAGAAGCTATAAGTTGTTCTAACATGCATGGAAATGATACAGATGGATAGATTGGATTTTTCTGATCATTTTTCATATATAAATTATCTCATTTGGAGTTACGGTTGAATTTCTATGATTTTTAGAAGTTTAGGCAAATTTCTGGAATTTCTGAATTATTTTTAATCTAGAAAATGATTTACTGCGTCAGCCTGACGTCAGTGTGACATCAGCAGGTCAATGGAGCCGGTTCAGGTCAAACCTGACCAGTGGGGTCCACTGGTCAGTGACTGGGGCTGATTAGTGTCGCTGACATGTGGGCCCAGTCAACAGCCACGTCAGCTTGGTCAAAGCTGACGCGTGGGCCCACTGATATTAGCTAAAACTAAACAGAAACTAATCTATGATTAATTAGACGGCGGGGCCTAGCTGTCAGTGTAGCTAAGTGTTGACTAAGTGCGTTCTTAA
Source organism: Triticum aestivum (assembly GCF_018294505.1). NCBI lineage: Eukaryota > Viridiplantae > Streptophyta > Magnoliopsida > Poales > Poaceae > Triticum > Triticum aestivum. The sequence continues at coordinate 425,469,707 of NC_057807.1, forward strand.
CCTAAACTAAGCGGCCACGTCACCATCACCGGAGTTACGCCGGCGGCGACAGAAACGCGGCGGAGGCACACTGGGTTGGCTCGGGTTTTGCCCACGGTCGACCAAATCGACCGTGGTTTGGTCCTATGCATAGCTGGGGCTCGCGCGCATCTAGCAGGGCAAGTGGGAAGAGCTGGGGTGGCCAGAGGCGACGACAACCATCAGGACGGCGGCGGCCGGAGTTCGGCCAACGGCGGGTTAGGCGATGCAGGGCGCCAGGGGAGGCGTTGGTGAGTGCTACGTGCTCCTGGTGAGGTGTGGAGCATGGTGGTGTGCCCGGCTTCGAGCCACAGTGGCTCTGGCCACGACGGCGATGAGGCACAACGGCGGCGAGCTTCGGCCGTGGTGGAAGACGGAGCTAGGGGACAGAAACGGAGGGGGCGAGCAAGGGGAAAGAATCAGGAGCTCACAGGGAGTCATATGGCGGTCTCAGTGGGCTCGGGGGCGGGCTGGAGACGAGGTGCGGTTGCTGGCGATCTCGGATGCCCGAGGAGGAAGACGAGGGCGAAGATGGCTCCACAGGGCGTCCGGGCTCGTGCAGCTCATTGAAGAGGAAGAATACGTCGATGCGGACCTTGGGGACGGGTCGAAGGGGCATGGCGACGGCGGTGAGCGCGTGGACGGCGAGCGGCGGCTGCGGTTGCGCTCGGGTGGGTGCGCGCGAGAGGGACAGAGGAGGGGATGAGCACGGGGGAAGGAGTGAGAGGGCCCCGGGGTGCGTGGCGCTGCGGGAGACATCCAGGGAGAGGAGGAGGCAGCCAGGCAGGGAGGAGCTAGAAGCAGGAGGTGGCCGCGGGTGCGCGCATAGGCGACACGCCTCTGCCTACTGGCGCGAGGAGGAAGGCGACAGGGAGGAGGTGGTGGTGGACTGGGCCGGCCAGCTATAGTGCTAGGCCGGTTGGTGGCGTCATGTAAGTTATTCTCTCTCTCTCTTATTTCTGTTTTCTATTTATTCTGTTTGCTTTGATTTAGTAAAATACTAAACCATTTGAGAAAATGCTGAAAATAACTGTGGGCACTTGTGAAATTATTCCCAACAGCCCTCAAGCAGTTTCAGAACTATTAGAGCATTTAAAATTATTTATAGGATTTAAATGCCCTAATTCAAATACAATATGAGTTAATTCAAAAATCCAAAAATGATCTAAGAATATATTCATCATTTTTGGCAGAGGTTTCCACCTTAACCAGAAATCATGAACTTTTCTTAGGGACATTTTGGGTTTATTGAAAAGATTTTATGGTTGACCCTATTTGATTTAATTTTGGTGCTAGGGTTTGTCAATCCCCATATCAAGTTTAAATGCAAGTTAAACATGATGCACACATGAAGGGCTAGCCTACTACATACCAGAACTAGGGATGTGACAGCTCACCCCTACTAAACAAGAATCTCGTCCCGAGATTCAAGCGTAGGGTAAGATGAAGGGGGGACGCAAACTAACACAATCTTCACGATCCAGGTTGCACTTCATAGGGGCGTTGATTCGATCACCATCTTTGACTCGATGTCTTCCTCTGAGAACTCCAACTAACATGACAACAAGAGGAATGGGACAACTCCAGAAGAATCGATCTTCTCGAAGATCAATCAACTTAGGATCAACTCACAGAGTGAGTCATAGCAACATCTCTCGAGCTGGGACACGAAACACACATCCAAAGGGATGGGGTGAAACACATGATGAGGGTTCACTAGGTAGACAACAATTCCACACTTAAGAGGGTGGTGAATGGTTGTCAACGTAGCAAGGAGTTGAATTGCCATGATACCATAACGAGACATTTTGGAGAAGGTGACTCGTGGAATCATCCCTTAAGTGGCAAAAAGAATTACCTTTGAAATAGAGATCATTGAAACTCTTTATACCAGGCCAAGGCAATTCTCAAGAAATCGCTTGGAGGGGTTCGGTAGAATGGCATGCCCGAATTAGAATGGATGATGTGGATTACCTTGTTGAAGACAACACAACGGATGATTTTAATAACTGACGAGAAGCTCAACAGTAGAGGGTGAGTCCACTATTTGAAAAGGTTATAGCACAACCAAGGATACTGAGAGCACTATGCAATTAATGCCGATGATAAAACCTAGCACTTGCGCGTGCTCTCAAGAACTTTGAGCATTTCCATATTCATCAAGGTTTTACCAATATCCGTGTCAAGGATCCTGGCAACACAACCTACTACCATGATGAATGGTGATGGATGATGCAGATGCAAAAGAAGATAACACCTTCTCAGATTTCACCTTAGCAGAGCCAAGGAAACAAAATCTGGATGATCGACTGAGAGACATTTAGCACTCCGCTTCTAATGTTCTCCTTGATGTACAAGCTTAACCCAATACCAGTTGGTATCTTGAACATCAAGTAAAGGTCTGGCTTCAGGGGAACAAAGGATCCATAAGGAACAACTTCTAATAAGTCACTCGAAATCCTCATGGAGAAGATGGTCGATTTGCTCAATCAAGATACTACAATGATAGATCGTCCGGCTAGGTGTGTCGGCCAGAACATCAACCTTGTCGGGACCTACATCATAGATCTTGGAAAGGTTCCAACCATCATATCTGCCTGAGATTCAGATCTGGTTGGTAACATAACATTCCAGCCTCATCAAGTCTAGAAGGAAAAATGAAAGTTTGCAACACAAGTCGATGAGATGATGTTGCGAGATTATCGGGAAATGAACTACGATAGTAAGCTCCAAAACATGAGCTGGTTCTGCTACAAACAGGTGAACATGTTGTCCCAGACAAACATGATCACATGATAGTCTTACAACAAAACACTACCGAGTTCAGGAGGGGAACCATCAACGAGGATAGCGAAGTCCTAACATAAGTCATGATTCTTAAGAAGGAACTTCTTCCCCTTGAACAATTCAATCAGTGGCTTGGTATGCTAGGGATACATATGGAATGAAGGTAGCTAGTCTCACAAACCAATGTATACTTCACACATGCATGACTGACTTGAGATGATTCCAGAGGAGGCAAGACAAACTTTCTCGAATTCACGGCGGCAACTTTCACCAAGTGCACATGAATTAGAGAAAGTCACATCTTTCATCCAAACATATGTTCATGAATGGATCACGAAATAATGCTTACAAAAGTTTCCAACACCAGCTTGATGTCCGACAAAATCATGGAGAGGATAAGGATGTTGTCGATGGGCTCAACAACAATTTATCAAAATTTCCATAAAATGGAATTCCACGACCAGGTGAACAAGGTGATGGCATTGGTCAGACCAAAAGATGTAATGGTGTATGCTCGAGAGTTCAACCACGAATAAGACAACATTACGAACATCGTTGGTTCTGATTCGATTTGACGATAGCCCATACTCAAATCAAAGTTTTTATAAGACAATAGGTCCAACAACTGATCACAGGGACCAATCAATGAAGATATCATCTTTCTTCAACTAACACACCAACACCAGGATATCCCTTTGGAACGAGCTAAGTTAGGTAAGCTTTTATCTTCCACTCTCCAAGTTGTCTTTTAGCTTAACCAACTAGCTCAGGGGTATCCAACACGGATTCTTGGAGAAAGGGTGGTTTACAGGAATAAACCATCTTGATCACGAACCCAACATAGCGGTCAGGTGACGACTTGGTGATACTTCCGAGAAGATATACAGAAAATCACGAACCACCGATATGTTACTAAGCTCGAGAACAATCTTGCTTTTCAGGGCAAGACGATATGATCAATAGAGCGAAGATTTGAAATAATCCTAACTCATTGATTGAGGAGTGAACCAGGAGAATGGACTAGGTAGCACGATCAATCTTAGAATGATGATTCAATAACCAACATGCTAAGAATGAAATTATTGTCCTTTAACTACCAAGCAACAAGGTTTCTAGGAGGAATGATTTCACACATCATAGTTCACATGTCGGCATTCCGGTTGCAACAACACGGGGGCTGAGGAGTGAAAAATGAGGGCGAGAAGTATCACTGTATCAAGAATTCATAAGAGGGTGTGCAATTCCCATGATATTATTGATATAAAGATGGTAATACTCCAAGGTGGAGCAGAACAAAAGCTGGATTAGTATTTGATCTACGGAGCACAGCTGCTTTGACCCAATCCTGGATTTGGATGAGGTACTGGAGTTTGTTTCTCCTAGTCATTCTGGAATAGAATGGCTTGACGGACCACAAGAGTGACAGGCATCGATGAACAAATGCACGCATACTCTTGACTATCAATTGATAGACGAAGGTTGGAATACGACTGAAGAGGGACAACTCAAAGGAACACATATCTTTCTGAGTTGTGGATACATAGGTTAGTATGTCGAACAAGTTCAACATAATTCTCCCGTATAACCCATGCAGAAAGGTAGATCTGGCAGAGTCACAACATAGAATCGAGAACTCATCAGGAGCACTATGGTGGTGACCCTTGGTTCAAAGAACTTCTGCCATAAGTGGTTCATAGTATTTGGAAGAAGGAAATACCACGAGCCTTGAGGACTATCACAAAGGTTACTAATAACCTAAAGGAACGAGCAAACACTATCAACATGAAGTGAGTAGGGTGAGTTTCGGGTTCAAGACCCACGAGTAGAATACCTACTAACTAAATTGCTTCACGGGATGCTTTCGAGAATGATGGCCAGAATCATCACACTGGGAATACAAAACGTGGCTAGATTACTAGGTGATACTCTAGATACCTAGGGTCATAATAATGATTCCAACATATATGTCGAGGCAATAGAATACCTCAACTCAACAATTAGTGTGATTAACCTGGCCCAAAGGAACATCAAAACCATAGGGAAAGGATTTGCAAGTGCATCAGACTATATAGAAACCTGGAATGACTCGGACAGCATAACGGCTATAAATGCTCAAAAAGAGATTCTGAGACATCACGCAAAAATGGTGGCATAACCACTCAGAAGCACAATAACAAGGTTCCGAGACCAACTATGAACACACAGGGGTATTAGAAACTGAACTGGGCTTAAATCCAACAATCTTACAAGTCTACGGATTAGTAACACGTGATCCTAATAGAAAGATGAGAAGCCTAGTTCCTTAACCCCGTAGGAAGGATAAGATGACTCAGATCAGAAGGCATAAGGTATAAGGAGTAAAAAGAGCCTTACGTTCCATCCCACAATCAATTTCCTTACATAACTAAAGCATTTCTAGACTCAACTTCGACCAGTTTGGCTTGGTAATCCTACAGGCAGTCAAGCTCTGATACCAAAACTGTCAGAGCCCCGACTCAATGCCACACCGATCTAGCATGTAACACATCATATCACTTTGCGGCCTCACGCACGGTATTCCCACGGGTGCCACCTTACCTGGCCTGGGACCGTTTGCGCCTTTTGGCTCACGTATATGATAGTGCCGCTAGCATCCATATGACAAAGAACCCGGGCTGACATGGCTAGTTGTGAACCCAAAGTGGCACTAACTTACAGGGACAGGCATACATGACCCAACAACGAACGTGTCGGTCATCAACGAGTTAATCCAGGCTGTAGCAACTGGGCTAGCAGAACTCCGGTAAACCGGGCTGTAGCAGGCTAACAGGACTCCGGTAGACACCGCGTGACATTTCCCCGAAGGGACAGACACAGGAACGAATAAGGACACATGCCGGCCAGCCTAAGTGTTTCGGAGTAGTAGCAAGCTACCATGGCTCAGTGGAAACACTAGGAGACATTTCCCGGTAAGAGAGGCTACCAAGGATAAACAACTAGATAGTCAGATCCCACACATACCAAGCATTTCAATAACATACACACAATATGCTCGATATGTGCAAATACAACATGGCATCACAACATGACTCTACAACTCAAGTATTTATTCAATAGGCTCCGAGGAGCGAGATATTACAAACATGGGTCTCACGACCCAACATTCAGAGCATACAAGTCAAAGCACATGCGGAAGCTTAACATGTCTGAGTACAGACATCTAAAATGAAAAAGGCTGAGAAGCCTGACTATCTACCAGATCCTGCCGAGGGCACAAGATCGTAGCTGAGGTAACAAGCTAAACGTCGAAGTCCACGCGGTACTACTAGCGAGACTGAAGTCTCTCTGCAAAAACATAAATTAAGCAACGTGAGTACAAATGTACCCAGCAAGACTTACATCAGATCTAACTACATATGCATCATTATCAACAAGGGGATGGTGGGGTTTAACTGCAGCAAGCCAGCTTTGACTCGGTGGCTATCCTGAACTACGACTGCAAGTAACTCTTTTGAGGTGGCGCACACGAGTCCACATATTCACCATATCAATACACCACTATGGATCCGCTCCCGTCTCCCTACGAGAACGCCATCCATAGCACTCACGCTTATCTTGCGTATTTTAGAGTATCCACTTTCACTTGTCTATGAACTGTACAGGCAACCCAGAAGTCCTTTACCGCGGACACGGCTATTCGAATAGATCATATTAACCCTGCAGGGGTGTACTTCTTCACACACGCTCTCACCACTTACCGCCGTTTACACGACATGTACTCGGCAACCTTCAAGCGGAAGCCCAGCGAGGGTGTCGGCCACGACCTGACTAACCACACAAGTCTCTCGTCCAGGTTTATCCCCTATTCGGGTTCCATCCGCAAGGAGATCCGGCCGGGGTGTCGCTCATGGCCCCAAACGATGTGTGCAGGGTTCCCAAGCCCACCATCCGGGTGCTACTTGGTACACCGGGCCACTGTGCCTAGTCTGTCCCAAGCCCACCTGTACCGGGTGCCACTTGGTAGACTACTAACACTACCTACAAACACCAGAAACTAGTTGCAACTCCTGGACAGAGATCAAGTTGATTAATAAGTCGAGAGGGGCACTTAAGGATTCCAATGCATGGTAGTAGCTGGTCATGGATCACAAACACAGAACTCAGTTCCTGAGGACGGCTGCAATGAGACAACCCACCATGTACTCCTACATGGCCTCTCACCGCTACCTTTACCAAATCGTGTTCACACACTTAGCTCTCAACAGTAGGGCATGTTCACACACCTCCGATTCATCCCCGATGAATCAGACCTGACTCAACTCTAAGCAATAGCAGGCATGACAAACAAGCATGAATGAGTAGGCACATCAGGGCTCAAACAACTCCTAATGCTAGTGGGTTTCATCTATTTACTGTGGCAATGACAGGTCATGCAAGGATAAAGGGGTTCAGCTACCGCAGCAAGTAACAGATGAATCGGTGTTGTCCTAATGCTGTAAAAGAGAGCAGGAGCGAGAGAGTGGGATTGTATCGGAATGAACAAGGGGGGTTTTGCTTGCCTGGCACTTCTGAAGATAATATAGCTCTTCATCGGTGTCATCGATCTCATCGTCGGTATCACGTCTATCGAGAGGGGACAAACACCGACAAACCAAGGAGAAACACAATCAATGCGATGCACAATATGATGCATGATTATGACATGGCAATATGCTGTGGTTTGGGCTAATGCAACTAGCAGCAAGTTAAATGGAGTTGGTTTGAATCCAAGATTCAAATTCAAACTCCACATGTGGTTATTTAAATGCCATTCATATGATTTGTCCTAAACAGCAGCTATAAGTTGTTCTAACATGCATGGAAATGATACAAATGGATAGATTGGATTTTTCTGATCATTTTTCATATATAAATTATCTCATTTGGAGTTACGGTTGAATTTCTATGATTTTTAGAAGTTTAGGCAAATTTCTGGAATTTTTGAATTGTTTTTAATCCAGAAAATGATTTACTTCGTCAGCCTGACGTCAGTGTGACATCAGCAGGTCAACGGAGCCGGTTCAGGTCAAACCTGACCAGTGGGGTCCACTGGTCAGTGACTGGGGCTGATTAGTGTCGCTGACATGTGGGCCCAGTTAACAGCCACGTCAGCTTGGTCAAAGCTGACGCATGGGCCCACTGATATTAGCTAAAACTAAACAGAAACTAATCTACGATTAATTAGATGGCGGGGCCCAGCTGTCAGTGTAGCTAAGTGTTGACTAAGTGCGTTGTTAACCTAAACTAAGAGGCCACGTCACCATCACCGGAGTTACGCCGGCGGCGACCGAAACGCGGTGGAGGCACACTGGGTTGGCTCGGGTTTTGCCCACGGTCGACCAAATCGATCGTGGTTTGGTCCTATGCATAGCTGGGGCTCGCGCGCATCTAGCAGGGCAAGTGGGAAGAGCTGGGGTGGCCGGAGGCGACGGCAACCATCACGACGGCGGCGGCCGGAGTTCGGCCAACGGCGGGCTAGGCGATGCAGGGCGCCAGGGGAGGCGTTGGTGAGTGCTACGTGCTCCTGGTGAGGTGTGGAGCACGGTGGTGTGCCCGGCTTGGAGCCACAGTGGCTCTGGCCACGACGGCGACGAGGCACGACGGCGGCGAGCTTCGGCCGTGGTGGAAGACGGAGCTAGGGGATAGAAACGGAGGGGGCGAGCAAGGGGAAAGAATCAGGAGCTCACAGGGAGTCGTATGGCGGTCTCAGCGGGCTCGGGGACGAGCTGGAGATGAGGTGCGGTCGCCGGTGATCTCGGATGCCCGAGGAGGAAGACGAGGGCGAAGATGGCTCCACAGAGCATCCGGGCTCGTGCAGCTCGTTGAAGAGGAAGAATACGTCGATGCGGACCGCGGGGACGGGTCGAAGGGGCATGGCGACGGCAGTGAGCGCGTGGACGGCGAGCGGCGGCTGCGGTTGCGCTCGGGTGGGTGCATGCAAGAGGGACAGAGGAGGGGATGAGCACGGGGGAAGGAGTGAGAGGGCCCCGGGGTGCGTGGCGCTGCGGGAGACATCCAGGGAGAGGAGGAGGCAGCCAGACAGGGAGGAGCTGGAAGCAGGAGGTGGCCGCGGGTGCGCGCGCAGGCGACACGCCTCTGCCTACTGGCGCGAGGAGGAAGGCGACAGGGAGGAGGCGGTGGTGGACTGGGCCGGCCAGCTACAGTGCTGGGCCGGTTGGTGGCGTCAGGTAAGTTATTCTCTCTCTCTCTCTTATTTCTGTTTTCTATTTATTCTGTTTGCTTTGATTTAGTAAAATACTAAACCATTTGATAAAATGCTGAAAATAACTGTGGGCACTTGTGAAATTATTCCCAACAGCCCTCAAGCAGTTTCAGAACTATTAGAGCATTTAAAATTATTTATAGGATTTAAATGCCCTAATTCAAATACAATATGAGTTAATTCAAAAATCCAAAAATGATCTAAGAATATATTCATCATTTTTGGTAGAGGTTTCCACCTTAACCAGAAATCATGAACTTTTCTTAGGGGCATTTTGGGTTTATTGAAAAGATTTATGGTTGACCCTATTTGATTTAATTTTGGTGCTAGGGTTTGTCAATCCCCATATCAAGTTTAAATGCAAGTTAAACATGATGCAAACATGAAGGGATAGCCTACTACATACCAGAACTAGGGATGTGACATAATTATCCTAAGATATTCCATGGAGTTTCAGGACGTTCCGAGAACTTTTATTTTCTGCACATAAAACAACACCATGGCAATTCTGCTGAAAACATCATCAGTCCGGGTTAGTTCCATTCAAACCATACAAGTTAGAGTCCAAAACAAGGGCAAAAGTGTTTGGAAAAGTAGATACGACGGAGACGTACGAACTCCCCCAAGCTTAAACCCTTGCTTGTCCTCAAGCAATCCAGTTGACAAATTGAAAAAGAAAAAGAAAAATTTTTACAAACTCTATTTGCTCTTGTTGTTGTAAACATGAAAAACCAGCATTCAAGTTTCAGCAAATATTATGAACTAACCACACTCACAATAACACAAAGGTCTCACAATTACTCATATCAATAGCATAATCAGCTAGCGAGCCATAATGACAAAACTCGGATGACAACACTTTCTCAAAATAATCATAACATATTATAACGAAATGGTATCTCGCTAGCCCTTTCTGAGACTGCAAAACATAAATGCAGAGCACCTTTAAAGATCAAGGACTGACTAAACATTGTAATTCATGGTAAAAGAGATCCAGTCAAGTCATACCCAATATAAACCAATAATAATGAATGCAAACGATAGTGTGCTCTCCAGCGGGTGCTTTTTAATAAGAAGGATGATGACTCAACATAAAAGTAAATAGATAGGCCCTTCGCAGAGGGAAGCAGGGATTTGTAGAGGTGCCAGAGCTCGGTTTTAAAATAGAGATTGAATAACATTTTGAGCGGCATACTTTTGCTGTCAACGCAACAACTATGAGATGACGATATCTTCCATGCTAAACACATTATAGGCAGTTCCCAAACAGAATGGTAAAGTTTATACTCCCCCTCCTCCACAAGCATCAATCCATGGCTTGCTCGAAACAACGAGTGCCTCCAACATTCAACGGGTCCCAAGGGGAGTTTTGTTTGCAATTATTTTGATTTAGTTTGCATAAAGCATGGGACTGGGCATCCCGGTGACCAACCATTTTCTCGTGATTGAGGAGCGGAGTCCACTCCTCTTGAGAATAACCGCCTAACATGGAAGATAAGGGCATCCCTAGTTGAAACATGAGCTGCTCGAGTATACAAAACAGAATTTCATTTGAAGGTTTGGAGTTTGGCACATACAAATTTACTTGGAACGGCAGGTAAATACCGCATATAGGAAGGTATAGTGGACTCATATGGAACAACTTTGGGGTTTAAGGAGTTTGGATGCACAAGCAGTATTCCCGCTTAGTACAGGTGAAGGCTAGCAAAAGACTGGGAAGCGACCAACTGGGAGAGCGACAACAGTCGTAAACATGCATTAAAATTAATTTACACCGAATACAGGCATGAGTAGGATATAATCCACTATGAACATAAATATCATGAAGGCTATGTTAATTTGATTCAACTACATGCGTTAACATGTGCCAAGTCTAGTCACTCAATTCATTTAAAGGAGGATACCATCCCATCATACCACATCATAATCATTCTAATAGCATGTTGGCACACAAGGCAAACCATTATAACTCATAGCTAATCAAGCATGGCACAAGCAACTATAATCTCTAAATGTCATTGCAAATATGCTTACTTCATAACAGCCAACTCAGGAATGATGAATCATCATATTTACAAAAACAAGAGAGGTCGAGTTCATACCAGCTTTTCTCATCCCAATGAGTCCATCATATATCATCATTATTGCCTTTCACTTGCACGACTGAACAAAGTGAATAATAATAAGAGTGCACGTGCATTGGACTAAGCTGGAATCTGCAAGCATTTAACTCAAGAGAGAAGATAGGTAATATGGGCTCTAAGTTAAATAAACAATCATGCATATAAGAGCCACTAAGCATTTTCAATATGGTATTTTCGACCCCCAAAGAAAGGAAAAGAAATAAAAACTATTTACATGGGAAAGCTCCCAACAAGCAAAAGAAGAACGGGAAATATTTTTGGGTTTTCCTTTTTAATTACTACAGCAAAGAAATAAAGTAGTACTAACAATTTTTTCTTGTTTTTTTCTTAAAGTTTATCAAACACACAAGAAGAAAGCAGGAAAAAGAAAATAATCTAGCATGGATATTACAGTGAAAGAGTATGAGCACCGACATCTAGCAATGAGTGTGTGTGAACATAAATGTAATGTCGGTGGGAAATACGTACTCCCCCAAGCTTATGTTTTTAGCCTAAGTTGGTCTATTGCCAAGGATGGCCTGGCGGATACCCGTAGGTGAAGCTGGGGTCATACTGTGATGAAGAAGGCTCTGGCTGCCACTGGCTGGCAGCCTCCTCTGGATCCCAAGAGTAAACAGATAGTCGTGGAGGCTCATGTTGTGGCTCCGGTTCCGGGGCGGGTGCAGGATTTTGATAGGCTTGAATGGCCGCCCACGGAACGATGTGAGGACCTGCGGACAAGTTAAACAAAGAGGGAGCAGGCAAAGTAATAGTCTCAGGGTGATGTTTATCAAAGTACAATTTATATTTGAGCTCCCCTTCGCGACTCTTAACAAGAAAATCATGCCCTATCATACTCCTATAATCTAAATAAGCACGGGGCAGCGATGTTTCCTCTTTCTCTTCATGCCTAATAGGTATTTCAAAATGTTCAGCTAGGCGTGAGGCATAAATGCCTCCAAAGATGGGGCCTTTAGTACGGTTCAGACTTAACCGTCTAGCAACAATTCCTCCCATACTAACAGAGTTATTTCAGTATAAACCATGGAATAAAATGATAACATCAGGAATACTAAGGTTTCCACAGTTTCCGCACCCTATCAAGCAACGACTAGCAAATAAGGCGACGTAGCGTAAAACAGGAAAAATGTATGCTAGTGATTCTTGCATCAGAAACCTTCCTGGTTTCTCCCATCGTGATAGTGTTAATAAAAGCTTCTACTTCGCTATGGTGTGGTTCATCCAAAGTGACCTCAAAAGGTATTTTGCAAACCTCGCAAAATTCAGCTAATGGCATCCTCTTAATAACGTCATACAAATGAAATTCTACCAATGGACGTGAACTCTTAGGGAAAAATAGAAATTTTGCACAAAAGTATTTATGAGTAAGAGATACTGATTACGTTGGTCGCGGAGGAAGTCAGTGAGGCCAGCATTCTCAATTAATAAATAGAAATCTTCATAAATACCGGCTCTCCTCAAGAAGTCATCGGAAGGCCATTCACATGGCCGGACCTCGGCGGTGCGAGGCAAATTAAATTTGGGCTTCTGCTCTTCTTCCTTTTGTTTTTCCTTCGAGCTTCGGCTTGACGAGCCCCTCAAAAGTCTCTTCATTATTTCTGAAACAATCTGAAATTTTTAGTAACTTAAAATGAAAGTGAACCAACTTCAATAAAATTGATAGCAATAGCTCCTACAAGTGCCTAGAGCCTATATAAAGCATTGGAACTACTTGGAACCATATAAATTTGACATGCAAGCTTAAGAACATGGTCACCTATGCAGCACAAATTTGCAATGAATAAAGAACTAGTACAAAAACTAACTGGACCAATGGAGGAGTCACATACCAAGAAACAATCTCCCCAAGCAGTTTTGCGAGAGGTGCTTTGAGCAAGGAGATCGAAAATCACAGCAACGGGGGCTGGAACTCGTGCTTGAGTTGGTTTTTCGTGTTTGTGTGAGACAGAGGAAGAAGATGGGTGCAGGGATAAGTGGAGGAGGGCCACCATGGGCCCACGAGGCAGGGGGCGCACCCAGGGGGGTAGGGCGCACCCTCCACCCTCGTGACCAGGTGGCAGCTCCCCCAGCGGTGATTTTTGCACAGTAAATTCTTAAATATTCCCGAAAAAATCATATTAAATTGGCATGGAATTCCTAGGACTTTTATTTTCGGGAAATTTTTATATTGCACGGATAAGTCGGGAGACAGACAGAAAAATACTATTTTACTTTATTTCTACTAAATAACAGAAAATATAAAGAGGGTACAAAAGGTTGTGCTTCTAGTTTCATCCATCTCGTGATCATCAAAATGAATCCACTAACAAGGTTGATCAAGTCTTGTTAATGAGATCATTCCGATTAACAAGGAACCGGAGAAATTTCGAATAGCACTAAGTTACCTCAACGGGGATATGAAAATCCCCAACAATAAATATATCATACTTTTTCTTGACACTAGGGAGTGGAAATTCAAAACCTCCAAATATAATCGATGGAATTTTTCCAATAGAGTTGATACTATAAACTTGAGGTTGTTTCCTCCGAAAGTGTACCGTGTGCTCATTGCCATTAACATGAAAAGTGACATTGCCTTTGTTGCAATCAATAATAGCCCCTGCAGTATTAAGGAAAGGTCTTCCAAGAATAATAGACATACTATCACCCTCAGGAATACCAAGAATAACAAAGTCCGTTAAAATAGTAACGTTTGCAACCACGACAGGCACATCCTCACAAATACCGACATGTATAGCAGTTGATTTATCAGCCATTTGCAAAGATATTTCAGTAGGTGTCAACTTATTCAAGTCAAGTCTACAATATAAAGAGAGAGGCATAACACTAACACCGGCTCCAAGATCACACAAAGCAGTTTTAACATAATTTCTCTTAATGGATCATGGTATAGTAGGTACTCCGGGATCTTGAAGTTTCTTTGGTATTCCACCCTTGAAAGTATAATTAGCAAGCATAGTGGAAATTTCAGCTTCAGGTATCTTTCTTTTATTAGTAATAATATCCTTCATATACTTAGAATAAGGATTTGTTTTGAGCACGTCAGTTAATCGCATACGCAAAAAGATGGGTCTAATCATTTCAGCAAAGCGCTCAAAATCCTCATCATCCTTTTTCTTAGACGGTTTCGGAGGAAAAGGCATGGGTTTTTGAACCCATGGTTCCCTTTCTTTACCATGTTTCCTAGCAACAAGTCTCTTTTATCATAGCGTTGATTCCTTCATTGTGGGAGATCAACAGCAGGTTCAACTTCTACATCCTTATCATTACTAGGTTGAGCATTATTATTAACATCATCATTAACATTTTCACTAGGTTCATGTTCTTCACCTGATTGTGTTTCAGCATCAGACATGGAAATATCATTTGGATTCTCAGGTGGCTCAGCAATATGTTCATTAGAAGTTTGCAAAGTCCTATCATTTTTCTTTTTCTTGCTTTTAGAAGAACTAGGTACATCAATATCATTTCTCTGAGAATCTTGCTCGATTCTCTTAGGGTGGCCTTCAGGATACAAAGGTTCTTGAGTCATTCTACCAGTTCTAGTAGCCACTCTAACAGCATAATCATTTTTCTTACTATTCATCTCATCAAGCACTTCTTTTTGAGCTTTAAGTACTTGTTCTACTTGAGTGGTAACCATAGAAGCATGTTTGCTAACAAGTTTAAGTTCACCTCTAATATCAGCCATATAATCACCCAAGCGTTTAATCATATAGGCATCTTGTTTTAATTGTCTACCAAAATAAGCATTAAAGTCCTCTTGCTTAAACATAAAGTTATCAAACTCATCCAAGCATTGACTAGCAATTTTAGTAGGAGGGACTTCAGCTTTATCTTATCTATAGAGAGAATTTACCTTTACTACCTGTGTCGAGATATCGGGAGATTCTTCAGTAAATAAGTAATTGAGATCATATGCTTCTTCAACAGGCGGTAAATTAAGACCGTGTATTTCTTCAATAGGAGGTAAATTCTTAACATCTTCAGCTTTAATACCTTTTTCTTTCATAGATTTCTTTGCCTCTTGCATATCTTCAGGACTGAGAAACAGAACACCTCTCTTCTTCGGAGTTGGTTTAGGAATAGGTTCAATAATTGGCTCAGAAATTGGCTCAGGAGCTAGCTCAGGAGGTGCCCAATTATTTTCATTTGTGAACATATTGTTCAAAAGAATTTCAGCTTCATCCGGTGTTCTTTACATGAAAAGTGAGCCAGCACAACTATCCAGGTAATCTCTGGAAGCATCGCTTAGTCCATTATAAAAGATATCAAGTATTTCAGGTTTCTTAAGAGGATGATCAGGCAAAGCATTAAGTAACTTGAGAAGCCTCCCCCAAGCTTGTGGGAGACTCTCTTCTTCAATTTGCATGAAGTTATATATTTCCCTGAAGGCTGCTTGTTTCTTATGAGCAGGGAAATATTTAGCAGAGAAGTAATAAATCATATCCTGGGGACTTTGCACACAACCAGGATCAAGAGAATTAAACCATATCTTAGCATCACCCTTTAATGAGAACGGAAATATTTTGAGTAAATAAAGGTAGCGCGATCACTCATTATTGGTAAACAAGGCAGCTATATCATTCAACTTAGTAAGATGTGCCACAACAGTTTCAGATTCATAGCCATAGAAAGGATCAGATTCGACCAAGGTAATTATATCTAGATCAACAGAAAAAGCATAATAATCCTTATCGGGAACACAAATAGGTGAAGTAGCAAAAGCAGGGTCAGGTCTCATTCTATCTCTAAAAGATTCTTTACTCCATTTAACTAGCAACTTCTTAAGTTCATATCTATCCTGGCAAGCAAGGATAGCTGCAGAAGATTCTGCATCAAAAAGATAACCTCCAGGGATAGGAGGCATATTTTCATTATCACTCTCATCATTGTATTCAGGTGCAATAATTTCTCTTTCTCTAGACCTAGCAATTTGCTCATCAAGAAATTCACCAAGGGGCACAGTAGTATCAAGCACGGGAGTGGTTTCATCATAAGTATCATGCATAGCAGAAGTGGCATCATCAATAACATGCGACATATCAGAATTCATAGCGGTAGCAGGTTTAGGTGTCACAAGCTTACTTATAACAGAAGGAGAATCTAGTGCAAGGCTAGATGGCAGTTCCTTACCTCCCCTCGTAGTTGAGGGCAAAATCTTGGTCTTAGCATCTTTCAAGTTCTTCATAGTGTCCAGCAGATATAAATCCCAAGTGACTCAAAGAATAGAGCTATGCTCCCGGGCAACGGCGCCAGAAAAAGTTCTTGATAACCCACAAGTATAGGGGATCACAATAGTTTTCAAGGGTAGAGTATTCAACCCAAATTTGTTGATTCGACACAAGGGGAGCCAAAGAATATTCTTAAGTATTAGCAGCTGAGTTTTCAATTCAACCACACCTGGAAACTTAGTATCTGCAGCAAGGTGTTTAGTAGCAAAGTAACATGATAGCAGTGGTAATGGTAACAAAAGTAAAGACAGCAAAAGTAATATTTTTGGTATTTTGTAGTGATTGTAACAGTAACAACGGAAAAGTAAATAAGCGAGAACCAGTCTATGGAAAACTCGTAGGCACCGGATCAATGATGGATAATTATGCCGGATGTGGTTCATCATGTAACAGTTATAACATAGGGTGACACAGAACTAGCTCTAGTTCATCAATGTAGTGTAGGCATGTATTCCGAATATAGTCATACGTGCTTATGGAAAAGAACTTGCATGACATCTTTTGTCCTACCCTCCTGTGGCAGCGGGGTCCTATTGGAAACTAAGGGATATTAAGGCCTCCTTTTAATAGAGAACTGGAACAAAGCATTAGCACATAGTGAATACATGAACTCCTCAAACTAAGGTCATCACCGGGAGTGGTTCCAATTATTGTCACTTCGGGGTTGCTAGATCATAACACATAGTAGGTGACTATAGACTTGCAAGATAGGATCAGGAACTCACATATATTCATGAAAACATAATAGGTTCAGATCTGAAATCATGGCACTCGGGCCCTAGTGACAAGCATTAAGCATAGCAAAGTCATAGCAACATCAATCTCAGAACATAGTGGATACTAGGGATCAAACCCAAAAAAAACTAACTCGATTACATGATAAATCTCATCCAACCCATCACCGTCCAGCAAGCCTACGATGGAATTACTCAAGCACGGCGGTGAGCATCATGAAATTGGTGATGCAGGATGGTTGATGATGACGACGGCGACGAATCCCCCTCTCCGGAGCCCCGAACGGACTCCAGATCAGCCCTCCCGAGAGAGATTAGGGCTTGGCGACGGCTCCGTATCGTAAAACGCGATGATTTCTTCTCTCTGATTTGTTTCTCCCCGAAAGCCAATATATGGAGTTGGAGTTGGCGTCGGAGGGCCACCAGGGGGCCCACGAGGTAGGGGGGCACGCCCGGGGGGGGGGGGGGGGGGGGGGGGGGGGCACCCCCACCCTCGTGGACAGGGTGTGGGCCCCCTGGTCTTCATCCTTTACGAGGATTTTTTTATTAATTATCCTAAGATATTCCGTGGAGTTTCAGGACATTCTGAGAACTTTTATTTTCTGCATATAAAACAACACCATGGCAATTCTGCTGAAAACAACGTCAGTCCGGGTTAGTTCCATTCAAATCATACAAGTTAGAGTCCAAAACAAGGGCAAAAGTGTTTGAAAAGTAGATACAACGGAGACATATAACTTACCAAGTATGAACTCACCAGTTCAATCTTACCAATACCAGTTGCAATTAATGACTATGTTTTATATGGTCGATGTCTTAAGCATCTTGTAGTAAACATTCCTAACCCGTTTTAGGTGTTTTCCCTACCTTTTTATAGATAACTAGGCCATTATATGCTCTGGCTGCACCTACCTTGTGATGTTTAACTCTGCCAATTGCATTTTTATCAGTACCGATTTCAATGGCCATTAAGCCTGTTGCAATTAAAAGTTGTATCCATTTTTAAACAGTTGTATTTCAATTGCTACAAACTTACAAAACATGAATTAGGATGTTGTTAAGCCTGTTGCAATTAACAATATCCATTTTTTAATCTGCCCGTTTGCTACCGTGCTACTTTTTTGTAATGAAGATATCACTACAGATGCTGCCGTTTTATTACCATTTGCTATTTTTGGTGGATGTTAACCCTGTTGTAATTAACACTGGCTTGCCATGTACTTACACAGGGCTACAATGGGTGATGCTATTGTTTGCCGTCGAGGTTAGCTGCATCCCATGTCTTATACACCATCTATTCCTAAATTTAAGTATTTTTAGAGATTCCAATATAGACTACATAGGGAGAAAAATGAGTGAATCTAGATTCTAATCTAAACTATATCTATAATTCTATATACATCCGTATGTAGTTCATATTGAAATCTCTAAAAATACTTGTACTTAGGAATGTAGGTAGTTGTATTTTACATCATTTGTGCAATCTCATTTAGCTTCTAACATTTACTGGTTGCTTGTAGGTACGTATATGAGCGGTACTGATCCACGCTTCGATCCCTTTTGCATATGGGGCAATGAGATATTCATGAACAAGTGTCAAGTGAGGAAACTAAGAAAGATTATTAGGCGAAAGAAACAGGTAATGGGAATTAAGCTCTTTATTTACACTTTGTCCAAGACATCAGTGTACTTTAGGATGGTAAGTAATCTGTTGCCTTTTCCCCCTACCCACAATAAGTTACTCTATTAGACCTCATGATCTGATATTTTTCTTTTTTTAGTGGTTTTCGAAGCTATTTACTGATGATTACCTTGCAAACTACATGGCCGGAATGGAGGCAACTAAGGTTAAAGTATATAATTCATGCTACCATGATAATGCTCTAGAAGTCTTCTTGAAGGCGGTGAAGGATGAGTAGGCGATCGTCACAAGGGGTTGGACAAATGTTGTTCGTGCCTACGGCATGCATGAAGGCACATTATGGGCATTTCGCTTCTTCAACAACATCGGCAGTCAAAATGATTTACACTTGTCTCTTCACCTTTACCGCCTATAAATATTGTGGCTCATCATCGTTAATTGTTGTCTAATCCTGTAATTACTGAACATATTGTACTGACAATTTTATTTATGGATTCGTTGTTGAACCATTGTGCTGATAATTTGAATTTCACGTTTCATATTACAAAATTTCCAATTTGATTAATAAATTACAGCCAAAAAAATGCACAGGAGCGAATAAAATAATGTGCACACAGTTAGAAATAAAATAGTGTGTGCGATGAAAAAAGAAAACCGATGGTTCTTTGATGTGAAATGTTTGCGATGCCCTTCGAACGCACACACGGTTTCATCTCATATGCGTGTGCAATTCATGGTAATACGTCAAACGTTTCAAACCAGTGTGCGTGTGTGATAGGAATACCAATCACACACAGTTACGAAAATATACACGTTGGCGTTAGTAGAGGCACCGCACACATTTTACATTCTTGAACCGTGTGTGATAACGTACCTATCACAAACATATCGGTAGATTAAATGTTGATGTCCACCTTTTTCACACGACTATAGCGGCCTAATCTTTTGGGATGTCTCTCTGATCAGCAACGTAACATCAAGATGTAACGTGTGGGACTGGTGCGACTTCTCATATGTTTGTTCTATGGGGATCGTCAGTAGCCGCTCTCCCATCCTCAACGGTTTCTGGGTCATGTGGGAAGGACCCCCTATCGCCCACACTCACAAGGCGATGGTTCCAAATGCCGTCGCGGAAAGGGGTTAAAACCGTTTGTATAGCACCTCGCTGTACCAGTGACATCAGCAACATGCAACTCCAATTTCATCTTCTCTTCTTCAATTCTTTTCAATTTTTCTTTCAAATAATTGTTTTCTTTTTCAACTAAATTTAACCTCTCGACAAGAGGATCTTTTGGAATTTCCGATTCACATACCTCCTACATAAAGACATCTATGTCAAGTTGGCCGGCATAATTGTCATAAACACTAAATAAAATAAATAATTATAAAAGATAATATACCACATCCAATCATAGACCGGACGAGAGCCGACGGGGCCGTATACCAAAACCATGGCACTATATAATAACAAACAATAATACAAGTAAGAAAATTATACAAGTAGCTATCTAAATCGTACAATTAAGAATTTTTTCTTTTAAAAAGAAGATAATAACAATAGGCTCACCATGGTGGTGCCGGCGACAAGATTAGCGCGGGCAATCGACGATGGTGAGGACATGGACGGGGCGGTACCCTACGCATGTGCAAACTAAGTTAATTTGAGCTCAAATTCTGCATCTAAATTAAATAAACTCCCACATACACACCTCCACTATAACCCACAAACCACTCTACTTCAGAGCATGAAATGAGCTAAACTATTAATTAGAGATGAAAGGATGAAGTTGCTAACCTTTTAGAACACTTGGATAGTTGGTGCGCCGCCAAATCTTGGGGAAAATGGAGCTTGGAGGTCGAGCTTGGAGGAAGAAAGAGGAGCAAGATAAAGTGTGGCTCGGGCATTTCATCGAACACCTCATGTGCATATATAGGCAAAAAATAGAGTAGCCCACCCTCCCACCCTTCTACGGCCAAAAAAGAGAGGAGAGGGGGTAACGTGGATATATATAGGCAGAACGTTAGTCCCGGTTGGTGTCTACAACCGGGACTAAAGGCCTACCCTTTAGTCCCGGTTCCAAACACTAGCTAAGACTAAATGGCAGCAACCCCTTTACTCTCGGTTGGTGTCTTAAACTGGGATTAAAGGTCCCAGTTGAACCAGGACTGATTCCTGCCGAGGCCCGGCCAACCTTCTAGCCGCTTGAACCGGGACTGATGCTCACATTAGTTCCGGTTCGTAACACGACCGGGACTATTGCCTTGATCTGGCCAGAACCAAAGCCCTGTTTTCTACTAGTGAACTAATGGAGGGATGCCCTTGCAGAGACGTGACGCTCCTTGCATGAAGCGACCAATGATTAGAGTTTGGTATCATGCTTCTCATGCTTAGTTCCTTCACCTTGTGTTTTTTCATGGTTGCCTGGTTTTTCCAAAAAGAAAAACAGAAAATATGTGCCACTGCGGACGTGCTAGGCATGAAGCACATGTATGTTGCACTGCTTTGTTTCTTTTTGTGTTTCTCAGGGGTTTTCCAATTTTCCAGATTTTTCTGGGTTTTTGTTTTGTTTTGGTATTTTAGTACTATTTTGGGTTTGCCTTTTTTCTGGAGCATAAGTGAGCACATGTTAGTGTAGTTGAAAGCACACATCTTCTCAATCACTAAGCTTCCTAGCGGTAAAACTCCTAGGAGCGACTCAGACTATCGATTGAGTTTCTCATGTTAATTTTGACCTAGTCGTCCCAATGTGAGGTGGGCTTCGTGAGTTGCCCTGTTGTTAGGGCATATTTATCTCTAATAGTTTTGGTGATTGATGACAATGCCATTTGCAGACTAATTGTGTGCATTGACCATTTCAGATATTCTCATATATGGCACAATACAGTTTTATTTCCCTCGGTGATAGAGAGTGAAGACGGTTTTTTCGGCGTTTCTTTTTCGATGGTTTTTGAATCGTAGGAAAAACCGTACTATTATAAGGGGGTCTGCTTTGGGAAGGTTAGAGTGGAATCAACACGTACACATACACATATACACCCACTAACCATTCTGTCAACATGGAGGAGTCCATCGTTTTTGCTTGGGCAATTTGAAGCACTCAAGCGGTAGTACCGCGCTGGTCCACGATAGTCACTACAAAAAAACCACTTCCGTGATGATACGTGTTTGTCACAGTAGGTCATATTTTCTGTCATGCATGTACGACCATGACGATTTTATGACAGAATCAAGATAGTCGTACCTGTGCTATCATAGAAGTGTTCCATGACAATACTGAAATTATCATCACGGAAGTGTCCACTTCCATGACGATAAATCACGCGTCATGGAAGTGCTTTCGTCAAGGGTAACCGACACGTGGCATCCACCATAACGGGTCACTGTTAAGCTATCTTGTTCCAGTTTGGATCTGATAACCAGTTAACAGCCAACACAAATGGGGATTTTCCACGTGTAAAATTCTCATTCGCCGGAGGATCCACGTGTCAGCTCAGCATTGGGACAGATGTCATCCACTCATTGTATGGGATGCACCTATGATACGTCGACATGTGGCAAGGCCCAACAGTGGCCCATTTAGGTGAAAGAGGCTGGCCCAGTCAAAATTTGCAGGCCGACCCATATATGCCTACTTGTTTTTGGTTCATTTAGGCCCACATCCCATACGAGATGTGCCAATACAAGCCGTCAACGACCCATTAACTATTTGACACCATTGCAACCCATCGTCAGTTCGAGCCCATTAACAACCCGCTATACATTTGAGCTCAATATCGGCTCGACGTAGTTTCGGCCTTTAAACGGCCCATCCAAGGGATGGGCCAATTTTTAGGATGTGCGTCTTTCGGCCTTTTAGCGACCCATTTAAGTGTTGGGCCAATTTCCAGTCTGGTTTGTCTTTCAGCCTATTAACAACCCATAAAGGAGTTGGGCCATATGTAGTCCGACCTGAGTTTTGGCCTCTTAACGTTCCACGCTCTTCACGGTTCAATAACAGCCATGTTTCACTTTCGGCCCGCTAAAGTCCCACAACATAGTTGGGCCATATACAGTCTGACCTGACTTTCAGCCTCTTAGCGGCCCATGCTCTTCATGGTCCAATACCAGCCCGATGTCTCTTTCGGCCTGCTAAAGGTCCACAATATAGTTGGGCCATATACAGCCCGACCTTAGTGTCAGCCTATTAACGGCCCGTGAAATCCAATGGGCCCACTTATTGCCTGCTTTGATTTCAGCCTGTTAATGACCCGAGAGGTAACTGGGCCAAGCATTAATTGTTGGCTCGTTTCAATTATAGAGGCCCAATAGAGCTTTCGGCCTTGTTACGACCCATCAACTTATTGGGCCCACTAAAGTTCGAACCTATTTGGAGGCCCAATTAGAAAAAGTCGAATTTTGCCCAGCTGTAATTTGAGCCCATTATGAGCAGTTATGGACAGGACAAAAATTGATAAATCAAAGTCCCAAGAAAATTTTGGCCCATGCGAGCCCATTAAGGCAGTGGGCCACTATCCTTCACAAAGGGCCCACGTCGATTCGTGCTAGCTATTAATTTTACAGCTTTTTTGGCTTCCTAGCGACCAGTTAGTTGGAATGCAAGGTATGCTAAGCAAATGTACGACATAATGGAAAAAACATAGCACATCCATCATATATTACAGGAAATTACATCCACTAGGCAATCAAAGATTGATGTCAGTGCAAATAAATGAACAGAACTTAATGATTTACAACCTCACAATCTGCAACCTCAGTGCAGATGACGCCCA
This sequence comes from Triticum aestivum, assembly GCF_018294505.1. Lineage (NCBI taxonomy): Eukaryota > Viridiplantae > Streptophyta > Magnoliopsida > Poales > Poaceae > Triticum > Triticum aestivum. The sequence continues at coordinate 425,493,277 of NC_057807.1, forward strand.
TAAGCATGTGAGCAAGTTCTTCCTCCTTTGTTACACTGTCTCTGAAAACATTGATCAGTTGTTGTTGCGCAAGAATTTGTACCTCTGATTCCTCCATGATTTCCATCATTGCTTCATCCAGTAATTAGTTCACAAACATACATTTTTTCTGTTGGATTCAAGAAAAAGGAAATTGAACAGATTCAGATGGTGATTTTGGCAAGCTTGTATTATTGATAGTGGAGAGTGTCTCGACCACTACATCATAACATAAATTAGGAGGGGAACCGAACAGATTAATCAAGAGTTGTTGCCATATTACTTGTCGTATATTTATTGGAAAGAAACAATGGGGTTACATTGCTATTTTCAGAGTTTGTATTCCTATCTTCAGCAGCCTGCAACAAATTAACACACCAGCATTGCTATCATTGGCTAGGTCACATAATAGGAAAGCAACATTGACACAATGTTTGTTTGGGAAACCGGACCACACCAGACTACAACAAATTAACACAATATGGCACAACTATCATTAGCCAGGTAAGATAATAGGAAAGCAACATTGGCACAATGAATGATTGGGCAACCAGACCACAACACTACAATTTAGTAATGTGCATGATATGAGATAGTACACTCATGCATCTCAGTATGAAAAACTATCAGGTAGTTTTCCTTACAAAAATCAACATTGCTGCCTTTAATTATACATTTTGCTACAAGTAAATTTAGATCATATAAAGGTTGGATTCATGTCGGTTAACAAAATACATGCTGATGTAAAAATATAGTGATATACAACAGGTACTTACATCAGCATTGGAGCACAGATAATTCCCACAAGATACTTTCCTCCAACATGATCCCAGTTTAGAAAGTCTTTTATCCTTTAATCTTGTTTTCTAAAAGAGAGATGGGTAAGAAACATGTAGAAAATATGATCTGAATGCTATAAAATTTCATGATGTGAGGATACGCACACGCTTCTTAGAAAGGAGTTGACATATTTTTGCTGGCCTGGAGCGGACTAGTTCTCTGACCACTGGAATCTGCTAATTATTAGGAGGAGTTGGGTTTCTCTGTGCTGGAGCAGTATCTACGAACACTGGAGTTGGTTTACTATATCCTAGCGTTTGGATCTTTTGCAAAGACCTTGTTTGCAGCCCTTTAGATTCTAACATAGTCGTCTTCCCCTTGCATGCCTTATATAGAAGAATGGTGCTTTAATTATAAAACATACTACGGCAGAGAGATGGAATAGTTACTGAAGAGTAGAAAGGCATGACATATTGACATGTATTCCCTCCATCCGAAAATAAATGGATGTGTCTAGGCGTATTTCAGTTCTAGATACATCCTTTTTATCCATTTCTACGACATGTAATCCGAACAGAGGGAGTATGATGTGAGAGCTTGTGACACGATAGGACAACAGAGTAAAAAACACTAGTTGAATCGAAAACTGTATGATAGCGGAATAGGTATAGGAAAATACGAAGACAACATATGCGTGTATGACTCGGAAACTAACATAGCATTGCAACAGACTAGTAGAACAACACTTCAAAGTAAAAGAACATGGTATGGTAGATGGATGGACTACATACTGATGAATAACAATGCATAAGATATGAAAAGCATGATATCCAGACTAAGCAGATGGCATTGCGACGGAATATAATGACAGTACTTGAATTTGAAAACATGTTATCATGAATGGAATAGGTACTGAAAACAGGAAGGCATGCCATATTTATATGCATGATCAGCAAGCTAAGCACATGGTATTGCAACAGAGTAGATGCACTCCAGGACATTATATCAATGATGTGCCCGTATCACGGGCCAAGTTAGAGCAAGGACCGTGGGGGTGAATAGGATTCGTCATCTTTCTACAAGTCTTCTGAAGAACTGCCTTTAACTGTTCCATCATATTGGGTATCATTGACGTCAAGTTTGTTGGCCGTTAGATTGCTCCGCGAGGTTCTTGTGGATATATTAGTGTGTGCAATTATATCTGACATGCATGGAAGAAAACTAGTAGTTAGATTATGTAATGAGTGCCTACAAGAGACGACATAAATAGTAGGATTGGACTTAACTAGCTGCAACATGTCTCAAAAACTAATGGGAGAACACAGATGAAATCTATAGAATATGTATTGTTTGTACTCGAGATTAACTAGATGGCACACAAAAGTATTAAAAAACAACACCATAGGTAATAATAGAAGTGGTATAATCACCAGCCTAGGGGATAGCATTGGCTGATGGATGATAAGTATGGAACAACGTTAACACCTGAACAAGTCTCTTATCTGAACTATGGAACAACGTTAACTCCTGAACAAGACTCTTAAGAGATCAACATGAATATACAGTGACATGTGATAATCTATTTTCCATGCTTAGATGAATAACAAAGCCATAAATGTTGCACACAACACTACTAGGAAAAGGGCTATAGATAGGATTGATACTAATGGCGCACCAGGTAAGCAGTGCGCCACTACTATATACTAATGGCGCACCGGTTGGAGGTGCGCCATTAGTGTGGAATACACTAATGGCGCACCAGGCACACGGTGCGCCACTAGTATTGAGTTTTTTTCCATTTTTCCATACATACTAATGGTGCATGATGCCAAAGTGCGCCATTACAAGTTAGAACTAGTAATGGCGCACCACCCAGACAGTGCGCCATTAGTATTTGTTTTTTACTTTTTTGCAAACCTACTAATGGCGCACCGTGTCAAAGTGCGCCATTACTAGTTTAAACTACTAATGGCGCACTTTCCCACAGTGCGCCATTAGTATACATATGTTTTTTTACTTTTCTGCAAAAAGTACTAATGGCGCACCACCTGCAGGTGCGCCATTAGTAACCAGGGTTACTAATGGCGCATTTTGTGGTGGTGCGCCATTAGTAACCTGGGACCAACAAGATATTTTGGACAACCCACCTACCCACTCACTTTCCCCACTTCATTCTCTCCACCTCCTCCTCCAAGCTTGTCTCGGCTGCCTCCTCCTCCTCACCTCATTTCCACCATATATTCATCAAAATTAAGTGGTGAAATTACCTTTTTTTGATAGGTAAGTAAGGGGAAAGCTATCTTCATGATGTAGATCTACTTTTTTTCTCCCTAGCTCGCTCCAACAATGTGCACATGCACTTTTTGTGACCTAGCTAGATCTATGTATGTTTGTGGTGTTGCTTGTGTTTGTGGTGTTGCATATATGTTTGTGTTTGCAGGTACCGGTATTTGAAATGCGATAGTTGCCAATATTTTGCCAGAATGTTGATTCATTTCCGTTTCGGCGAGAATTTTGGCACTATGCATTCTTTTTGGTCCTATTTTTAGGGAAGGTCATGCCAAAAATTTTCTTGGTTCTAAAATATCGTTTTGCTCTATCCCGCAGGCGACCATGGTCCGCACGATGACCAAAGGCATCGTGAATAGGTTTTTGAGCTCTGCAAAGGCCGAGATGCTTCAAAAGAACGAGACGGAGATAAGATGTCCGTGTCGAAGATGCAAGCTGAAGAGCCTTATTACGGACCCGGATTCCGGGAAGGTGTGGGACCACCTGCTCTTGCGTGGTTTCATGGATGGCTACCGGTGGCAAGGTGATGAAGATGACTATGAAGTCGTCCATGGGGGCCGGGCAAGAAATGAGGAAGGGCAACAAGACAAGTACCACTGCGGCGAGGGCGGGCGAGAAGACAAAGAATCTCCAGGACATGATCACGGCGGTGATGCTGTACACAGTCATCATGTAGAAGATGTCGTACATGACGATGAGGAAGATCAAGACAAAGGGCATGATCATGAAGATGAAGATGCCGGAGCAGACGACGATGGAGGCTGGGTGCAGGACCCTCATATTCAAGAGCTGCTTCGCAAGCAGACGGATAACGCAAGAGTTGCCGCCCGAGAGAAAGCCAAGCTGGATCAACTGGAGATAGACGCGGTTACTCCGTTGTATGAAGGATGTAGGCCCGAGGATACCCGCCTGAAAGTAACGCTCATGGCTCTGGAGATGAAGGTAAAACACAAAATGACCGATGCATGCTTCGACGAGAACATGTCATTCTGGCACGAACGTCTTCCCAAGGGGAACAAGTGCCCGACCAGTTTCGAGGAGGCGAAGAAAATCGTGTGTCCTCTGGATTTACCGCACATGAAATACCATGTGTGCATGAACAATTGCATCATTTATCAGGACGAGCATGCGGAGTCTACCACATGTCCGGTGTGCGGCGTCACTCGATACAAGAAGAGGAAGAAAGCTCCTCGAAAATCGGTGTGGTACTTTCCGATCACTCCTCGTCTGCAGCGGTATTTCGCGGACCCTAAGGTAGCAAAGCTCCTGCGTTGGCACGTGGATAGGGAGGAGAAGAAGTGGGAAGATGACGGAAATGATCCAGAGATAAATAAAAAAGACAAGATGCTGAGTCACCCTAAGGATGCGAGCCAGTGGCAAGCGTTGAACTTCGAATACCCAGAATTTGGGAAGGATCCAAGGAACATCGTGCTGGGAGCGAGCACCGATGGAGTCAATCCGTTTGGCATCCAGAGAAGCACACATAGCACTTGGCCTGTGTTTGTGTGGATGTACAACCTTCCCCCCTAGTTGTGCATGAAGAGGAAGTACATTCACATGAGTATGCTAATTGAAGGGCCGAAACAACCAGGGAACGACATCAATCTATATCTGGGGCTGCTGAAGGAGGAGCTAGACACGCTGTGGAAAACGCCAGCCAATACGTGGGACGCTGCAGAGAAAGAATATTTCCCTATGAGAGTCACACTGCTCATGACGGTGCACGACTATCTCGGTTACGGATATCTCGCGGGGCAGGTAGTCCACGGATTTTCTGGATGTGTAAGGTGCATGGATGACACAATGTATCGCCAGCTAGATAGAGATCCCGGGTCTTTGAAAACCGTGTTCATGGGACATCGAAGGTGGCTTCGCGACGATGACCCGTGGAGGAAACACAAGGATCTGTTCGATGGTGAAACCGAACCCCGAAAATGCCCGTGTATGAGGAGCGGCGAGGAAATAGACGAGCTGTTGAAAAATTGGAAAGACTGCCCACTGCCGGGAAAGAAGCAAAAGGCGCCAGAGCCAGGAAAAAAGCGAAAGGTGCCAGAGCCACTGCTGAAGGTATGGAAAACGAGGTCTGTTTTCTGGGACTTGCCGTACTGGAAGATCCACCGTGTGCCTCACAGCCTTGATGTCATGCATATCACAAAGAACGTGTGCGAGAGTTTGCTTGGTACCCTGCTCAACATGCCAGAGAGGACCAAAGATGGGCCGAAAGCAAGGGCAGACTTGAAATCAATGGGCATCAGGCAGGAGCTTCACGCTAATGATGATGATGATGATGATGATGATGATGATGATGATGATGAGGCGAAGCAGGACGCAGAAAGTCATCGCAAAGACAAAAAGGCCAAGAAGACCGGAAATGACTACCCTCCCGCGTGCTTCACTCTAAGTCAGGAGGAGATCGAGCAGTTTTTCACCTGCCTCCTAGGAGTAAAACTTCCTTACGGTTACGCGGGGAAGATAAGCAGATACCTAGACCCAGCGAAGCAGAAGTTCAGCGGGATGAAGTCTCACGACTGTCACATGCTAATAACGCAGATACTTCCAGTTGCAATCCATGGGATCATGGACGCGCACGTCCATGAAACACTATTGGCCTATGCAACTTTTTCGACGTCATCTCTCGGAAGTCCATTGGCGTGAGGCAACTCAGAAGGCTACAGGAAGAGATCGTGGTGATACTATGCGAGCTTGACATGTACTTCCCGCCCGCATTCTTCGATGTTATGGTGCATCTGCTAGTCCATATCGTGGAGGATATCATCCAACTCGGGCCGACGTTCCTGCACAACATGATGCCATTCGAAAGGATGAATGGTGTCATCAAAGGATACGTTCGCAACATGACACGTCCAGAGGGAAGTATAGCCAGGGGCTTTCTGACCGAAGAGTGCATCTCCTACTGCACGAATTATCTAGGCATCGAGAACCCATTGGTCTGCCCGTCAACAGGCACCTAGGCAGGCTCGCTGGATGGGGTCACCGCGAGGGTCGCCGCGAAATGCATGTCGACTTCAAGGGTCGACTCGCCGACTTTGAAAGAGCAAACCTAGTCGCACTACAACACATAGACGTGGTCGATCCTTGGGTGGTAGAGCACAAAACCTTTATTGAGAAGACATACAATGACCGAGGCCAACAGAGGACGGACAGAGATATAATCAAAGAGAACAACTCATGTTTCACGCGTTGGTTCAAGCAGAAGCTTCTGTCGTACCCTTTACATGAGGATTCTTCCGCGGAAGAATAACTCATATTCGCCTTGTCACAGGGCGCCGAGCACAACCTGATGACCTATGAGGCGTACGATATCAACAACTACACATTCTACACCGAGGACAAGGACATGAAGAGCGATGGTTATCAGAACTCCGGGGTAACGATAGAATCCTACACCGGCAACGACAAGGATAGATACTACGGAAGGATCGAGGAGATCTGGGAGCTGAGCTACGCTGGAGAGAAGGTCCCGATGTTCCGTGTCAGATGGGCCAAGAGCGTCCTAAAAGAAGACCAGTATTTCACCACCATGGTTATACCCGAAGCCAAATCCAAGACCGCGGGCGCAAACGTCACCGCGAAAAATGAGCCATGGGTACTGGCTTCCCAAGTGGACCAATGCTTCTTCATTACCGACCCGTCAAAGCCCAGTCGTGTTGTCGTGAGGAGAGGCAAAAGGAAGATCATCGGAATGGATGGAGTAGCCAATGAGCAAGACTTCGTCAAGTATGGCGACCCGAAGATTCAACATGACGATGATGATGAAGTAGCAGCACACCCCCCAAGAAGAAGCAGGACAACCCTACCTAAAGGACGTCCGTTCCACAGAAGAACTCCATTTGCGAAAAAGAAGGGCAAGAAGATTGTGAACAGATAGCTAGCTAAGATCGATTGTATTTAAATCGTAGTCTTCATTTCTCGATTGTATTTCATGGGCACTTTTTGATATCATCAATATTTTTAAATTTCATGGAAACTTTTTGATCTAAATCTCGATCCCACCCGCACCCTCCCCCGCTAGCTCCACCGCCGCCGACGACCCACCGCAACCCTCCCCCGCTCCACCGCCGCACCCTCCCCCCCGCACCCTCCCCCCTCCACCGCCGCCGACGAGCGCCCCCCGTTTCATATTCATATTCATTTTTTAAAAAATAATAATAATAGAGTGTAAACTACAATTGTAGTTAAACAACAATTATTACTGTTTTTATAAAAAAATATTACTGTTTCATATTCATATTCATTTTCTAAAAAATTATTACATGCAACAAAAAATAAAAAAAAGATTACTAATGGCGCACCTCTACCTAGTGCGCCATTGCTATGTAATTTTTTTTACTAATGGCGCACCGACCGCTGGTGCGCCATTAGTAAGATTCCCCCTAGCTAATTCCCTCCCTCTCGCCAGATCCCCTTCGTCCCTCTCCCTCGCCAGATCCACTTCCCCCCGCTGCCCCGACCCACGCCGCCGCCGCCCCCGCGCCTCCATCTCCGTCACCGCCCCCAGTCAGCCCCTGCCCTGCCCCCCATCACCGTCCGCTCCCAATCCACCCCCTCCCTCGCCTTCACCGCACCCACCCACCCCCTCCCTCTCCTTCCCAGCCCTCGAGCTCCACCGTGCGTGGCGACAGGCAAGGCGGCGGGCAGAATCTGCTTCAACACCGGGCTGGCGAGCCGCGGAACCAGGGCGCGACGACGCTCGACCCCTCCACCCCCCTCCACCTCTTCTTCCTCGGGTCGCCGCTGTCTTCCTCAACTCCGGCCACCTCTGTTGCTACTAAGCTGTCGCCAGGGCCTCCTTGCGCCTCCTCGGTGAGCTCCGCCTCCTCTCCCATCTTCCTTCTCGCAAACACTCTGTTTGTCCAGCAAATCAACGACAATCCTGTTGATTCTGGCAGTAGTATTTCAATCCAACAGTAGCGCCGAACGGCAGTGGCATCATTCTAGGGTATAGTTAGGGACATGATGGCACAAGCATTTAAACAACTGATACAATATTACAAAAAACAATGCACAATGATTTTGCTAGTAGTTAAGCAAAGAGCAACTTTTCCCCAAGAAAACGAAGAGAATTAGTTTGTAAATACCACTGACAAATGGAACACGCCGATCAGTTATCACTGCAATTTCCAACATATATATGACATTTGCTGTTTGAGTTCTTAGTTTTTCCCATTTCTCGTTCAGTCAATTCAACCAAATGCTAAACCTTTATACAGAGAGATGGAAACAGATGCTTCCTGTGTAGTATATTTTTTTACTAGGTTGCCAGAAGAGGGGGGCTTACAGGTAAAACTACCGGGAATTGTTATGCACAAATTGCTAGTGGTTTCTTGGCCACTCACTACAACTAATTTCACATAACCAAAATGATAAAAAGGGAGATGATGGCAACCAGTTTAGAAAACATTGTACTAGTGAGTTGTAACTAGTTTGAAGAAAATTGTAAATAAGATTCCAGCAAATTAGTGATCTAATTGTGATAATCCTGCTCACATGCCCACTTGCAGCAGAGGCAGGCAATGCCTCTATATGCTCTGTTTTACTGCCTAGCTAGAGCACAAACCTAGCCCCAGTTGTGTATTCCCAATTGCTAATGGTCTAACTGATGTTTCCCTAGTTGGGTGAGACTGACTTGGCTCTTTCTTGGAGGAGACAGATCAACCAAGTGTTGTCAGTTTTTGTTTGAACTTCAAAGAGTGTTGTGACTTGGCTCTTAATCAAAAGACTGTTGTCAGTTTTTGTTTGAACTTTGTTTGACTGGAGGAAATTACTCTTAAATGCTAGTCCTATTCTGGTGGAGATTTTTCTTGTCCTGAGTTACACTGAAGATATTTTTCTGATAATATTATAAAAACTGCCTGGTGTGTGTTCAACTTGTATCTTCTAGCTTAAGTTTAACTTGTCCTGAGTTACACTCAAGTTATAATGTGTTTAACTTGTAGCTTCTAGCTTAAGTGAGTAGCCAGTACTGTAGTCAGGTAATTATAAATATTTAATAGCAGCAGTGGCAAGCAGTAGCAGTAGCAGTAGATGCCAACTTTTGATATGCATGCATGCATTCTTTGCGTGTTTATATTCATTCTTGTAAACTGAACATGCTCATCTATCTATCTATCTATCTATCTACCTGCTTAAGTATGTATGTATGCATTGTATTTTTATTTCCTTTGGAAAGTAAAGTTTATTTCCTGGCTGGCGGGCATGATGGCTCATGGATCCCTCAGCTGCAGCTACAGTTGGAGCTCAATCTGATCTCATCTGAAATGAATCTATAAATACAGAGTGTAGTTAGTTACAGAGTAGTAGAAATAGTTGCTGGATGTAGTTACTTGCATGGGCCTGGCTGATGAAGAGAAACTTTATGTATATTCATACTGATGTTGACTCTATAAATCATACTTATTGGACATGTTTTATGTGTTGATCCATCAATTGATCACATTGAGAAAGACCATCGTGTCTCCGACCATTTTGCAAAGGTCATGTCTCCGACCATTTTGCAAAGGTCATGTCGTGATGAATTTGCAGGTACCCCAAGAGGCCCTTGAGTTTGCCGAAATGTTGATTAACTTCCGTTCTGGCAAATTCGGGTACTCCATATGTCCTATTTTCAGCAAAGGTCAAGCTGAAATTTTCCGTGAATTTTAGCATGACTTTGCTAAAAATAGGACATATGGGGTACTTGCGACTAATGCATGGGCCGGGGTATCTTAGTACTTAGTTAAGTAGGATCAACTGCCCCGCCATTCTTGCTGCATTAAACCATAGGTGGCAATAGAGCCAAGTGATTAGACCCAACTTAGAATTCTCCTTAGCATCGATAAACCCTAGATGATAAACCCAACATAGGTGGCAATAGAGCCAAGTGATTAGTGCCAAGTAATTAGGCCCAACCTAGGGTGCCTCAGATTAGGCTTTTAGGGTGCCTCGGCGTCGACAAACCCTAAATGATAAAAGCTTAGCTTTTAGGATGCCTCGGTGTCGACAAACCCTAAATGATGAGACCATGATCTTGTTCCTTGACAATAAACAACTTTTTGACCAAACTGTTTTCCTATTTAGAGCGAAACATGGCCAACAACAATGAGGCCGGCGGTTCGGGCGGCAAGCAATTCTGGGAGCTGTCCCAGGAGATGGAGGAACAACCTCACCGCTATGAGGACGCCGCAGAAGACACTGATCCTGACTACACAACCCCTAGTGGCGTCGGGGATGACACCACTGATGGTGCCGCCGAGGATGCCACCACTGATGATGGCGGCGCACACATAGATGGCAGCCAACCGAAGAAGCAAAGGAAGGACCGGCGCCCGAATGCGCTTAGCACCCTCAAGGAGGAATTTACTCAAGTGGACTCCGACGGGCATCCAACGGAGCCCAAACATATAGTCAAGGGGTAGTCGGTTTAGCTTGGGTGCATTCTCCGGAGCACCGTCTCGATCAACACCGAGAACCTTAGGCATAAGGACCGAGGGAATTTGCGCAACCTCCTCTTCACGAAGCTGCACGAATGATACAAGTTCCCCGCTGATTTTGAAAACACACGCCTCTCAGGGAATAAAGTGAATAGTGCCGCCCTCACGAGGATGAGCACGGCCCTGTCTACTTGGAGAAGCGCGGTGAAGAGAATGATTGATAAAGGTGATAGTAATGAGAAGATCAAGGCAAAATATTCTTTGATCAGCGAAGATGACTACAAGGAGTTCAAGATCAAGTTCGAGAGCAGCGCAACCTCCGAATCAAGTCAGTGGGGGAAAGAAATGCGGGAGTTGAACTTAGGGGAACACAAACTCGGTCCCGACGGTTACAGAGTGGCGGAGCCTATATGGGACAAGGAGGACGCGTAGCGTGCCGAGCAAGGCCTACCTCCCCGCTTCGAGAAATACAGCGGTGACAAGCAGACCAGGAACTTTGTCAGGGCCCGGTACAAGGAGGACCCGATAACAAAGGAGGTTACCACGGATCCGAAGACCAGGGTGCTTGAGCTTGTTCTGGTAAGGAATACACCCCCGCGTAATTAGCTCCATATGGTTGCACTCTAATTAATCCCCAATATTTCTAAATGGTTCACGTTCCTTCCGCAGGAAACTGAAAGCAGTAGGGCGGGGTCGTCTCAGAGCTCCCCTTTCGACACCCCTTTATATAGGGCGTTGAACGTAATGAAAAACAAGGATAAGCTCACTAAGCCGACGTCAGCTGGTCGTGTGGCCGGCAAAGGCTTGTCCACAAAATGGGGGTCATACTATACCGCTGGTGCGGAAGGAGAAAAAGACCAGCTCGGAAAGCTAGACGCGCGAGGTTGAAGCACTCAAGGCACAAGTGGCACGGATTCCGGAGCTTGTCCAAGAGCAAGTGGAGCAACAACTGGGAACGAAGCTCAACGCCATGGTGCCTACGTTGATTCATGGGCTGACGACATGGATTGCGGGCGACCAACAGGGGCCTCCACCGGTTTCCAGCTTCACGGCCAGCAACTCGCACAGTGCGCAGGCGGCGCCATTGGTGTCTCCGGCGGCGGCGCCATTGGTGTCTCCGGCGGAGGCGGTATTCGTGTCTCCGGCGCCGGCACGGGCATTGGAGCTTAATGCACCCGGGTGTACACCGGCCGGCACCTCGCCAGCAAGCGCCCCCTCAGTCAGTTGCACGCCTGCCGTTGGCGGTGCCTCGACATTAGCCGAGCTCGACGGCATCATGGTAACTAAGCCTCTCGGCCGATGACTTCATCTCCTTGCCTTTGACTGGGCATCCCTGACGCCCTGTACATGTTTTCGCAGGGCGCCGCCGATGTTCCTTGCACTCTTCTGCACTTCGTGGGCACCGAGTTGGTTGATGTCGCCAAGGGCAGAATCGTTCAACCGGGCAACCGCATGTTCACAATGTATAGGGTTGAAGTGGTTCAGGTGCTGCCAGGCTGCGACGAGCTGTTACCTCCGATTCGACCCGCTGGGGCCGATGAAGAAGATGAGATGACCCTCAGTGCCTGCGTAAACTGGCCCCTGCTTTGGCCGAAGAGCCAGATTCGTTTGGGGGCGGGGGACACCACCCCACAGACAAGACCGCCAGTCGTGCCGGCGCCAAGCCATGGCAAGAACGCCGCAACGCTACCGGACCTGCCGGACATCCCTATGGCACATGATCCGGACAGCTCTATGGCACAGGATCCGGACGGCGACGACAACGACGACGGTACATTTACCAAAGTTGATAAGTACTTTGTCGAACATGGGTACACTAACGAGTTCTGTGGGCCCCTTTGTCAAGAACCCAACCAAGATGAGTGCGATCTAGCTGGTACGATGGAGAAATCCAATTGCAACAGGCGTCGTCTGGCATTCAGTTCTTAGGACACGCCTCCAGCTCCCGCCTTCACCGAGCCTCAGGTAGCTGAGGTGCGAAATATTATCAGCCCCAACACGCTCAAGAAGGCGGTCTATGAGCAGAACTCGGTCCCATTACAGGAGATCAAGAAGAAGGGACAGAAGCGAAAGACTAACAAGGGCGCCGGTGTGAGCCAGCCGGCACCGAGTTCGATCCGTGCTCAGGACGGGCCACCTTCACCTAAGGATATCTCGAGGAGGGTGCATGTGGCGGGTAGGGCTATGCTACCGCCAAATATGCTGAATGCTGCAACCGGTGCTATGCGGAGTCTGCACGATAGTGTTCTTTCTTTGGAGAAGCGGCGTCTCAGAGAGAAGGATGTGGCATACCCGGTTTTTGTGGCCATGGTGCCAGAGGGCAAGGGCTTTGTGGATGGCAACATCGGGGGTACGATCGTCCTGCGGTTTGATGACATCTTTGCTATGTTTAACCTTCATCCGCTGCACTACACCTTCGTTCGGCTGTTTTCGCTGAGTATGGAGATGAGGATCATTAGAGACAAGACCCCGGACATCGTGATAGTCGACCCCTTCTATATGCGTGCCAAGCACTTGAGCAGCGCTGGGGACCGCCAAGTTGCGAGTTCACACCTCGAAGGCGTCATTCTGGCAAACCCAGATAAGGATAACTTCCTTGTGGCTTACTTTCCCGAGTAAGTCATCCCTTAACCGCCCCGTAACATATGATTTCTTAGATTTCGATCGTTCTTTTTTTTCTAACATTCCATGTTCTGTGCAGTGACACACATTGCACACTCATCCTCTTAAGCCCGAAATATTCCATGGCCACGTATTTCGACCCGAACCGTAACTCCAAGATAGACTACACAAATGTCAAGAAAGTTCTTGATGATGTTCTCCCCGGCTACGCCAAATCTGGAGGCACCTTCACCAGGGCAGTTTGTAAGTACGGCAAGCACACCTTCTCACACAATACGAATTTCTGCTGCGTCAAGCAGCCGCTTGGCGGTCAGAAGGATGCCTACTACGCCCTCCATCACATGCGGGCGATCGTAAGGGACCATCATCAACTTCTGCTACCAGATAGTCTCAAAGATTGGGCCGCGAGGTTGTTGGTAACCCAGGACGCGGACCTCAGACAAGAATTCTTTCGCATCCAGTCGGAGTTTGCGGACATCATCCATCAAGATGTCCTTCATACCTCGGGGCAGTTCTACCTCAGATATCAACCGTCCAACAATGAGATATATGGAACGCTACAAATGCAGGGTGACAACGACCGCGATTTCATGACCATCACGACAGACGACGGCTTCATCCACGCTCTTGTCCGATGAGTCGAGTCGAAAGTAGTGATGTTTAGTTCTGAAACATTGATTGGCTCATGTTGTAATTAAACTTTAATGAATTCGTATGTCTCTTTGGTTTGGACAGTCATTCAACTTAGATGTAATCGATGCTATTTATTAGTAGGATCGTGAATCGTGCTATTAATGTCTTGCTTTTCTCTTTTGATCCTTTTGTTGCATACTTACATATTGCTTATGTATTGTCTGTTGTCTGTTGTTTGGCTTGTGCATAGAGATGTCGTCGTATGTCGTGTACAAGGGTAAGGTTCCCGAAGTCTACGACGACAGGGAGGAGTGTCGGAGACAGGTTCACTGTTTCAGCGGTAACAGTTACAAACGGTACACCACTAGGGCGGAGGCCGAATCTAGATACGCCCGCTATCTAGCGGGAGAGAGGAGGGAGCGTTGGAGGAACCGGATGAAGACCAGTTTGATCGCGATGATGCTCATCGTGATGACCGCCACTCTCTTTTATGTGATGGTAGTTTAGATGATCGATATCGACTTGTAATGTGAAGACAAACTCGATACTCGCGGTCTTGAGACTTGTAATGTTTTATCTTTGTTCGGTCTTTTGAATTCGGAGACTAATATGATGAATTGTATTCGGAGACTAATCTTCTATTGTATTCGATGAACCTGATGTTGCTGTGTGCTGCTGTCTATATTCTGTCCAATAATATATTTTGTAACCTGTGCAAAAATCAGAAAAGCAAAACCAAACCAAATATTCATACCAATGGCGCATCAAGGCAGAGTGCGCCATTAGTATGCCAAAGGATACTAATGGCGCATCAAGGCAGAGTGCGCCATTAGTATGACAAAGCACATGGTTACATATGGCCCCCCGGGAGGCATACTAATGGCGCATGGTGTTACATACTAATGGCGTACTACTTGGTGCGCCATTAGTATACCAGATACTAATGGCGCACCAGTGGTGCGCCATTAGTAAAAAATACTAGTGGCGTGCTACTAATGGCGCCGGTAGTGCGCCATTAGTAGGCAAAACCAGTGCACCATTAGTAGGCCTTTTCCTAGTAGTGCAAGTCAGATGAGGGTAGAACCTATCTGACCGACATCCAAAGGAGTGAGCATCATCTGCTGACTTGTCGATGGCCATGCGGTTGTTATGGCTGTCCATGTCGAGCACGCACATTCGAGGTAGGGAACTATTGAGTGGGGACTATAGGTCCCTTCTGGTGTATGCTTCCCTTGTTGGAGCAGCTGCGGTGAGAAGGAAGGCGGTATGGCTGAAGATGAAGAAATCACATAATGTTAAGAACGACACATATCTCTGATCTGAAGAAATACCATAAGAAATCAACACTAAGGTACGAGACTGGTCACATGTCTGTTGACTGAAAACTAAATTGGGGTCACATGATTTTTATTTTGGGTATAATCCGATCTTCGCCGGATGGCTGGATGGCTGTCTTGTGCCTCCTGGCTGACACTGTTCAAAATCTTCCCTGAAGAGCCAGCGACCACCGGCAGAGCAGCCTGCCTCCGGCGCCCTTGGTCGTGAGATCCCAGGCCAAATCATAGAGACTCGCCGTCATTCAGATCCGACAGCGCTAGTATCTTCAACCCATGCAACTCTATGATAGCCACCTAAGTGCTGCTTCCGCAGTGAACTTGCGCCCCTGCAACCCTACAATAGACACGAAGGCACTACTGCCCCAGCCAACCGATAGCCTAGGAGCTCCGCCGCCTCGAGGGGTGTTGCGTCCCATTGGGAATCGACTGGCCCAAAACAAAAATTCAGGCAACTGACGCCTAAATAAAGTGATTTAAGATGAGTGTATGACCTATCTTGTGGCCCGATGAAGTAGGCAACTCTAGCTGCCGAGTCGGTAAGGCCGGCGCGGTTGCAGTGGCTCCCAGCGGTAGTAAATCAGATAATGTCGTGACGGTCGATGACTACGGGGAAGCTGCGTTGGGGCCCTGTACACGTCACATTGGATCCGCTCCAGCATCATGCACAACGGTGCGGGTGAATCGGCTCCGGTATGGTTCACGTGGTCGTCGTTGAGGCAAATTCGGCAGCACGGAGAAAGAGGCACGACCAAGTGCATGATAGCAAACGAACAATGGCTCCAGCATTGGGGAGGAGGGCAGCGGTGAATTTGGTGCGGTGGGGTGTGCCATGGAGGAGGGGCTGAGGTTTCGCGGCTGGGGAGAAGGTTATTTGGCACCCACGCTATATGAATGGGGAATCAGGAGGGGGAACCATGTCTTACAAGCGCATTTGGCTGAAATGTGGGGGAAGTTACAATTCTACCCCTGCCTTTGGCTTATGGGCTTCTTGAGAGTCGGGGATAGTAGGGTAACTTTGCTTCTCCCAAATAGTGGGCGCCAATGATTTCGGGCGAGGAGGGCATGTTTTGAAATAGTGGATGCGAGCGATTTAGGCCGAGGAGAGGGTGTTGTTCCGCGCATGGTTTATGAATTATTCGGGACCTGTCATTTTGGCTGAGGAGAGGGTGCCCTTGGATGAAGTTACAAACCTACCCTCGATGTACGCTGAGCCAATCGATGCGTGTGTCCCACATAGGCCAATAATTTCGCGTCTACCATTTATTTGCTCGGGCGAATTCCACCGAGCAGAGGGTGTTTAGCAGTTTGTTCAATTTTTTGGAGAACAAGCATCCACGTCTACCATACCAAGTCGATTCAAATAAAATTTTGAAATATTAGCTTGCCACTTCTTTTTTAGATGGTGAGATTATGCTCGGGACAAATGTGTTTTTACATGCTCGTTGCTACCGATTTACTATTTGACAAATAGTTGACCCACTCAAAAATGGGAATCAAACCCAAAATGAAATATATCGATTCAGTGAAATAGCTCATTCACCCGGTCAAAATTGTGGACTAAATCCAAAATTGAACACCTCAATTGAGTGGCATGTTGTATTATAGTACTCCACGAACATGCTGAAAGTCAAACTAATGAACTTTTTTGATACGAATATCTCGATTCATGTGTGGGTTGCAAACACCATGTTTACCAATTCAAAGTTTTGAATGCAAATTTATATCGAAACATGGCTTATATCAGTCTTCG
The DNA here is from genome assembly GCF_018294505.1 of Triticum aestivum. Lineage (NCBI taxonomy): Eukaryota > Viridiplantae > Streptophyta > Magnoliopsida > Poales > Poaceae > Triticum > Triticum aestivum. The sequence goes on from NC_057807.1 coordinate 425,510,136, forward strand.
ATGCATAAACGCGACCTCTCCCCTCTCCCGAACTCCCGCTCTCTCTATTCGACAATCTTGGTTTCTATCGCATACATACAAACACAATCCTTGTCAGTTCCACCCCGTCCCTCTCTCCGTCTCTCTCTGGTTCACATGCACACTCCATGTATAGATATCTCTCACACACAATGTACAAGTCTCTAGTCTAAGCTAAATATGTAGGGTGCACTCATCGTACGCGCACAAATTCCCTATCTTGTCATCTGTAACTCTCTCACGCACCACTTCTCCGTCTCGGGGCTCTTCCCTCTCTCTTGAACTCTCTATCTCCCTAGGTCACACAAACACATGCATATCTCACTGCACTGGATATACCCATCTAAAACTCTCTCACTCTCTCCTTTATTCTTTCTCCATCTCACACGCACACACACACAATCTCCCGCCTAGCTCAGTACGCCTAACTCTCACTCTGTTGTAGGCACACGCAACCCCCTAGGTATATGACTATTTCTCAGTCTCCATCACAAACATGCATGCACATTGGCTCTTTCCCTCACTTGGTCTATCTCGATATCTCTCCGCGCATCTTTCTAGCGTGCACACACCTCGTCTCTAGATCTCCCACCCATATAGTCCCATCACAATCTTGAGGGGGTCTCCCTATCACGAACACGCCCTCTCTCCCCCCATGCCTCCATCTTTGTCTCCATACGTCCCTCTCGACCTCTATCCCTTGTTGGTCAAACCTTCGTTGGACAGGTGTTATGGGGGTCTCTCTCTCCGTTGCAAACAATCACACACTAGCTATATCGGTGTATCTCCTCACCTCGATTTTAGATCTCAGGGATGCATGTGTGATATTTGTAACACCCCAAAAATTTAACCAGGTTTTAATGATTAAAATTTTGCCAAGAGTTTAAAATATTTGCCTGCAGGAATATTTCTGTTGATTTCAGAACCTTTCTTTTAATATTGAGGAGTTTTTCCCAAGTGGATATTTCTAAAATATATTGGACTTCTATGCTCTCTCTATATAACATTCCTTGATCAGTAGATTTACTTATTTAATTATTTCACCCTGAGCTATATTCATTAAAGTGACTTTCTTCAGTTTTGGAGCTCTTTTTGAACTACAACCATTTGATAAATTTAACTAAAATTCCAACCAAAATTTGGAGATGTCATGTGATGTCTCTAAACCACTTTTATGCAATAATATATTTCATTCATGGCATATTTTGAGTTCTACACCTGTTTTTCAAATCTGGTCCAGTGGACATTTTTGCACTATAGCCTAATTAAATATTTCCTTGGAGCCTCCACCAAATTTATGGGATGTCAGTGGTAGCATGCCATCCAACTTTATGCAAAAACCTAGTGATGATCTTTGGAAAAATTGAGTGAATCAACCTCTTTTTCATTCTGGACCAGCCTTGTGTTTTCTACTGCAACCCTTTTCATTCTTGCTCTAGTGACCTTATGCTTTCTCCTGCTTGTAGTCAACCCTACAAAACCCCTAAGTCCAGGACATGCACTCTTTGGGACATTTTTGGTCCATGTAATGGTGCCATTTACTCCCTGACCAGAATTGAAGTTTTGCAAAACTTGCACTAGCAAGTTTCTTCATTTGGCAAACTAACCTCACCACCCTATCTTTCTTCTAAAGTGACCCCACTCTGGGAGATTTGGCCACTCCAAGAACTGCCTAGGAGCCTTTGGCATTTTGTCAAACACCTTGAGAGCATGGACAGTTTTGGCATGAGTTTTTGTTTACATTATGAACTTGATCCCCTGACCAGACCAGCATGTCCCATGGTTTTTCCCTAGCCTATAACCCCACCCTGCTAACTCTGTTGTGGTTTAGAGCCCCCTAACATGCCTTAGCATTCTGTCGAGCATGTTCCGTGCGTGCTCTGGGCACGCCCAGAGCGCGAGCGGAGCACGCGTTTTGGACGTGCCAAGACCGAGCCGCCGCATCTCGCCCCGCACTCACTCTGGTTCGTGGCCGACCGCAGCCAGCACGCCACGTCCCCTTCTGCTCCCCACGAGAACCACAACCCTCGCCACGTCTCCGGTAGGCCTGCAGCTAGCCGCCACTGCCGCCCGACAGCCCCTGCGATGGCCAGCGCCGCCCGAGCCATGCCCGCTCGCCAGCTCGCCCTTGGAGCAGTACCCACTCGCCCGCTAGCTCCTGCCGCCATCCCCAGCCTCGCCATGATGCCTGCAAGCTACAGAACGTCGGTCGCCGATGAGCTCATCCACTGCCGCCGCGAACCGACGTGGGAGCGCTATAAAAGGAAGCCCCTCGAGCCCCTCTGAGCACGCAAGGAGCCTCAAATCACACCCCCTCGTTTCCCCGTGGTAGCCAGTCGACCCGGGGAGGTTTTCTTCCCCGCCTCCGGCAACCACAGCCACCGCCACCTGCCGGCTCCGTTCGGCGCAACCAGGGCCTCCCCCTCTCCACTCTCTTCACTAGGAACCCCCTCTCCCTCACGTGAGTCCATCCCCCCTGCTCAATTTGGATCAGGACTCGCCGCGGGCAAAAACTCACTTCTCCTGACGGCCACCGTCCGCCACGGAGCTCGCCGCCGGCAGCTCCATCCACCCCAGAGACCAAAGCGACCACCGGAGTGACCGCCTCGACCCCCTGAGCCCGCGGGTGACCTTTGTTTCTCGAACGGTGCTGCCATTCGCCGGCGAGCATCGCCGGAGTCCCGCCCCCACTCACGGGCAGAGGAAGAGGAGGGAAGGTGGACTAGTCAAACCTGACGAGTGGGCCAGGCGGGCCCACTGTCAGTGACTCAGAAGCGGTCCATGCTGGATAAGTGGAAACGTGTTTCCAGAATACGCTTTCGACGTGTACGTATATATTCGAATCGTTTTCTTTTTCTGTTTTATTTTTAATTAACAGATTTTGACCAAAACTTTGACCAGTTATAACTTTTTAAACATAACTCCAAATGAGATGATTCTTTTTCCTACCACTCTCAAATTTAATCTAGTTTATTTTAAGATTTATTTGCAAATTTTTCAAAACAACTTTTTGTGCTGTTTTGAGTTTGTGTGTTAATTCAAATTTATTTAAAATAGGACTTTGGAGAGAGAGAAGAAAACTTTCTAAAGTTTTGGAGTGCACCCTCCCTTTCCACACCTTGAAGGCAAGCATTCTGAACCCTGGCATAATATTTTACATGCATTGTTTGACACGATTATGACACCACCTCAGTACTTAGTACTCGTTATTCTATGTGGTTATGTGATCGTTTGCATGAATGCTTATTTGAAATTTCCTTGCTGTTGGAAATGGACATGCTTGTGATAGTGACCATCCTTGTATGCCTTTCGTGCCTACCGGATGGAAAACGGGAAAGTCTCTGTCTTGGGTACACCCGAGCTTGTCCCTAGTTTCTCGTCGAGACGAGTGTGTCCGGCATGGCATGAGGGGTATGATGAGCGGTGATTCTGTCGGTTGGATGAATTATATTCATTATGCTAATCATGCAGGGAATAATTAAACATCCTGAGTCGACCTTAGATCGAGTCTTGTTCCAGTAACCCCCATAATTGTTTCGTACTACCACTCGTCTCTACAACAGGTAGAGTACGGTTCAGCAAGTTGTCAACCTCTTTCTAGCACACACCGTACAGAGAGGCCAGGGTGGAAGATACCGGTTGTAGCTGGTAGGCAGGCCACCTAGTCCGGGGGCATGGGTGTCTCCAGTTGAGACCGAGAGGGAGGCCACCCCTTAGAGGGTGCGATATAAATTGATCCCATGCTACGCGAGGTTGTAGCCTCCCCACTTAGAGTTTTGCTTAACAAGTGTCGTGGGTGATTCCAGACACATGTGAGTTAAGCTGGTGTGTGCAAGTTAGGTGTGTTTTCAACTAAAAGGCCGTAGACGGAATTAGTCCCGATGGACTAAAGGAATCCGTTACTCGTGGGTAAAGAGTACACCCTCTGCAGAGATTAAACCTATTCGAATAGCCGTGTCCATGGTTAAGGATTACAGTCTGGGATGGGTCAAGTGTCGGTCTTAGTGTCGGTCTTCGGAGGAGAAACTGTTAAACCAGAACTGGAATTACGACTTGAGACTTGTGATGAATATGATTGTTATTTTGTTATGGACTAACCCGTTATATTATTGGTAATATCGAATATCCCTGGGATGGTTCTACCTCCTGGATATTCACTGTTATTTTTTATATGCCCTTTATGTGGTGTCCCTGAGACGCCCGACTGTGGCATGCTTGTTAATTACTTATTTTTATAAGCCCTTTATGTGGCATCGCTGAGACGCCCGACTGTGGCATGCTTGTTAATTACTTATTTTTATAAGCCCTTTATGTGGTGTCGCTGAGACGCCCGACTGTGGCATGCTTGTTAATTACTTATTTTTATAAGCCCTTTATGTGGCGTCGCTGAGATGCCCGACTGTGGCATGCTTGTCATTTTTTTTATAAACCCTTTATGTGGTGTCGCTGAGACGCCCGACTGTGGCATGCTTGTTAATTACTTATTTTATAAGCCCTTTATGTGGTGTCGCTCTGACGCCCGACAGAGGCATTTCTCCGGATTACCAACCTTTCGAGGCGTCGCTTCAGACACCCGATCGGTGCATTTTATTACTTATATGTTATAGCACATTCAAAAATAACCTGCTTGCATGCATCAGAGTTTTTATTATCTTTTGTGACTGACGTCATGAGCATAAAATATTTCAGAACATCGTTGTTATATTATACCCGTGTTCATAATGTTTGCGAGTACATTCAAAGTACTCACTGGCTTGTTCCTGGCCATTGTCTTGGCCAGATTTCTTGCGCGGAGAGGAGCGACCGTGACAACAGCCCCGGAGCTTAGAAATGGTGATAGCAGCCTCGTGATGATAGGAGTTAACCTGGTAAGCTGTACCTGTGGAAAATGGAGTCCCATAGACGATGATGATCCACAAACCGCTTCCGCCATCAACCACTAGAAACCATATTGTTGTACTCACGAGCCAGAGTGGTCTTGTACTTCATATTTTGCATTTTTTGCTTGGAATTTCTGTATCAAGTTGGTGCCTCATCAGCTAGCAGTAATCCTGGGGCTGATGAGCACAAGGGCCAATTTTCTAGAAATTATTACCCAGAAATTCGATCGCCACAAACTTGGTATCAGAGCCAGGCTGACCATTGGCTAATCCTATCTTAGCCAGGTCGATAAACCTCGGTAAACCAACCTTCAGACCTTAACCAAAACCCAGCCAAGCTTCTCGTGCAAGATAGCCACACAGTGACCCCGACACTATTTGGCAGTCGGTGCCAAACCTACCAACCTAGCCTGTCGATGACACGTTAGTGACCGATGCCCAAAATGTCTCATTCGCAAGCGTGCGAAGGAAGACTCCACTCCCTTTTCTATAAAAGGGCATGCTAGCCTCAACCCAGCACAGCACAGCCTCTTCCCCGAACCTAGGCACTATGCCTGGTCCCATAGTGCACAACGAGACCGCAGCAACCAACCTTGGAGGTTTTGTGACCATAATCGCAAACCTCACTCGTCGTGCCTATGCGCTAGAGGAGCCCCCAGAATATGTGGTGTACCAAGGAACCATGAGCGGTGAGAGCCATCAATGTTGGGCCACTGTGCACATCTATGGTAGGGGTCTGTCACCAGAACGCCCCTACAGGTTCACCGGAAGAACAACTTCCTTCGAGCCACAAGCCATCCAGCTAGCCGCTCGAGAGGCTATAGTTCAACTCCGGCAGTTGTCGCCCAGAGTTAACTGTCGCTCGTTCTACTACTACCCCTGGCGTGAAGGGTATGGTAGACCACCCCAAGTTGCCAACGGAGATCACGAGACGGATCCTGCATTATTGCACTTAGTACGCTATTTAAGTGCACTAGAGGCACTATTCGATCAGATCACCATTGATCTGATCGCAGCTCGAGGAGAGCTGGTTCGCCGAGCCCCGGCAGGCAGGGAAGCCGAGCCCGACGCCGACAACCCAGTCGTGCTATTCAGACACCCGATCGAGACCCTGAGGTCAGCCCCAGCCCGCGGCCAAGGTACTTTGATGACCCAGAAGTGCTTCATCACCTTTTGGGAGCACACTCCAACGGAATTGTGGCCAACAATCCCCGCGATGGTCATCATCGCCACCTCGACCCTGCAGCCCCTCCACCATCTCCGACTAATCCCGACACTGAGACACGTGGAGAAGCCTCGACATCCACCAGGCACGCCCGTTTGGACATAAACGAGGTAGACTAAGCCGTAAGAGTAGTACCGAGTCTCAGTGTATCCTCGCTTTGTAATCGTGTGACCTTGTAATTAAACACAACCTGTTGTTGTGCCTCTGTTTTAAATGGTTGCCTTGCGTATTTTTGTCAGCACGCAGTTGTATATTTTTTTTCCAGGCACAGCTACCAAAACCAACCCCGATGACACCCACAGTAACACGTCTCTTTATGAGATATGTGTATCTCTGACACTGACCCCGACCCTTGGAGCTGATCTGACAGATTTATTACTTTTCACCGCGGTAAATAAACCAGCCCAGATGCTATATAAGAAGGCCACCTTGTGACCTTACCCAGCACCCTCACCTCGTGCACCACTCTCACAACCATTTCTTGCCATGCCAAGCCCTAGTATTTATCTGAGAACCCCAGATGCAGCCCCAGGTAGCTTTGTCAAAATATTGTGGGACTTTACCTGCAGTACCATGGGTTCTTCCCAGCCACCCCAGTACGAGCTGTTCAAATCGAGAATCACCCCTTCCACCTCGGAATATTGGGCAGCAGTACACATCCGTCCCGTAGACTCCAACCAAGATCCAACGGAGGTCTCCTTCGTGGGGAAATCTATGCCGACCCCACGCATGGCCATAGAACCTGCTGCGTACGAAGCGATTGCTCATCGTCGATTCGTGGTACCCTATGCCAGCGAACGAGGATATTATTACTTTCCGAGCCGTGCAACACCCGGAGGAGTAACATCTTTTTCCGGTGGTCGGATTGAGAGGGACCCAGTACTGGCCAAGCTTATCCAATACATCATCGCTCAAGAACATTTGAACCAGCGAGTAATGGATTATCTCTAGAGTCTCGCTGATTTGAATCCTCAGATTGCCATCGGCAGACCACTGAGGCCCGACCCGGAGAGACACATACATTGACTGGTCAGTCCACTTCCACCGATAGAAGAGGAGTGTATCCCATTACCAGCGACATTTTCTCGGGACCCTGTCCAGTTACCGTTCTCTTTTTAGACATCACTGCAGTGTTTGTTATTGCAGCGTTTATTATTGCGTTGTAACTTATGCATGGTGCCTCGAATTTGTGCGATGAGTCGAGTATTTAGTTCCTACTAATATGAGTAGTTTATCCTCTCACTATATGGATTATTTTTATTCACGCAGCACCACGACAGCAGACCCACAACCAGTCGGGCTCTTACACTGTCTTGCAAAGACTCGTAACCATGTTGCATCTCACCGACCACCTCCCTAAGCGCACCACAGCCTCCAAAGGAGAGATTAGTGGATAATCATCCATATACTAGTCACCTTTGACACACCGACAACAGTTAACATACGGCATTTCGCCTAGTCCTCGTGATCACCGCCACCGCGGAGAGCCAGCACCCGAGCGGCAGTATCAAGGCGATCATCAAGGATCATCGCGCACAGGAGCATGGAGAGCCCCAGCACTACCGCCAACCCTCCACACACCAGGATCACGTACCAGTCCGGCACCGCCTCGTCCATTAGAGCCTCGTCTCGAGCTCCGGTAAGCAGAAATGGAGGAGAAGGCGGAGGAGAAACGAGGCCAGGAGAAAAGAAGAAGAAGGAGCACCGCGGTCGTTTTATAGCTCGAGATCGGTGTATGGTGGGCGAAGTCCACCAGTGCCGCTCGTCGCCCGATCGCCGGTGTTCGGAGGCGAATCCGCGAGTAGTGCCGACAGCGCACTGGCCCGCGAGGTGAGTGCACACTGCACCGGTAGCAAGCACGCCGCACACTACCACAGTACGACCTAGATGCCCTACGCGCTAGACGTCGCCGGTGGAGAAAGCCCGGGAAAGCGCGTGGGAGAGAGGAAGAAGAGAGAGCCAGAGGATGAAGGAGAGACTGACAATGGGCCCTGGGTCCACTTATCAGCCAGAGGGAGCACTATGCTCTCGGGCACGACCAGCATATTTTAGAATTTAGAATTTACTCTAAAGTTACCTCGTCTAACGTAGAAATCGCTCGTTTTTCCTAAACGTGGATTTCTCCACACAACGCCAGTATCCCACACTATAGTTATTCACCACTTATTGCCCTCTCACTATAGACGCATTTTTACCGCTTAAGTTAAGTGATCTTTTGACCTGCTAAAAGTAAATTTTTTTCAAAAGCAACCCTTAGCAAATCTCGAGGACCAGATTTTTCTTAAGGGGGGGTAGTATTTGTAACACCCCAAAAATTTAACCAGGTTTTAATTATTAAAATTTTGCCAAGAGTTTAATTTTTTTGCCTGCAGGAATATTTCTGTTGATTTCAGAACCTTTCTTTTCATATTGAGGAGTTTTTCCCAAGTGGATATTTCTAAAATATATTGGACTTATATGCTCTCTCTATATAACATTCCTTGATTTGTAGATTTATTTATTTAATTATTTCACCCTGAGCTATATTCATTAAAGTGACTTTCTTTAGTTTTGGAGCTCTTTTTGAACTACAACCATTTGATAAATTTAACTAAAATTCCAACCAAAATTTGGAGATGTCATGTGATGTCTCTAAACCACTTTTATGCAATAATATATTTCATTCATTGCATGTTTTGAGTTCTACACCTGTTTTTCAAATCTGGTCCAGTGGACATTTTTGCACTATAGCCTAATTAAATATTTCCTTGGAGCCTCCACCAAATTTATGGGATGTCAGTGGTAGCATGCCATCCAACTTTATGCAAAAACCTAGTGATGATATTTGGAAAAATTGAGTGAATCAACCTCTTTTTCATTCTGGACCAGCCTTGTGTTTTCTACTGCAACCCTTTTTATTCTTGCTCTAGTGACCTTATGCTTTCTCCTGCTTGTAGTCAAACCTACAAAACGCCTAAGTCCAGGAGCATGCACTCTTTGGGACATTTTTGGTCCATGTAATGGTGCCATTTAATCCCTGCCCAGAATTGAAGTTTTGCAAAACTTGCACCAGCAAGTTTCTTCATTTGGCAAACTAACCTCACCACCCTATCTTTCTTCTAAAGAGACCCCACTCTGGGAGATTTGGCCACTCCAAGAACTGCCTAGGAGCCTTTGGCATTTTGTCAAACACCTTGAGAGCATGGGCAGTTTTGGCATGAGTCTTTATTTACATTATGAACTTGATCCCCTGACCAGACCAGCTTGTCCCATGGTTTTTCCCTAGCCTATAACCCCACCCTGCTAACTCTGTTGTGGTTTAGAGCCCCCTAACATGCCTTAGCATTCTGTCGAGCATGTTCCGTGCGTGCTCTGGGCACGCCCAGAGCGCAAGCGGAGCACGCGTTTTGCACGTGCCAAGACCGAGCCGCCGCGTCTCGCCCCGCACTCACTCTAGTTCGTGGCCGACCGCAGCCAGCACGCCACGTCCCCTTCTGCTCCCTACGAGCACCACAGCCCTTGCCACGTCTCCGGCAGGCCAGCAGCTAGCCGCCACTGCCGCCTGACAGCCCCTGCAATGGCCAGCGCCGCCCGAGCCACGCCCGCTCGTTAGCTTGCCCTTGGAGTAGTACCCACTCGTCCGCTAGCTCCTGCCGCCATCCCCAGCCTCGCCATGATGCCTGCAAGCTACAGAACGTCGGTCGCCGACGAGCTCATCCACTGCCGCCGCGAACCGATGTGGGAGCGCTATAAAAGGAAGCCCCTCGAGCCCCTCTAAGCACGCAAGGAGCCTCAAATCACCCCCCTCGTTTCCCCGTGGCAGCCAGTCGACCCGGGGAGGTTTTCATCCCCACCTCCGGCAACCATAGCTACCGCTGCCTCCCGGCTCTGTTCGGCGCAACCAGGGCCTCCCCCTCTCCACTCTCTTCACTAGGAACCCCCTCTCCCTCACGTGATTCCATCCCCCCTTCTCAATTTGGATCAGGACTCACCGCGGGCAAAAACTCTCTTTTCCCGACGGCCACCGTCCGCCGCGGAGTTCGCCGCCGGCAGCTCCATCCACCCCAAAGACCAAAGCGACCACCGGAGTGACCGCCTCGGCCCCCTGAGCCCGCGGGTGACCTTTGTTTCTCAAACGGTGCCGTCGTTCGCCGGCGAGCATCGCCGGAGTCCCGCCCCCACTCACGGGCAGAGGAAGAGGAGGGAAGGTGGACTAGTCAAACCTGACGAGTGGGCCAGGCGGGCCCACTGTCAGTGACTCAGAAGCGGTCCATGCTGGGTAAGTGGAAACGTGTTTCCAGAATACGCTTTCGACGTGTACGTATATATTCGAATCGTTTTCTTTTTCTGCTTTATTTTTAATTAACAGATTTTGACCAAAACTTTGACCAGTTATAACTTTTTAAAGATAACTCCAAATGAGTTGATTCTTTTTCCTACCACTCTCAAATATAATCTAGTTTATTTTAAGATTTATTTGAAAAAATTTCAAAACAACTTTTTGTGCTGTTTTGAGTTTGTGTGTTAATTCAAATTTATTTAAAATAGGACTTTGGAGAGAGAGAAGAAAACTTTCAAAAGTTTTGGAGTGCACCCTCCCTTTCCACACCTTGAAGGCAAGCATTCTGAACCCTGGCATAATATTTTACATGCGTTGTTTGATACGATTATGACACCACCTTAGTACTTAGTACTCATTATTTTATGTGGTGATGTGCTTGTTTGCATGAATGCTTATTTGAAATTTCCTCGCTGTTGGAAATGGACATGCTTGTGATAGTGACCATCCTCGTATGCCTTTCGTGCCTACCAGAAGGAAAACGGGAAAGTCTCTGTCTTGGGTAGACCCGAGCTTGTCCCTAGTTTCTCGTCGAGACGAGTGTGTCCGGCATGGCATGAGGGGTATGATGAGTGGTGATTCTGTCGGTTGGATGAATTATATTCGTTATGCTAATCATGCAGGGAATACTTAAACCTCCTGAGTCGACCTTAGATCGAGTCTTGTTCCAGTAACCCCCATACTTGTTTCGTACTACCACTCGTCTCCACAACAGGTAGAGTACGGTTCAGTAAGTTGTCAACCTCTTTCTAGCACACACTGTATAGAGAGGCCAGGGTGGAAGATACCGGTTGTAGCTGGTAGGCAGGCCACCTGGTCTGGGGGAATGGGTGTTTCCGGTTGAGACCGAGAGGGGAGGCCACCCCTTAGGGCGCGCGATATAAATTGATCCCATGCTACTCGAGGTTGTAGCCTCCCCACTTAGAGTTTTGCTTAACAATTTTTGTGGGTGATTCCAGACACATGTGAGTTAAGCTGGTGTGTGCAAGTTAGGTGTGTTTTCAACTAAAAGGCCGTAGACGGACTTAGTCCCGATGGACTAAAGGAATCCGTTACTCGTGGGTAAAGAGTACACCCTCTGCAGAGATTAAACCTATTCGAATAGCCGTGTCCATGGTTAAGGATTACAGTATGGGATGGGTCAAGTGTCGGTCTTAGTGTCGGTCTTCGGAGGAGAAACTGTTAAACCAGAACTGGAATTACGACCTGAGACTTGTGATGATTATGATTGTTATTTTGTTATGGACTAACCCGTTATATTATTGGTAATATCGAATATCCCTGGGATGGTTCTACCTCCTGGATATTCACTGTTATTTTTTTATAAGCCCTTTATGTGGTGTCGCTGAGACGCCCGACTGTGGCATGCTTGTTAATTACTTATTTTTATAAGCCCTTTATGTGGCGTCACTGAGATGCCCGACTGTGACATGCTTGTCATTTATTTTTTTTATAAACCCTTTATGTGGTGTCGCTGAGACGCCCGACTGTGGCATGCTTGTTAGTTACTTATCTTTATAAGCCCTTTATGTGGTGTCGCTCAGACGCCCGACAGAGGCATTTCTCTGGATTACCAACCTTTCGAGGCGTCGCTTCAGACACCCGATCGGAGCATTTTATTACTTATATGTTATAGCACATTCAAAAATAACCTGCTTGCATGCATCAGAGTTTTTATTATCTTTTGTGACTGACGTCATGAGCATAAAATATTTCAGAACATCGTTGTTATATTATACCCGTGTTCATAATGTTTGCGAGTACATTCAAAGTACTCACTGGCTTGTCCCTGGCTATTGTCTTGGCCAGATTTCTTGCGCGGAGAGGAGCGACCGTGACGACAGCCCCGGAGCTTAGAAATGGTGATAGCAGCCTCGCGAAGATAGGAGTTAACCTGGTCAGCTGTACCTATGGAAAATGGAGTCCCATAGACGATGATGATCCACAAACCGCTTCCGCCATCAACCACTAGAAACCATATTGTTGTACTCACAGGCCAGAGTGGTCTTGTACTTCATATTTTGCATTTTTGCTTGTATTTTCTGTATCAAGTTGGTGCCTCATCAGCTAACAGTAATCCTGGGGCTGATGAGCACAAGGGCCAATTTTTTGGAAATTATTACCCGGAAATTCGGTTGCCACAAACTTGGTATCATAGCCAAGCTGACCATTGGCTAATCCTATCTTAGCCAGGTCGATAAACCTCGGTAAACCAACCTTCAGACCTTAACCAAAACCCAGCCAAGCTTCTCGTGCAAGATAGCCACACAGTGACCCCGACACTATTTGGCAGTCGGTGCCCAACCTACCAACCTAGCCTGTCGATCACACGCCAGTGACTGATGCCCAAAATGTCTCATTCGCAAGCGTGCGAAGGAAGACTTCGCTCCCTTTTCTATAAAAGGGCACGCTAGCCTCAACCCAGCACAGCACAACCTCTTCCCCGAACCTAGCCACTATGCCTGGTCCCATAGTGCACAACGAGACCACAGCAACCAACCTTGGAGGTTTTGTGACCATACTCGCAAACCTCACCCGTCGTGCCTATGCGTTAGAGGAGCCCCCAGAATATGTGGTTTACCAAGGAACCATGAGCGGTGAGAGCCGTCAATGTTGGGCCACTGTGCACATCTATGGTAGGGGTCTGTCACCAGAACGCCCCTACAGGTTCACCGGAAGAACAACTTCCTTCGAGCCACAAGCCATCCAGCTAGCCGCTCGAGAGGCTATAGTTCAACTCCGGCAGTTGTCGCCCAGAGTTAACTGTCGCTCGTTCTACTACTACCCCTGGCGTGAAGGGTATGGTAGACCACCCCAAGTTGCCAACGGAGATCACGAGACGGATCCTGCATTATTGCACCTAGTACGCTATGTAAGTGCACTAGAGGCACTGTTCGATCAGATCACCATTGATCTGATCGCAGCTCGAGGAGAGCTGGTTCGCCGAGCCCCGACAGGCAAGGAAGCCGAGCCCGACGCCGACAACCCAGTCGTGCTGTTCAGACACCCGATCGAAACCCTGAGGTCAGCCCCAGCCAGCGGCCAAGGTACTTTGATGACCCCAGAAGTGCTTCGTCACCTTTTGGGAGCACACTCCAATGGAATTGTGGCCAACAATCCCCGCGATGGCCATCATCGCCACCCCGACCCTGCAGCCCCTCCACCATCTCTGACTAATCCCGACAGTGAGACACGTGGAGAAGCCTCGACATCCACCAGGCACGCCCGTTTGGACATAAACGAGGTAGACTAAGCCGTAAGGGTAGTACCAAGTCTCAGTGTATCCTCGCTTTGTAATCGTGTGACCTTGTAAGTAAACGCAGCCTGTTGTTGTGCCTCTATTTTAAATGGTAGCCTTGCATATTTTTGTCAGCATGCAGTTGTATATTTTTTTCCAGGCACAGCTACCAAAACCAACCACGACGACACCCACAGTAACACGTCTCTTTATGAAATATGTGTATCTCTAACACTGACCCCGACCCTTGGAGCTGATCCGACAGATTTATTACTTTTCACCGCGGTAAATAAACCAGCCCAGATGCTATATAAGAAGGCCACCTTGTGACCTTACCCAGCACCCCTCACCTCGTGCACCACTCTCAAAACCATTTCTTGCCATGCCAAGCCCTAGTATTTATCTGAGAACCCCAGATGCAACCCCGGGTAGCTTTGTCAAAACATTGTGGGACTTTACCTGCAGTACCATGGGTTCTACCCAGCCACCCCAGTACGAGCTGTTCAAATCGAGAATCACCCCTTCCACCTCGGAATATTGGGCAGCAGTACACATCCCTCCCGTAGACTCCAACCAAGATCCAACGGAGGTCTCCTTCGTGGGGAAATCTATGCCAACCCCACGCATGGCCATAGAAGCTGCTGCGTACGAAGCGATTGCTCGTCTTCGATTCGCGGTACCCTATGCCAGCGAACGAGGATATTAATACTTTCCGAGCCGTGCAACACCCGGAGGAGTAACATCTTTTTCCGGTGGACGGATTGAGAGGGACCCAGTACTGGCCAACCTTATCCAATACATCATCGCTCAAGAACATTTGAACCAGCGAGTAATGGATTATCTCCATAGTCTCGCTGATTTGAATCCTCGGATTGCCATCGGCAGACCACTGAGGCCCCACCCGGAGAGACACATACATCGACTGGTCAATCCACTTCCTCCGATAGAAGAGGAGTGTATCCCATTACCAGCGACATTTTCTCGGGACCCTGTCTAGTTACCGTTCTCTTTTTAGACGTCACTGTGGTGTTTGTTATTGCAGCGTTTATTATTGCGTTGTAACTTATGCATGGTTCCTCGAATTTGTGCGACGAGTCGAGTATTTAGTTCTACTAATATGAGTAGTTTTCATTGTGATAAACCATTGTAATCGCGAAAAATCCTGGAGGGAGATTTCTTTTCCCTGAGTTGATGCATCATTTATCCTCTCACTATATGGATTATTTTTATTCACGCAACACCATGACAGTAGACCCACAACCACTCGGGCTCTTACACTGTCTTGCAAAGACACGTAACCATGTTGCATCTCACCGACCACCTCCCTAAGCGCACCACAGCCTCCAAAGGAGAGATTAGTGGATAATCATCCATATACTAGTCACCTCCGACACACCGACAACAGTTAACACCCAACATTTCGCCTAGTCTTCGTGATCACCGCCACCGTGGAGAGCCAGCACTCGAGCGGCAGCATCACGGCGATCATCAAGGATCATCGCGCACAGGAGCACAGAGAGCCCCAGCACTGCTGCCAACCCTCCACACACCAGGATCACGTACCAGTCCGGCACCGCCTCCGCCATTAGAGCCTCGTCTCGAGCTCCGGTAAGCAGAAATGGAGGAGAAGGAGGAGGAGAAACGAGGCCAGGAGCGAAGAAGAACAAGGAGCACCGCAGTCGTTTTATAGCTCGAGATCGGTGTACGGTGGGCGAAGTCCACCAGCGTTGCTCGTCGCCCGATCACCGGTGTTCGGAGGCGAATCCGCGAGCAGTGCCGACAGCGCACTGGCCCGCGAGGTGAGTGCACACTGCGCTGGCAGCAAGCACGCCACGCACTACCGCAGTACGGCCTCGATGCCCTACGCGCTAGACGTCGCCGGTGGAGAAAACCCGGGAAAGCGCGCGGGAGAGAGGAAGAAGAGAGAGCCAGAGGATGAAGGAGAGACTGACAATGGGCCCTGGGTCCACTTGTCAGCCAGAGGGAGCACTGTGCTCTCGGGTACGACCAGCGTATTTTAGAATTTAGAATTTACTCTAAAGTTACTACGTCCAATGTAGAAATCGCTCGTTTTTCCTAAACGTGGATTTCTCCACACAACGCCAGTATCCCACACTGTAGTTATTCACCACTTATTGCCCTCTCACTGTAGACGCATTTTTACCGCTTAAGTTAAGTGATCTTTTGACCTGGTAAAAGTTATTTTTTTTCAAAAGAAACCCTTAGCAAATCTCGAGGACGAGATTTTTCTTAAGGGGGGTAGTATTTGTAACACCCCAAAAATTTAACCAGGTTTTAATTATTAAAATTTTGCCAAGAGTTTAAATTTTTTGCCTGCAGGAATATTTCTGTTGATTTCAGAACCTTCCTTTTTATATTGAGGAGTTTTTCCCAAGTGGATATTTCTAAAATATATTGGACTTTTATGCTCTCTCTATATAACATTCCTTGATCAGTAGATTTATTTATTTAATTATTTCACCCTGAGCTATATTCATTAAAGTGACTTTCTTTAGTTTTGGAGCTCTTTTTGAACTACAACAATTTGATAAATTTAACTAAAAGTCCAACCAAAATTTGGAGATGTCATGTGATGTCTCTAAACCACTTTTATGCAATAATATATTTCATTCATTGCATATTTTGAGTTCTACACCTGTTTTTCAAATCTGGTCCAGTGGACATTTTTGCACTATAGCCTAATTAAATATTTCCTTGGAGCCTCCACCAAATTTATGGGATGTCAGTGGTAGCATGCCATCCAACTTTATGCAAAAACCTAGTGATGGTCTTTGGAAAAATTGAGTGAATCAACCTCTTCTTCATTCTGGACCAGCCTTGTGTTTTCTACTGCAACCCTTTTTATTCTTGCTCTAGTGACCTTATGCTTTCTCCTGCTTGTAGTCAACCCTACAAAACCCCTAAGTCCAGGAGCATGCACTCTTTGGGACATTTTTGGTCCATGTAATGGTGCCATTTACTCCCTGCCCAGAATTGAAGTTTTGCAAAACTTGCACTAGCAAGTTTCTTCATTTGGCAAACTAACCTCACCACCCTATCTTTCTTCTAAAGAGACCCCACTCTGGGAGATTTGGCCACTCCAAGAACTGCCTAGGAGCCTTTGGAATTTTGTCAAACACCTTGAGAGCATGGACAGTTTTGGCATGAGTTTTTGTTTACATTATGAACTTGATCCCCTGACCAGACCAGCATGTCCCATGGTTTTGCCCTAGCTTATAACCCCACCCTGCTAACTCTCTTGTGGTTTAGAGCCCCTAACATGCCTTAGCATTCTATTGAGCATGTTTCGTGCATGCTCTGGGCACGCCCAGAGCGCGAGCGGAGCACGCGTTTTGCACGTTCCAAGACCGAGCCGCCGCGTCTCGCCCTACACTCACTCTGGTTCGTGGCCGACCGCAGCCAGCACGCCACGTCCCCTTCTGCTCCCCACGAGCACCACAGCCCTCGCCACGTCTCCGGCAGGCCAGTAGCTAGCCGCCACTACCGCCCGACAGCCCCTGCAATGGCCAGCGCTGCCCGAGCCACGCCCGCTTGCCAGCTCGCCCTTGGAGCAGTACCCACTCGTCCGCTAGCTCTTGCCGCCATCCCCAGCCTCGCCACGATGCCTGCAAGCTACAGAACGTCGGTCGCCGACGAGCTCATCCACTGCCGCCGTGAACCGATGTGGGAGCGCTATAAAAGGAAGCCCCTCAAGCCCCTCCGAGCACGCAAGCAGCCTCAAATCACCCCCCCTCGTTTCCCCGTGGCAGCCAGTCGACCCGGGGAGGTTTTCTTCCCCGCCTCCGGCAACCACAGCCACCGCCGCCTCCCGGCTCCGTTCGGCGCAACCAGGGCCTGCCCCTCTCCACTCTCTTCACCAGGAACCCCCTCTCCCTCTCGTGAGTCCATCCCCCTGCTCAATTTGGATCGGGACTCTCCGCGGGCAAAAACTCACTTTTCCCGACGGCCACCGTCCGCCGCGGAGCTCGCCGCCAACAGCTCCATCCACCCCAGAGACCAAAGCGACCACCGGAGTGACCGCCTCGACCCCCTGAGCCCGCCGGTGACCTCTGTTTCTCGAACGGTGCCACCAATCGCCGGCGAGCGTCGCCGGAGTCCCGCCCCTCCTCACGGGCAGAGGAAGAGGAGGGAAGGTGGACTAGTGAAACCGGACGAGTGGGCCAGGCGGGCCGACTGTCAGTGACTCAGAAGCGGTCCATGCTGGATAAGTGGAAACGTGTTTCTAGAATACGCTTTCGACGTGTACGTATATATTCGAATCGTTTTCTTTTTCTGTTTTATTTTTAATTAACAGATTTTGACCAAAATTTTGACCAGCTATAACTTTTTAAAGATAACTCCAAATGAGTTGATTCTTTTTCCTACCTCTCTCAAATTTAATCTATTTCATTTTAAGATTTATTTGAAAAAATTTTGAAACAACTTTTTGTGCTGTTTTGAGTTTGTGTGTTAATTCAAATTTATTTAAAATAGGACTTTGGAGAGAGAGAAGAAAACTTTCAAAAGTTTTGGAGTGCACCCTGCCTTTCCACACCTTGAAGGCAAGCATTCTGAACCCTGGCATAATATTTTACATGCGTTGTTTGACACGATTATGACACCACCTCAGTACTTAGTACTCGTTATTTTATGTGGTGGTGTGATCGTTTGCATGAATGCTTATTTGAAATTTCCTTGTTGTTGGAAATGGACATGCTTGTGATAGTGACCATCCTCGTATGCCTTTCGTGCCTACCAGAAGGAAAACGGGAAAGTCTCTGTCTTGGGTAGACCCGAGCTTGTCCCTAGTTTCTCGTCGAGACGAGTGTGTCCGGCATGGTATGAGGGGTATGATGAGTGGTGATTCTGTCGGTTGGATGAATTATATTCGTTATGCTAATCATGCAGGGAATACTTAAACCTCCTGAGTCGACCTTAGATCGAGTCTTGTTCCAGTAACCCCCATACTTGTTTCGTACTACCACTCGTCTCTACAACAGGTAGAGTACGGTTCAGTAAGTTGTCAACCTCTTTCTAGCACACACTGTACAGAGAGGCCAGGGTGGCAGATACCGGTTGTAGCTGGTAGGCAGGCCACCTGGTCTGGGGGCATGGGTGTTTCCGGTTGAGACCGAGAGGGGAGGCCACCCCTTAGAGCGTGCGATATAAATTGATCCCATGCTACGCGAGGTTGTAGCCTCCCCATTAGAGTTTTGCTTAACAAGTGTCGTGGATGATTCCAGACACATGTGAGTTAAGCTGGTGTGTGCAAGTTAGGTGTGTTTTCAACTAAAAGGCCGTAGACGGAATTAGTCCCGATGGACTAAAGGAATCTGTTACTTGTGGGTAAAGAGTACACCCTCTGCAGAGATTAAACCTATTCGAATAGCCATGTCCATGGTTAAGGATTACAGTCTGGGATGGGTCAAGTGTCGGTCTTAGTGTCGGTCTTCGAAGGAGAAACTGTTAAACCAGAACTGGAATTACGACTTGAGACTTGTGATGATTATGATTGTTATTTTGTTATGGACTAACCCGTTATATTATTGGTAATATCGAATATCCCTGGGATGGTTCTACCTCCTGGATATTCACTGTTATTTTTTATAAGCCCTTTATGTGGTGTCGCTGAGACGCCCGACTATGGCATGCTTGTTAATTACTTATTTTTATAAGCCCTTTATGTGACATCGCTGAGACGCCCGACTGTGTCATGCCTGTTAATTACTTATTTTTATAAGCCCTTTATGTGGTGTCGCTGAGACGCCCGACTGTGGCATGCTTGTTAATTACTTATTTTTATAAGCCCTTTATGTGGCATCGCTGAGACGCCCGACTGTGGCATGATTGTCATTTATTTTTTTATAAACCCTTTATGTGGTGTCGCTGAGATGCCCGACTGTGGCATGCTTGTTAATTACTTATCTTTATAAGCCCTTTATGTGGTGTCGCTCAGACGCCCGATAGAGGCATTTCTCTAGATTACCAACCTTTCGAGGCGTCGCTTCAGACACCCAATCGGTGCATTTTATTACTTATATGTTATAGCACATTCAAAAATAACCTGCTTGCATGCATCAGAGTTTTTATTATCTTTTGTGACTGACGTCATGAGCATAAAATATTTCAGAACATCGTTGTTATATTATACCCGTGTTCATAATGTTTGCAAGTACATTCAAAGTACCCACTGGCTTGTCCCTGGCTATTGTCTTGGCCAGATTTCTTGTGCGGAGTGGAGCGACCGTGATGACAGCCCCGGAGCTTAGAAATGGTGATAACAGCCTCGCGAAGATAGGAGTTAACCTGGTCAGCTGTACCTGTGGAAAATGGAGTCCCATAGACGATGATGATCCACAAACCGCTTCCACCATCAACCACTAGAAACCATATTGTTGTACTCACATGCCAGAGTGGTCTTGTACTTCATATTTTGCATTTTTTCTTGGAATTTCTGTATCAAGTTGGTGCCTCATCAGCTAACAGTAATCCTGGGGCTGATGAGCACAAGGGCCAATTTTCTGGAAATTATTACCCGGAAATTCGGTCGCCACAATATTTTTGCATAAGACATGCACACTTTCTGTCTATTTTATCGTGTGTTGTCCCTTTCTCCTTCCACACACACACTCTTTTTTGCACACTCACTCTTTCTCCTTCACACACACTTGATCTGTCTTGACTTAGGTACTCTCTTGTGTGCATAGCATATAGATTTTCAAAAAGTCAAACCTCACAAAGTTTGACCAGGTATATGGAGAAAAACATTTGCATCTAGAATGACAAACACATGTCATTAGATTCATCAGAAGATGTAGTTTCATATGATGTATCTTTGGTATTGTAGATATAAATAATCTTCCCTGTAAACTTGGTCAAAGTTTCCAAAGGTGTACTTTAAAAAATTATGTGCACTACATTATCAAACGGAGGGAGCATCTCTCTCTCAACTCTCTCATGCACTACTCAGCCATATTAGGGCTCCTCCGTCTGTCTCAAACTTTATATCTCCATAGGTCACACATACACATATCTCACTCGTACTACATAGACCAATCTAACACCCCCTCTTGTTCTCTCTCTATCTGATATGCACCCCCTACGTACCATAATCTCTCAATCCATCATAGGCGCATGCACTCCCTCCTAGGTATGACTACCTCTCACTATCCATCACCAACACACATATTGTCTCCTACCATCCCTAGGTCATTCATGATCCCTCTCGGGGTATCTTCTATAGCGCACACACCTTGTCACACTCGATGTCCCACCCATGTAGTCCCATCACGATCTCAAGGGGATCTCTCTATCACAAACACACACACTCTCCCTCCCCATGCCTACAATTTCTCCATAAGTCTATCTCTTACCTCTCTCCCTTGTTTTCCAGACTTTCTCTCTCTGTTGCAAACAACCACACACTATCTCCTCACCCCGCTTCCACCCTCGAAGATGCATGATATGTTTGCATAAGACTCACACATTTTTTCTCTACTTTATCGTGTGTTGTCCATGTCTCTTCCACACACTCTTCCTCCATCTCTCTCTCTCCCTCTCCCTCTCTTTTTATCTTTCTCTCTCCCTCTCTCTCTCTCTTGTTAGGTACTCTCTCACGTCCATAACTTAGGGATGTATTGAAAAGTCAAAACCTCACAAAAGTTTGACCAGGTATATGTGGTGAAAAACATTTACATCCGGAACGATCAATAGATTCATGACAAGATGTACTAAGTTCACATCATATATCTTTGGTGTTGTAGATATAATTAATTTCTTTATAAACTCGGTCAAAGTTTCAGAAGTTTGACTTTTCAAAAAATTATAGGCACTACATTATCGAACGAAGGGAGTAGCTCTTTCTCTTTGTCTACTAAGTATCTCTCACGGGCCTTCCCTCTCACTCGATCTCTCTTTACCGAGGGATTATATGGTCACTGTGGCAGAGAGTGTATTTTCTCCCGCCCTAGATCAGCTTGAGGAGCTCAGGTCTGAAGGTGGGCGATTCGCTCTCTGCTATTGTCCGCACTCCGCCTCGTGCCAATGTTGCGCCGCGCCAGGTTCAACTCCTGCTATTTTCCCCAGATTAATGTCGCGCCCGCCCTTCTTCTCCCTCAACTCAAGGAGCTCGACCTCTTAGACATTGGAATCTCGAAGAAGGCTATGGAGCACCTACTCCACGGCTGTACTGCACTCGAGTACCTTCGTCTTCGGTAGATCCACGGGTTCATTAGCCTATACATCGCCTCGGCAAATCTCCGATGGATTTATGTGTCTTGCTGGCCCTGCAACAAGACATTACTTGGGAAGAGATCACTTGTGTTCCATGTTATGGCCATTGAGGATGCGCCTTTCCTTGAGAGATTGCTTGTATCTTATCTAGAAGGTCCAACAAAAATCAGGGTCATTGACACGCCGAAATTGACAACGTTGGTCTACTCGTTTGCGAAATTCTCTGACTCGTTATTGGATCCACAATCATCCAGGTACAACACTCATCTTCTTCTCTGTCATCTTGAAATTCACATTTTTAAATTTCTTCTTGATGTATTCACGAGTGCCATCTAGAAAATGTTTCTTACAAGCTTGACCCAGTCTGTGCGCGAAGTGAAGATCTTGGCAATAAAATCTATCGGCCCCAATCTGGATCAAGTTGTTGGATTTCTTAGATGCTTTCCATGCATGGAGAAGCTACTCATCAAAGTGAAACTTCTTTCCTATTAGTAAATAGTAATCACAACAAAGATCATTTTTTTCATATTTTTCCCAAATTATGATGACAAGTGTTGTATTCAAAACTGCATCTACACACTGCACCGAAAGAAATGTTTTAGTATTTTTTTTCCTCACGTGATCACCAGCATCATTTTTTTGTTGTACTAAGAAGCCTAGGCTAGTCATAGTGGGAAGTAACTTAGACTAGTATTAACTCTATGGTTAGCCTAGGAGCAAGTACTACCTCCGTCCTGGTTTACTCTTCATGTTTTGTAGTTTCAAATTTTGACCATAGATTTAACTAACAAAATGTTACTGCGTGTCACTAAAACTTATATCGTTGGATTCGTATTTGGACATAATTTCAAATGGTATAATTTTTTATGACATGCATTGGTATTTTCTTAGGTAAATCTATGGTCAATATTTTACACTAAATACGAGGTAGTACAAAAGTGGGCTATAGCAGCCCTCCACTATGTAGGCCAAAACAGATGCCAAGTTCACTTTTGATGGATAGGGCATCGATACCCTCAATTGCTCACCTGGTGCCCCAATCTGGATCACATACTTTGCTCCGGTGCCAAATTAACTCATGCAATGAAAAAATACTTGCATGGGAGAGGGAGAGAAGTGAGGCAATAAAAAAACACTTCTTTGGGAGATGGAGAGGCTGGTGTAGTTGGTTTGGTTCATTTGTTTATACATGTGGGTCTGTGTGCATAGCGGTGCAAACTCTCTCACATTGGCCCTGTTTGGATACTCTAACTTAGCCAGAGGTTAGAATTAGTTTCTAGCTCATGACTAACCCTGAACTAACTCCAGCCAAAGAGGTGTTTTAATGACAGGGTTAAATTGACAATAAATGCACTAGGAGAACTAGCTCCAATTAGCACCTCTTAGGTGGGATAGTTTTTTTTTGGGTGAGTTAGATGCAACTAGCTCAAACTAGCCATCATGTTTGAACACTTTAGGGCTATTTGAGGCCAAACTAGCTCAAACTAGCTTTGAATACTTTAGGGATATTTGAGGCCAAACTAGCTCAAACTAACTCTAACCCATGGATCCAAACGGGGCCATTGCTAGAGCGGTGTCAAAATCTTTTGATTTGACATTGATGCGTATTATGTGGCATACTTTTGAGAAGTATGGCATCAGCCACATAGTGGAAGGAAACAAATGCCCAAGCTCTACACGTGCTCCTAGGTAAATGAGAGGAACGAGAAAGAGAGAGAGAGTGAAAAGTTATCACTAGCCTTAGAGCCAACCCTATTGTATGAGCGAATGATATTGGTACCTCTTGATGACACGGCAATCTTACAGCCAGCTGCTCTAATATGTTCTCTTATTTTGTAGATAAAAAAGACCTGAAAGTGAAAATGTGTTGCATTATAACAATCCCATCGAATGCCTTGATCTCCATCTTACAAAAATTGATTTGATCGACTACCGAGGCAGCACATCCGAGATTAAATTGGCCAGGTTATTTGTGCTAGAGGCAAGTGTGCTCAAGGTAATGAGGTTTGGCACTCTCTGGCACAACAATGAATGGCGTGTTGATCACCGCGAGCGTCTAAGCCTAAATGATAAAGGATCCACAGAAGCTGAATTTGTTTTTGAAACACCAAGTCGCAAGAGACTCAAAAATTTATTTGCCCATTAGTGACTTGTCAGGGCGGTGGATTTTAGTTTGTACGATAATGTTGCATCCACCTAAAGTAACGAAAGTTCTTATGTAAACATCCTAATAATTCCCTCTTCATAGGTGCAGCATTACTCCTAGCATTTGTGATATCAGTTTGAAACTTGTAATATTACGACTATCCAGCATGAGGTACTATGTTATGATAAATGTTTGCTTGCATAGGTGCGGCAACAATATACCCACTACTCCAGTACAATATTTATTATTACTAGTGGCAACACACTGTAAATTATGTCGACCACGGCTAGCTGTTAGCAGGCTAACTCTACAGCCATGATGATAGTGACTGCACACGGTGAGGCTGACTTTGGTATGCCGAACACGCCGCCTACACTTAGGTGCCATCTCCAGCGCAGGGTCTTGTCACTTCACTGTTAGGAGCAACACATAATAATTTGACCAACGGGTAGTACAATACTACTACATTGGTAGTACTACTAGTACTAGCACCACTGTCTGGATTTAGTAGTACTACCACCTCCGTCTGGATTTATTAGTATTTGACTAGCAATATCTAGTAATGCATGTCATAGAAAATATACTGCTCCCTCTGTAAATAAATACATGGAGTATTGTTTTATTCAGTTTTGAATGTAGTTTTTGATGATATTATACACTCTCCCTTCCTGTAGATGGCTCAAATCCGAAATCTCATCAATCTAAAATATCTACATGAAATGACATTAATTACCAAATAAACATCAAGTTCTCTCATTTTTCCACAACTTGGTCTTGGTGATATGACTATAGTGCACCAGTACGGAGGGAGTAAGGGCCAAGGAGTAGATGGACAACACACACGTGAATGCAACACAGTCTACACTTCTCATACAAAGGCTCCCCATGATACGTCCATTTTGCATCATGTTTACCTACTGTTATTTATGTTGTTTTATTGTACAATAATGCTTTTGGAGTAATTCTAATGCCTTTTCTCTCATAATATGCAAGGTACACACAAAGGGGGAGAATTCTGGCAGCTGGAAATTTGGACCTGAAAAAGCTATGTTAGGCTACCTATTCTACACAACTCCAAATGAGCTGAAACATTACGAGGATTTTTTATGGAATATTTGAGGAATATTGGAGCAAATAAGTACCAGAGGAGGCCACCAGGTGGGCACAACCCAACTGGGTGCGCCAGGGAGCCCAGGCGCGCCCTGGTGGGTTGTGCTCTCCCGGGCCCACCTCCGATGCCCCTCTTCAGGTATATAAGTCATTTTGACCTAGAAAAAATAAGGGGAGGACTTTCGAGATGAAGCACCACCGTCTCGAGGTGGAACCTGGGCAGGAGCACTTTTGCCCTCCGGCGGAGTGATTCCGCTGGGGGAACTTCCCTCCTGGAGGGAGAAATCATCGTCATCGTCATCACCAATAACTCTCCCATCTTGGGGAGGGCTATCTTCATCAATATCTTGAATAGCACCATCTCATCTCAAACCTTAGGTCAACTTTTGCGTTCAATCTTTGTACCAGAACTATAGATTGGTGCTTGTGGGTGACTAGTAGTGTTGATTACATCTTGTCGTTGATTACTATATGGTTTATTTGGCGGAAGATTATATGTTCAGATCCATTATGATATTTAATACCCCTCTGATCTTGAGCATGATTATCATTTGTGAGTAGTTACTTTTGTTCTTGAGGTCACGGGAGAAATCATGTTGCAAGAAATCATGTGAACTTGATATGTGTTCGATATTTTGATGATATGTATGTTGTGATTCCCTTAGTGGTCTCATGTGAATGTCGACTACATGACACTTCACCATATTTGGGCCTAAGGGAATGCATTATGGAGTAGTTATTAGATGATGGGTTGCGAGAGTGAGAGAAGCTTAAACCCTAGTTTATGCGCTATTCCGTAAGGGACCGATTTGCCACGACCGGTTTTTCCGGGTAATAAATTTCCAGAAAAGACCGTCGTGCTCATCAGCCCCAGGATTACTGTTAGCTGATGAGGCTCCAACTGGATACAGAAATTCCAAGCAGAATACAATATATGTAGTACAAGACCATTCTGGCCTGTGAGTACAACAAATGGTTTCTAGTGGTTTATGGCGGAAGCAGTTTGTGAAACATCAGTGTCTATGGGACTCCATTTCCCACGGGAACAGCTGACCAGGTTAACTCCTATCTTCGCGAGGTGCTATCTCCATTATGTGAGTTCCGGGGCTGACATCGCGTCGCTCCTCTCCGAGCAAGAAAATCTGGCCAAGACAATAGTCAGGGACAAGCCAGTGAGTACTTTGAATGTACTCGCAAACATTATGAACACAAGTATAATATAACAATGATGTGCTAAAAATATTTTATGCTCATGACGTCAGTCACAATGATAAATGAAACTTTGATGCGTGCAAGCAAGTTATTTATAAAGATGCAATAACATGGTAGTATTAAAATTTATGAAAACAAATAACAAGCAATGCCACAGTCGGGCGTCTGAGCGACACCGCATAAAGGGCTTTAAAAGAAATGCCACAGTCGGGCGTCTGAGCGACACCGCATAAAGGGCTTTAAAAGAAATGCCACAGTCGGGCGTCTGAGCGACACCACATAAAGGGCCTTAAAAGAAATGGCACAGTCGGGCGTCTGAACGACACCACATAAAGGGCTTTAAAAGAAATGCCCCAGTCGGGCGTCTGAACGACACCACATAAAGGGCTTTAAAAGAAATGCCACAGTCGGGCGTCTGAGCGACACCACATAAAGGGCTTTAAAAGAAATGCCATAGTCGGGCGTCTGAGCGACACCACATAAAGGGCTTTAAAAGAAATCCCACAGTCGGGCGTCTGAGCGACACCACATAAAGGGCTTTAAAAGAAATGCCACAGTCGAGCGTCTGAGCGACACCACATAAAGGGCTTTAAAAGAAATGCCACAGTCGGGCGTCTGAGCGACACCACATAAAGGGCTTTAAAAGAAATGCCACAGTCGGGCGTCTGAGCGACACCACATAAAGGGCTTTAAAAGAAATGCCACAGTCGGGCGTCTGAGCGACACCACATAAAGGGCTTTTAAAAGAAATGCCATAGTCGGGCGTCTGAGCGACACCACATAAAGGGCTTTTTTAAAATAAACAATCATAGTGAATATCCCGGAGGTAGAACCATCCCAGAGATACTCGATAATAACAATAATATCACAGTAGTCAATAATAATAATAATCATAGTTATCACAAGTCACGAGTAGTAATTCCATTTCTGGTTAACCATTTCACCTTCGAAGACCGACACTAAGACCGACACCTGACCCATCCCAGACTGTAATCCTTAACCATGGACACGGCTATTCGAATAGATTTAATCTTTGCAGAGGGCGTACTCTTTACCCACGAGTAACGGATTTCTTTAGTCCATCGGGACTAATTCCGTCTACGGTCTTTTTGTTGAAAACACACCTAACTTGCACACACCAGCTTAACTCACACGTGTCTGGAATCACCCACGACACCTGTTAAGCAACTCTAAGTGGGGAGGCTACAACCTCGCGTAGCATGGGATCAAATTTATATCGCACGCTCTAAGGGGTGGCCTCCCCTCTCGGTCCCAACCGGAAACACCCATACCCCCGGACCAGGTGGCTGGCCTACCAGCTACAACCGGTACCTTCCACCATGGCCTCTCTATACGGTGTGTGCTAGAAAGAGGTTGACAACTTACTGAACCGTACTCTACTTGCTGTAGAGACGAGTGGTAGCACGAAACAAGTATGGGGGTTACTGGCACAAGACTCGATCTACGGTCGACTCAGGAGGTTTAAGTATTCCCTGCATGATTAATATAACGAATATATTTCAACCAACAGGGTCACTGCTCATATCACTTTACCATGCCATACCAGACATAACCGTCCCGACGGAGACCGGCGACAAACTCATGCCTACCCAAGGCTGAGGTTTTCCTGGGTTCCTGCCGGTATGCATGCAAGGCACATGAGGGTGAATATCATCACAAGTGTGTTCATTTCCAACAGCCTGGAAATCACTAGTATGCACTCATGCATATGATCATACCACATGAAATAACGAGTCCTTCGAAATGCGGTGGTGTTATAATGCATCCACGATCACACCAAAAATATTATGCCGGGATTCAGAATGCTTGCCTTCAATGTTGTGGAGGGGTGGGGTGCTCTCCAAAACTTTTGAAAGCTTCTTCTCTCTCCCCAAAATCCTATTTAAAAATATATTTGAATTAACACACATTTCAAAAACAGTACAAAAAAGTTGTTTGAAAATTTTTCAAAGAAATCTTAAAATAAACTAGACCAAATTTGAGGAAGGTAGGAAAAAGAATCAACTCATTTGGAGTTATATTTAAAAAGTTATAGCCAGTCAAAGATTTGGTCAAATCTGTTTTTAAAATAAAACAGAAGAGAAAACGTTTCGGAGGTGAATACGCTTTCGAAGCGGGGAAAACATACTGGGGAAAATACGCCTTCACTTAATCCCACGTGGACAGGCATGGGGTCGCTGACAGTGGGTCCAGAGGGCCCACTGGTCAGGTTTGACTAGTCTTCTCCCTCCTCTTTCTCTGTCCCGAGCGGAGGCGAGACTCCGGCGATCGCCGCCGGTGATTGGCGGCTCCGTTCGAGAAACCGAAGTCATCCACGGGTTCAGGGGGTCGAGGCAGTCCCGCCGGTGGGTGTTACGGTCTCGGGAGTGGACGGGGTCATCGGCGGTGAGCTTCGCGGCGGACGGAGAGCTTCGGGAGCAGAGTGGTTTTGGGGCTACGATGGTCCTCGATCAAAATCGAGTAGTGGGAATGGTTTACAGGAGGATGAGGGGGCGCTTGGTGGAGAGAATAGAGAGTGGGAGGCCCTGGTGGTGCCGAATTGGCCGGGGCAGTGGTGGCGGCTGCAGTTGCCGGAGGTGGGGAAGAAGACCTCCCCCGGGTCGATTGGCTGCCATGGGAGGACTAGGGGTGCATTCTAAGGCTTCCTCTGTGCTCGGGGAGGCTCGGGGGCCTCCTTTTATATCTCGTCGAGGTTGGTTCTGCGGCGGCCGGATAAGCTCTCCGACGAACCGCCTCTCTGTAGCTTGCAGGGCAACGTGGCGTGCCTGGGGATGACGACAGGAGCTAGCGGACGAGTGGGCACTGCTCCAGGGGCGAGCTGGCGAGCGGAGGTGGATTTGGCGGCGCCGACATGGGCAGAGGTTGTCGGGCAGCGGCGGCGGCTAGCTCTTGGCTTGCCGGGCGTGGCGAGGGGCGGCTTGGCGCGTAGCGGTGAGAAAGGGAGTGCGTGGCGAGGCTCTACAGTGTGGGCCAAAACCGTGGCGGCCAACGTGTCGGCTCGGCGCACGTGCGTGCCAAACGCACGCTCTGCTCGCGCTCTGGGCGTGCACGGGACGTGCTCGACGTAATGCCAGAGCATGCAAGAGGTCGCGGTCGAGGCTGGTAACTAACAGACCCAGGTTAGGAGTAACGGGGAGTCTAGTGGACATGTTAGTTTGATCAGAGGTGCAAGTTCACAGTGCAATGCCACAACTCATGTCAAAACTGGTCATGCACTTCAGGTGTTTGACAAAATGCCAAGGGCACTTTGGCAAGTCTTGGAGTGGTCAAAAACTCCAGATGGAAGTCTCTTTAGATGTACAAGAGGGTGGTGAGGTTAGTTGGCCAAAAGCAGAAACTTGCTAGAGTAAGTTTAACAAAACTTCAATCCTGGACAGGAAGTAATTGGCATCATTTCATGAACCAAAAATGATCCAAAAGGTGCATGCTCCTGGACTTAAGGGTTTAACATGGGGGACTACAAGTAGGAGAAATAATCATGGATATAGAAGCAACTAAAATGGTGGTTGCTGTACAAATCATCAAGTTGGTCCAGAATGGAAATGAGGTTGATTCACTCAATATTTTCAAAGAACAACCCTGGATTTTTGCACAAAGTGGAATCTTAGGCCATTACGAATATCCCATAATTTTGGTGGAGGCCAGGAAGAAATATTTAAATGGGTTGTAGTGCAAAATGCACTCTGGACCAGAGAAGAAGAATTGAGTGCAGGGCTCAAAATATTTCATGAATGAAATATATTTTTGCATAGAGGTGATTTAAAAACATCACATGACATCTCCAAATTTTTGTGGGAATTTTAAGTAAATCTATCAAATGGTTGTAGTTCAAATATGGCCATTTAACCTTGAAAAACTATTTTCAAGAAAGTAAAGATCAAGCAATTAAATTAGTTAATTAGTTACACTGATAAAAGGAAAGTTTTTCTTGAGAGGTTAAACAAGTCCAATAACACATTTGAAAAGTAATTTTCTCTTTGGGAAAAACTCATCAAAACAGGGAAAGAAATGATTTTTAAAAAAAATCAAAAAGGAGCTCAGATATCCAAAGTTTTAATTCCTGGCAAAATTTTAATTTATTAAAACAAGGCCAAATTTTTGGGGTGTCACACGATTGGATCCAAAAGTTTAATGCTATGGTTAGAATTTATTCTTAATACTTTTCTCGTAGTTGCGGATACTTGCGAGGGGGTTAATTATAAGTAGGAGGTTTGTTCAAGTAAGAACACCACCTAAGCACCGGTGCACCCACATAACAAATTATCAAAGTAGTGAACACGAATTAAGCCAACATGCTGAAAGAGACTAGATGAAATTCCCATGTACCCTCAAGAACACTTTGCTTATCATATGTCATGTCCCTAGCCTTGCTATGACCTTGGACTAGTTGGTTGTTGCATCATGTTTAAATTTCTCTTAAACCTGAAATGGGGATCAACAAACCCCAGCACCCCCCTTGAAAATACCAGGTTCAACTGAAAAACATCTCAATGAACCCAAAATGCCCTTCACAAAAGTTCATCATTTTTGAATTGGTCTAGAACCTCTCCAAAAAATGGTGCACATTTTTCTAGGCCATTCTGCATTTTTGAATTAAATCATATGGTATTTTCATTTGGGCATTTAATTGTTAAATAATATTTTAAATGCTCAAATAATCACAAACTGAAATGTTTGATGTTGAAAATATTCCAAACAGTGATATTGAGCAGTTTCATGATTTTTGGAAATGCCCTGGCATTTTTATTAAAGAGAAACACAATTACAGAAAATAGAAAATGGAATAAAAGGAGAGAGAGAGGTTACCTGTGCAGTTTACCTGGCAGCCCACTTACCTGGCCTTACCTGGCTGGCCCAGGTCCTGTGCAGCCCAGCTGGCAGCCCAGCCAACGGGCCCAACCCACCAGGGGCAGCGTTGTCTTCTTCCTCCTGCCAGGAGGAGAAGCAGCTGCGTGCCCGACGCATGCCGCGCCACCTCCAGGCTGCATGCCTATGCCCCGACTCCCCTGAAGATGCCACGCAGCCGCCCGGAGCCGTCTAGCCCTTCCTCTTTTCCCTGGAGCTCTTTCCCCCTCCTCTGTTCTCTCTTCCGTATGCACCCGAGAGCAACCACCGCCGCCGTTCGCCGCCACCGTGCCCAGAGCCACGGCCTCACCTCCCCGACGCATCCCAAAGCTCCGCCTTGACCTACTCTTCCTCCTCATCGCGCCAAGAGACACCGGGAGCCCTGTGGAGCCGCCATCGCCGTCGTCTTCACCTCCGGCCGCCCGAGATCGTCACCGCTGTTCTGCCCACGCTGGACCGTCCCCGAGCTTGCTGAGGCCTCCTCTGGATCCGCTGTGAGCCCCACCTCCGTTTCCCTCTCTCCGTTTTCTCATTCGCGCGCTGTAGCCGTGCTAACCACTGGACCCGAGCCGCGCCGCCGTGGATCCTCACCGTCGTGGCCAGAGCCACCGCAGCTCGCGCCCGTGCATGTCATCGCGCTCACGAGCCTCCCAGAAGACCAAAGCTGCCGCCCGCAGTTCCTGTCGTGCACTACAACACCCCGTGCGCACCTGGTCGTGCTCCGCCCGCAGGCCCGGCTGGTTCCACCACCAGACGCTCATTGGTCTGGGCTCTCGAATGAGCCCAACCCCACTGCGAACGGGGCACCACAACCCGTTCCCGAGTGCCCCGCCACGTCTGCTGCCGCCGGCGGCTAAACACTGGTGGGTTTGACCCACTTTGACCATGGCGGGACCCCCCTATGTCCATAACATGTGGGGCCGGCCTTTGACTGAATTAGTGTCAGGTTTAATTAGTGCTAATTGCCCCTGTTTAGTTTAGGTGTTAGTTAGTTAGCGTTAATTAACTTAGTTAATTAGTTGTCTCTCTGACAAGTGGGCCAGGCACTAACTAACCTAGGTTAGTGCTAACTTAACACTAACTAACCCTGTTAGTTAGTTGTTACACTGACATGTGGGTCCAAGCCGTCAGGTTTGACCTGGGCTGGCGCCTTTGACCTGCCGACGTCACAGTGACGCTACGCCGACGCAGTTAATAATTTTCTGGATTTAAAATAATTCAGGAAATTCCAGAAAATGTTTAAACCTTCTAAAAATCATATAAATTCGACCATAACTCCAAATGAAATAATTTATATATGAAAAATTATCAGAAAAATCCAATCTATCCATCTGTACCATTGTCATGCATGTTAGCATGACTTCTGGCTGCTGTTTAGGCCAAATCATATAAATGGCATTTAAACCTTCACATATGGAGTTTGGATTTGAACCTAGGGTTCAAACCAACTTCATTTAAAATTGTTGCTAGTTGCGTTAGCTCAAACCACATCATATTGCCATGTCATGATCATGCATCATATTGTTGCATTGCATTGATTGTGTTCTTCCTTGTTTGCCGGTAATTGTCCCCTCTCGATAGACGTGTACCGACGATGTGATCGATGACACCAATGAAGAACTATATTATCTTCAGAAGTGCCAGGCAAGCAAAACCCCATTGTTCATTCCGATACAATCCCACTCTCTCGCTCCTGCTCTCTTTTACTGCATTAGGACAACAACGATTCAACTGTTACATGCTGCGGTAGTTGAACCCCTTTCCTCTGCATGACCTGTCATTGCCACAGTAACTAGATGAAACCCACTAGCATGAGTAGGAGTTGTTTGAGCCCTGATGTGCCTACTCATTCATGCTTGTTTGTCATGCCTGCTATTGCTTAGAGTTGTGTCAGGTCTAATTCATCGGGGATGAATTGGAATGTGGTGAACATGTCCTACTATTGAGAGCTAAGTGTGTGAACACGATTTGGTAAAGGTAGCGGTGAGAGGCCATGTAGGAGTACATGGTGGGTTGTCTCATTGCAGCCGTCCTCAGGAATGGAGTTCTGTGTTTGTGATCCATGACCAGCTACTACCACACATTGGAATGCCTAAGTGCCCCTCTCGACTTATTAATCAACCTGATCTCGGTCCAGGAGTTGCAACTAGTTTCTGGTGTTTGTAGGTAGTGTTAGTACTCTACCAAGTGGCACCCGATACAGGTGGGCTTTGGACAGACTAGGCACAGTGGCACGGTGTACCAAGCGTAGATCCACCCGTCGAGGTGGGCTTGGGAACCCTGCGCACATTGTTTGGGGCCGTGAGCAACACCCCGGCCGGGCGGATGGAACCCGAATAGGCGATAAACCTAGACGAGAGACTTGTGTGGTTAGTCAGGTCGTGGCCGACACCCTCGCTGGGCTTCCGCTTGAAGGTTGCCGAGTACATGTCGTGTAAACGGCGGTAAGTGGTGAGAGCGTGTGTGAAGAAGTACACCCCTGTAGGGTTAACATCATCTATTCGAATATCCGTGTCCGCGGTAAAGGACTTTTGGGTTACCTGTACAGTTCATAGACAAGTGAAAGTGGATACTCTAAAATACGCAAGATAAGCATGAGTGCTATGGATGGCGTTCTCGTCGGGGGATGGGAGCGGATCCATAGTGGTGTATTGACATGGTGAATATGTGGACTCGTGTGCGCCAGCTCAAAAGAGTTACTTGCAGTCGTAGTTCAGGATAGCCATCGAGTCAAAGCTGGCTTGCTGCAGTTAAACCCCACCACCCCTTTGTTGATAATGATGCATATGTAGATAGATATGATGTAAGTCTTGCTGGGTACATTTGTACTCACGTTGCTTAATTTATGTTTTTGCAGAGAGACTTCAGTCTCGCTAGTAGTTCCACGTGGACTTCGACGTTTAGCTTGTTACCTCAGCTATGATCTTGTGCCCTCGGCAGGATCTGGTAGTTAGTCAGACTTCTCAGCCTTTTTCATTTGTAGTTGTCTGTACTCAAACATGTTAAGCTTCCGCTTGTGCTTTGACTTGTATGCTCTGAGTGTTGGGTCATGAGACCCATGTTTGTAATATCTCGCTCCTCGAAGCCTAATGAATAAATACTTGAGATGTAGAGTCATGTTGTGATGCCATGTTGTATTTGCACATATCGAGCATATTGTGTGTATGTTATTGAAATGCTTGGTATGTGTGGGATCTGACTATCTAGTTGTTTATCCTTGGTAGCCTCTCCTACCGGGAAATGTCTCCTAGTGCTTCCACTGAGCCTTGGTAGCTTGCTACTGCTCCAGAACACTTAGGCTGGCCGGCATGTGTCCTTCTTCGTTCCTGTGTCTGTCCCTTCGGGGAAATGTCACGCGGTGTCTACCGGAGTCCTGTTAGCCTGCTACTGCCTGGTTTACCGGAGTTCTGCTAGCCCAGTTACTACAGCCCGAATTCACTCGCTGATGACCGACAAGTTCGTTGTTGGGTCATGTATGCCTGTCCCTGTAAGTTAGTGCCACTTTAGGTTCACGACTAGC
Organism: Triticum aestivum; assembly: GCF_018294505.1. NCBI lineage: Eukaryota > Viridiplantae > Streptophyta > Magnoliopsida > Poales > Poaceae > Triticum > Triticum aestivum. The sequence continues at coordinate 425,544,901 of NC_057807.1, forward strand.
CATGTCAGCCCGGGTTCTTTGTCATATGGATGCTAGCTGCACTATCATATACGTGAGCCAAAAGGCGCAAACGGTCCCGGGCCAGGTAAGGTGGCACCCGTGGGAATACCGTGCGTGAGGCCGCAAAGTGATATGATGTGTTACATGCTAGATCGGTGTGACTTAGGATCGGGGTCCTGACAGCTTTGGTATCAGAGCTTCACTGCCTGTAGGATTACCAAGCCAAACTGGTCGAAGTTGAGTCTAGAAATGCTTTAGTTATATGTAGGGGAATTGATTGTGGGATGGAACGTAAGGCTCTTTTTACTCCTTATATCTCATGCCCTTCTGATCTGAGTCATCTTATCTTTCCTGCGGGGTTAAGAAACTAGGCTATCTCTTCTTCTATCAGGATCACGTGTTACTAATCCGTAGACTTATAGGAGCGATGGATTCAAGCCTCAGTTCAGTTCCTACTATCTCCGTGTATTCATAGTTGATTTCAGAACCTTGATATTATGATGTTTGAGTGGCTATGCCACCATTTTGTAGGATGTCTTAAATCCTTTGGAGCATTTACAGCCGTTATGCTGTCCGAGTCATCCGAGGTTTCTAAACAATCTGGTGCATTTGCAAAATCCTTTCCCTCTGATTTCGATGTTCTTTTAGGCCAGGTTAATCACACTAATTGTTGAGTTGAGGTATTCTATTGCCTCGACATCTATGTTGGAGCTATTATTATGACCCTAGGTGTCTAGAGTATCACCTAGTAATCCAGCCATGCTTTGTGTTCCCAGTGTGATGATTCTGACCGTCATTCTCGAAAGCATCCCGTGATGCCATTTATTTAGTAGGCATTCTATTCCTGGGTTTTGAACCCGAGATTCACCCTACTTACTTCACGTTGATAGTAATTGCTAGCTCCCTTAGGTTATTAGTAACCTTTGCGTTAGTCCTCGAGGTCCATGGTATTTCCTTCTTCCAAATACTATGAACCGTTTATGGCAGAAGTTCTTTGAACCAAAAGATCACAACCAGAGCTCTTGATGAGTTCTCGATTCTATGTTGTGACTCTGCCAGTTCTACCTTTCCGCATGGGTTGTCCGGAAGAAATATGTTGAACTCGTTTGACATGCTAATCCATGCATCCACAACTCAGAAAATCATATGTTCTTTTGAGTTGTTCCCCCTTTAGTTGTATTCTGACCCGCGTCTATCAATCGATAGTCTAAAGTATGTGTGCATTCGTTCGTCGATGCCTATTATTCTTGTGGTCTGTTAAGCCATTCTATTCTGGAATGACTAGGAGAAACAAACTCCAGTACCTTATCCATATTTAGGATTGGGTCAAAGCAGTTGTATTCCATAGACCAAAATGCCAATCTAGCTTTTGCTCTGCTCTACCTTGGAGTGTTGCCATCTTTATGTCAAGAGTGTCATGAGAATTGCACCACCTCTTATGAATTCTTGACGCGGTAATACTTCTTGCCATCATTGTTCATTCCTCGGATCCGTGTTGTTGCAACCGGAATGCCGACAGGTTAACTATGATGTGTGAAATCAATACTCCTACCAACCATGTTGCTTAGTGATTAATGGACGAAAATCTCATTCTTAGTGTGTTGGTTATGGAATCATCATTCTAAGATTGATCGTGCTACCTAGTCCTTATTTCCGGTGCACCCTCTGATCAATGAGTTAGGATTGTATCAATCCCTCGCTCTGTTGATCATATCGTCTTGCCCTGAAAAGCAAGATTGTTCTCGAGCTTAGTAACATATCGGTGGTTCGTGATTTCCAAATATCTTCTCGGAGGTATCGCCAGGTTGTCACCTGACCGCTATGTTGAGCTCGTGATCAAGTTGGTTTCTCTATGAACCACCCCTTCTCCAAGAATCTGTGTCGGATACCCCGAGCGAGTTGGTTAGGCTAAACAACAACTTGGAGAGTTGGAAGATGAAAGCTTGTCTGACTTAGATCATTTTACGGGTTATCTTGTGTGTGTGTGTGTGTTGAAGATTGATGATATCTTCCTTGATTGAACCTCGTGGTCAATTATTGGATCTATTGTCTTGCCAAAACTTTGATTTGAGTGTGGGCTATCCTCAAATCAAATCAGAACCAACGATGTTTGTAATGTTTTCTTACTCGTGGTTGATTCCTCGAGCATACACCATTATGTCTTTTGGGTCTGACCAATACTATCACCTTGTTCACATAGTTATGGAATTCCATCTCCATGGGAATCTGGATGAATTGTTGTTGAGCCCATCGACAACATCCTTATCTTCTTCATGATTTTGTTGGACATTAAGCTAGTATTGGAAACTTCCATAAGCATTATCTTCATGTCCCATGCATGAAGCATATGTTCGGATGAAAGAAGTGACTTTCTCTAATTCATGTGCACTTGATGTAAGTTGCCGCCGTGGATCCGAGAAAGATTGTTTTTGCTTCCTTTGGAATCATCCCAAGTCAGTCATGCATGTGTGAAGTATACATTGGATTGTGAGATTAGCTACCTCCATTCTATATGTGTTCCTAGCACACCAAGCCACTGATTGACTTGTTGAAGGAGAAGAAGTTCCTTCATAAGAGCTAATCATATGACTTAAGCAAGGACTTCGTTATCCGCAATGATGGTTTCCCAACCTGAACTCGGTAGTGTTTTATTATAAGACTACTACGTGGTCATGCTTGTCTTGGACAGCGTGTTCACAGGTTTGTAGCAGAACCAGCTCATGTTTTGGAGCTTACTACCATAGTCCATTTCCCGAGAATCTCGCAACATAGTCTCGTCGATTTGTGTTGCAAACTATCCTTTTCTTTCTAGACTTGATGAGTTTGGAATATTCTGACACCAACTAGATCTGAATCTCAGGATGATATGATGGTTGGAATGTTTTCCCAAGAACTATAATATTGGTCTCACCGTAACCGGTAAAGTGGATTTCGTGGTCAACACACCCAACCGGAAGACCTATTATTGTAATATCTTGATTGAGGAAGTTGGCCACCTCCCCATAAGGATTTCGTAGGACTTACTCCCTAGTTGTTCCTTATGGATTTTTGAGCTCCTGAAGTCCGAACTTTTACTTGATTCTCTAGATATCAAACCATTTTAATAAATGGATTACGCTAGCACATCAAGGAGAACATTAGAAGCGGAGTGCTAAATGTCTCTCGGTCGATCATCCAGATTTTGTCCCCTTGGCCCGCCAAGGTGAAATCTGAGAAGGTGTTATCTTCCTTTGCATCTGCATCTTCCATCACCATTCATCATGGTAGTAAGTTGTGTTGCCAGGATACTTGACACATATATTGGTAAAACCTTGATGAATATGGAAATGCTCAAGTTCTTGAGGGCACGCACAAGCGCTAGGTGTTATCATCGACACTAACTGGGATTGCCCTCAGCTTCCTCAGTTATGCTATAACTTCTCAAACAGTGGACTCACTCTCTACTGTTGAGCTTCTCCTCAGTTACTAAAGTCATCCCTTGTGTTGTTTTCAACAAGGTAATCCACATCATCCATTCTAATCCAAGCATGCCATTCTACCGACCCCCTCCAAATGATCGCTCGAGAATTGCCATAGGCTGGTATAAAGAATCTAAATGATCTCTAAATCAAAGGTAATTCTTTTTGCCACTTAAGGGGATTTTTCTACAAGTCACCTTCCCTAAGGTGCCCCGTTATGGTATCATGGCAACTCAACTCCTCGCTACGTTGACAATCATTTACCACCTTCTTAAGTGTGAAATTGTTGTCTACCTAGTGAACCCTCGTCATCTGTTCCACTCCATCCCTCTAGATGTGTGCTTCGTGTCTCAGCTCGGGGGATGCTGCTATGTCTCATCCCATGAGTTGATCCTGAGTTGTTCGGTCTTCGAGAAGATCAATTCTTCTAGAGTTTTCCTTTACTCTTCTTGTCATGTTAGTTGGAGTTCTCAGAGGAAGACACCGAGACAAAGATGGTGATCGAATCAACGCCCTTATGAAGTGCAACCTGGATCAAGAAGATTGTGATAGTTTGTGTTCCTCTGTCTTCTTACCTCATGCTTGAATCTTCGGACGAGATTCTGGTTTAGTGGGGGTGAGTTGTCACGTCCCTAGCCTTGCTATGCACTTGGACTAGTTGGTTGTTGCATCATGTTTAAATTTCTATTAAACCTGAAATGGGGATCAACAAACCCCAGCACCCCCCCTGAAAATACCAGGTTCAACTGAAAAACATTTCAATGAACCCAAAATGCCCTTCACAAAAGTTCATCATTTTTGAATTGGTCTAGAACCTCTCCAAAAAATGGTGCACATTTTTCTAGGCCATTTTTGATTTTTGAATTAAATCATATGGTATTTGCATTTGGGCATTTAATTGTTAAATAATATTTTAAATGCTCATATAATCACAAACTGAAATGTTTGCTGTTGAAAATATACCAAACAGTGACATTGAGCAGTTTCATGATTTTTGGAAATGCCCTGGCATTTTTATTAAAGACAAACACAATTACAGAAAATAGAAAATGGAATAAAAGGAGAGAGAGAGAGGTTACCTGTGCAGTTTACCTGGCAGCCCACTTACCTGGCCTTACCTGGCTGGCCCAGGTCCTGTGCAGCCCAGCTGGAAGCCCAGCCAACAGGCCCAGCCCACCAGGGGCAACGCTGTCTTCTTCCTCCTGCCAGGACGAGAAGCAGCTGTGTGCCCGACGCATGCCGCGCCACCTCCAGGCTGCCTGCCTGTGCCCCGACTCCCCTGAAGACGCCACGCAGCCGGCCGGAGCCGTCTAGCCCTTCCTCTCTTCCCCTGGAGCTCTTTCCCCCTCCTCTGTTCTCTCTTTCGTACGCACCCAAGAGCGACCACCGCCACCGTTCGCCGCCATCGTGCCCAGAGCCACCGCCCCACCTCCCCGACGCATCCCAAAGCTCTGCCTCGACCTACTCTTCCTCCTCACCGCGCCAAGAGACGCTAGGAGCCCTGTGGAGCCGCCATCGCTGTCGTCTTCACCTCCGGCCGCCCGGGATCGTCGCCGCCGTTCTACCCGCGCTGGATCTTCCCCGAGCTCGCTGATGCCTCCTCCGGATCCGCTGTGAGCCCCGCCTCCATTTCCCTCTCTCCGTTTTCTCATTCGCGCGCCGTAGCCGAGCTAACCACCGGACCCGAGCGGCCGCGCCGCCGTGGATCCTCACCGTCGTGGCCAGAGTCACCGTAGCTCGCGCCCGTGCATGTCATCGCACTCACGAGCCTCCCAGAAGACCAAAGCTGCCGACCGCAGTTCCTGTCGTGCAATGCAGCACCCCGCGCGCACCTGGCCGTGCTTCCGCCGCCGCAGCTGAGCTCCTCGCTGTCGCCTCCGGCCACCCCAGGCCCGGCTGGTTCCACCACCCGACGCGCACTGGTCTGGGCTCTCGAATAAGCCCAACCCCGCTGCGAACGGGGCACCACAACCCGTTCCCGAGTGCCCCGCCACGTCTGCTGCCACCGGCGGCTAAACGCCGGTGGGTTTGACCCACTTTGACCACGGCGGGACCCCCCCTATGTCCATGACATGTGGGGCCGACCTTTGACTGAATTAGTGTCGGGTTTAATTAGTGCTAATTGCCCCTGTTTAGTTTAGGTGTTAGTTAGTTAGCGCTAATTAACTTAGTTAATTACTTGTCTCTCTGACAAGTGGGCCAGGCACTAACTAACCTAGGTTAGTGCTAACTTAACACTAACTAACCCTGTTAGTTAGTTGTTACACTGACATGTGGGTCCAAGCCGTCAGGTTTGACCTGGGCTAGCGCCTTTGACCTGCTGACGTCACAGTGACGCTACACTGACGCAGTTAATAATTTTCTGGATTTAAAATAATTCAGGAAATTCCAGAAAATGTTTAAAACTTCTAAAAATCATATAAATTCAACCGTAACTCCAAATGAAATAATTTATATATGAAAAATTATCAGAAAAATCCAATCTATCCATCTGTACAATTGTCATGCATGTTAGCCTAACTTATGGCTGCTGTTTAGGCCAAATCATATAAAGGGCATTTAAACCTTCACATATGGAGTTTGAATTTGAACCTAGGGTTCAAACCAACTTCATCTAAAATTGTTGCTAGTTGCATTAGCTCAAACCACAACATAGTGCCATGTCATGATCATGCATCATATTGTTGCATTGCATTGATTGTGTTCTTCCTTGTTTGCCGGTAATTGTCCCCTCTCGATAGACGTGTACTGACGATGTGATCGATGACACCAATGAAGAACTATATTATCTTCAGAAGTGCCAGGCAAGCAAAACCCCCTTGTTCATTCTGATACAATCCCACTCTCTCGCTCCTGCTCTCTTTTACTGCATTAGGACAACAACGATTCAACTGTTACATGCTGCGGTAGTTGAACCCCTTTCCTCTGCATGACCTGTCATTGCCACAGTAACTAGATGAAACCCACTAGCATGAGTAGGAGTTGTTTGAGCCCTAATGTGCCTACTCATTGATGCTTGTTTGTCATGCCTGCTATTGCATAGAGTTGTGTCAGGTCTGATTCATCGGGGTTGAATTGGAATGTGGTGAACATGTCCTACTGTTGAGAGCTAAGTGTGTGAACACGATTTGGTAAAGGTAGCGGTGAGAGGCCATGTAGGAGTACATGGTGGGTTGTCTCATTGCAGCCGTCCTCAGGAACTGAGTTCTGTGTTTGTGATCCATGATTAGCTACTACCACACATTGGAATGCTTAAGTGCCCCTCTTGACTTATTAATCAACCTGATCTCTATCCAGGAGTTGCAACTAGTTTTTGGTGTTTGTAGGTAGTTTTAGTAGTCTACCAAGTGGCACCCGGTACAGGTGGGCTTGGGATAGACTAGGCACAGTGGCACGGTGTACCAAGCGTAGATCCACCCATCGAGGTGGGCTTGGGAACCCTGCACACATTGTTTGGGGCCGTGAGCGACACCTCGGCCGGATCTCCTTGCGGATGGAACCCGAATAGGCGATAAACCTGGACGAGAGACTTGTGTGGTTAGTCAGGTCGTGGCCGACACCCTCGCTGGGCTTCCGCTTGAAGGTTGCCGAGTACATGTCATGTAAACAACGGTAAATGGTGAGAGCGTGTGTGAAGAAGTACACCCCTGCAGGGTTAACATCATCTATTCGAATAGCCATGTCCGCGGTAAAGGACTTCTGGGTTGCCTGTACAGTTCATAGACAAGTGAAAGTGGATACTCTAAAATACGCAAGATAAGCGTGAGTGCTATGGATGGCGTTCTCGTAGGGAGACGGGAGCGGATCCATAGTGGTGTATTGATATGGTGAATATGTGGACTTGTGTGCGCCACCTCAAAAGAGTTACTTGCAGTCGTAGTTCAGGCTAGCCACCGAGTCAAAGTTGGCTTGCTGCAGTTAAACCCCACCACCCCTTTGTTGATAATGATGCATATGTAGATAGATCTGATGTAAGTCTTGCTGGGTACATTTGTACTCACGTTGCTTAATTTATGTTTTTGCAGAGAGACTTCAGTCTCGCTAGTAGTTCTACGTGGACCTCGACGTTTAGCTTGTTACTTCAGCTACGATCTGGTGCCCTCGGCAAGATCTGGTAGTTAGTCAGACTTCTCAGCCTTTTTCATTTGTAGTTGTCTGTACTCAGACATGTTAAGCTTCCGCTTGTGCTTTGACTTGTATGCTCTGTGTATTGGGTCATGAGACCCATGTTTGTAATATATCGCTCCTCGGAGCCTAATGAATAAATACTTGAGATGTAGAGTCATGTTGTGATGCCATGTTGTATTTGCACATATCGAGCATATTGTGTGTATGTTATTGAAATGCTTGGTATGTGTGGGATCTGACTATCTAGTTGTTTATCCTTGGTAGCCTCTCTTACCGGGAAATGTCTCCTAGTGCTTCCACTGAGCCTTGGTAGCTTGCTACTACTCCGGAACACTTAGGCTGGCCGGCATGTGTCCTTGTTCGTTCCTGTGTCTGTCCCTTTGGGGAAATGTCACGCGGTGTCTACCAGAGTCCTGTTAGCCTGCTACAGACCGGTTTACCGGAGTCCTGCTAGCCCAGTTGCTACAGCCCGGATTCACTCGCTGATGACCGACACGTTCGTTGTGGGGTCATGTATGCCTGTCCCTGTAAGTTAGTGCCACTTTGGGTTCACGACTAGCCATGTCAGCCCAGGTTCTTTGTCACATGGATGCTAGCGGCACTATCATATACGTGAGCCAAAAGGCGCAAACGGTCCTGGGCCAGGTAAGGTGGCACCCGTGGGAATACCATGCGTGAGGCCGCAAAGTGATATGATGTGTTACATGCTAGATCGGTGTGACTTAGGATCGGGGTCCTGATATCATAAGCGACTGTTTTGGCCTGTCCTTGGCCTCAAAAGGATTGGGCTACCTTGCTGCAGTTTTGTTACTACTATTGTTACTTGCTCGTTACATATTATCTTTCTATCAAACTACTCTGCTACTTACAATTTTAGCACTTGCAGACATTACCTTGCTGAAAACCACTTGTCATTTCCTTCTGCTCCTCATTGGGTTTCACACTTTTACTTATCGAAAATGCTACAATTGACCCCAAATACTTGTGGGTCATCACACCTCCAGTCCAATCCATCTACGAATCCTACGCATCTACCCACCAACATGCTAGTGAGTTAGCAGAGGTCTTTGGATGCTCTGTTGGCACCTTGCCGTTCACTTACCTCGGTCTCCCCATGGGAACAACGAGGCTGAGTGTTCTGGATCTCATGCCGTTGGTGCAATCGGTTGACAGAAAAACTTCCACTGCCTTATTGCTGATGTCGTCGGGGGCCAAGTTGACTCTGGTCAATTCGGTGGTGACCTCCATGCTGATCTATGCAATGTGTACGATCAAGCTGTACCCCAAAGTGATTGAGCATCTTGACAAACTGCGTCGATACTGCCTTTGGGCGAAAAACTCTGATGATGGGGTCAAAACGAACTCCCTTGCTGCCTGGGAGCTCGTTTGTCGACCTAAACGATGTGGTGGCCTTGGTGTTATTGATATCAAGACGCAAAATGCTGCGCTCCTCCTATAGTACTTGTTCAAGTTCTACAATCGTGAGGATGTACCCCGGGTTCAGCTAGTCTGGGATGCATATTACACAAATAAGGTACCACACGCCGCTGAATTGGTGGGTTTCTTCTGGTGGAAAGACGTGATGCAGCTCAGTGGGACCTTTTGGGGGATCACCAAGGTCATCCCAGGGGATGGTTCTAGATCTTTGTTTTGGAAAGATGTCTGGTTTGGTGACAATGACTCCACGCTGATGGACATGTATCCACGAGCCTTCTCCTTTGCCCTGTATGAGGATGACTCCATTGCCAAGGTTCTCACGACAACTGATTCGGCCACGATCTTCAGCCTACCTCTTTCGATCCAGGCCAGGGAGGAGATTAGAGAGATTCAGCGTGGGTCTACGCACGTCAGACTGGACAGTGACTGTGCCGACACTTGGGTCTGTGATCTAGGGCGTTTTTCTTCCAAAAAGTACTACAACCACTATTTCAGGCAGGTGGTGGCTGATGAGGCGTTTTGTTGGCTCTGGAATTCCAAAAGCCCAATCAAGTTCAAACTATTCGGGTGGCTGCTTCTAGTCGATCACTTGAACACCAGGAGCATGCTGAGGTGGCAACATTTTGCTGTAGCCAGGGATAATTATGCTTGCATGTTCTGTCAGAACCCCCCCGAGGAAACTGTGGAGCACCTCTTCTTCACGTGCCCCTTCAGCCAGCGATGCTGGAGTAAGGTTGGGATGTCCTGGCCAGGAGGAACCAACAGGTTAGCCATCTTGCATGGGGGGACCCCTATTCATGGATATTTTTTTGCTTGCTACTTGGAGCCTATGGATGGAGAGAAATAACCAACATTTCAAGGGGATTCCACACTCCTTCGTGGCATGGCTAGCTAGGTTCAAAAATCTATTGGAGCTGGTAGTACATAACTATCCAGAGAAACTCCATCCTTTTCTCTCTGATTACATTGTAACTTTGGGCCAATACTCTTTGTTTTGTGCAACCCTTATGGCCCGGGGGCCTAAAACCCATTGTAACACACATATAACTGTTCTATTGTGAGTAATACAAAAGTCAGTGGGAGCCTCTCCCACTGTCGTTGATCTACAAAAAAAAGATCAGTTGAACAGAAGCTAGACCCATGGAGGCAAGGAGCGCGAGCAGGAGCCAGCTGTGCCAGATGATCCACGCTGCCAGCCTATGGCCCAACACCGAGGAACGTCTCCATGTCGTGCGTGATGCCTGAGGGAGTCCTGGATTAGGGGGTATCCGGACTGCCGGACTATATACTTTGGCCGGACTATTGGACCATGAAGATACAAGACTCAAGACTTCGTCCTGTGTCTAGATGGGACTCTCCTTTGCGTGGAAGACAAGCTTGGTGATTTGGATATTATATTTCCTTCTTTGTAACCGACTCCGTGTAAACCCTAGCCCCCTCCGATGTCTATATAAACCGGAGGGTTTAGTCCATATGAGGACGATCACAACATTCATAATCATCATAGGCTAGCTTCTATTGTTTAGCCTCTACGATCTCGTGGTAGATCAACTCTTGTAACACTCATATCATCAATATCAATCAAGCAGGAAGTAGGGTTTTACCTCCATCGAGAGGGCCCGAACCTGGGTAAACATTGTGTCCCTTACCTCCTGTTACCATTAGCCTTAGACGCACAGATCGGGACCCCCCTACCCGAGATCCGCTAGTTTTGACACCGACATTGGTGCTTTCATTGAGAGTTCCTCTTTGCCGTCGCTACAAGGCTCGATGGCCCGTCTCGTTGTCAAGGACAACATCACCTCTGGGAGAACTCTGGCTGTAGGCCAAACTCTCCGACTAGGTGGCTTCATCACGGCCGCCCAATCGGCTGTCGCGCCGACGATGACCTCTCGGGTCATCATGAACAGCCTCCATGTCAATTTGGAACTCACCGAACAGATGGATCCAATGGATCTCTCTTCCCTTAATGAGCTCTTAGATCGCATCGCCACTTTGGGAGTCGCTACGGACTATGACCGGATTGGGCTTAAACCCGACCAGAGGGATATTAAATCCCCACCGGTCACCCACAAGATAGCGGTGGTGGAGGAACCACATATGGACCGTCCCTCTATTTTAAGGAGGAATTATGTCCGGATTACCGAGCTCCCCGAGCCAGATAGCCGCTCATGGGAGGACACGACCCAGCTCCCGGACTTAGAATCGAGTATCAGGCTAGAAAAACCGGGCAGCGCTCCGGATCCCGAGCTATCAAGCCCGGAAGCTCCCCTACCCCAGGGCGTTAGATCGGATCAGAATCCAGATTCAGCTACACCCACCCACCCGGACTTAAACCATCTCTCCCATATCAGACAAGAGCCACAAGAGACAGTACATCACTACTAGGCCAGATTCCTCCTTCTGATAAACAAGGTCAAGGACTGTCGCGAAGAGGACGCAATTTCATTTTTTTACAAAAATTGCACGAACAAAGGGATCCTTAATGCTATAAGTCGCCGTGACATAGTACACTTTGCTGACTTAGTAGCCATAGTACAGAAGTACTGTGCGATGGAAAGTACCTGGAAAACCCAAGCAGACTTTTGGGATAATCCGGCTCTCACTAAGCCTTCCCTCCGAGTTAAAATGGCAAACTCTCCTAAGTTGCCCGATCCAACTCCGAAAAAGCCAAAGCCCACTCCAGGGCGTGGAACCATATTGGAAGAATGGCTCAATGGGCCATGCAAAATTCGTAGCACGCCAGACACTAAGCCAACACATAGCCTTAGAGCATGTTGGATACTCCGGCAGGTAGCAAAAAGCGGCGAGGACCTTCTTATCAATAAAGAAGAGCAACGTTCTGCCAATGACAACAACGCGGTATTAACAGTCTTTGAGACTTTCGCCTCAAATAATAGGCGCAAGCGGGCCCATCGAAATCTCGCTGAAATTTGCCATGTGGCAAAAATAAACCCGTGGAACGACACTGCTATAACTTTCAGTGCCAGTGATGAACCACAATTCCAGATAGTCCGGGCACCTGCCGTATTGGTCCTTAGCCCAATCGTCGACGGCTTTCATCTCACCAAAGTACTCATGGATGGCGGAAGTGGACTAAACTTGATCTATGAAGAAACACTCAGCAAGATGGAAATGGACAAAAGTCGCATTGAGCAGAGCGGCACAACCTTCAGGGGAATCATCTCTAGTCGGGAGGCATGGTGTTCGAAAAAAAATCACACTCGATGTATTATTCGGTACCCCGAAGAATTACAGGTCCGAAGAAATCACATTCCAAGTGGATCCTTTCAACAGCAGATACCACACCCTTTTAGGGCGGGACGCATTCACAAGCTTTCAAGCTATAACCCATTATGGATACATGAAGCTTAAAATGCCTGGACCCAATGGAATCATCACTCTAGCCCGTGACCGAGACGTCGCACTCCGTGCCGAAAATAAAACTGTAGCACTTGCCCTGGAGGCATTATGTGAAGCCCTAGCGGCCGAAGAACTAACAACGCTGCACACCACAGTGGACAGGGATGATGTGATACTCGACAAACGACCCAAGTCTACATCATTTAAACCCATAGATGAGATAGTTAAATTCCAGGTCCATCCAACAGACCCCACGAAGACAGCTTCCATCGGGACAGAGTTGAGCCCCACAATGGACGCCGCACTACGCAAATTCCTACGCGAGAATTGGGACATTTTCGCCTGGCATCCTTCAGACATGCCGGGCATCCCACGCGAGCTGGCCAAACACAGCCTCAACATACTGAAAGGATACAAGCCAGTCAAACAGACTCTTAGGCGCTTCCCAGAGCCTAAACGGCAAGCCATGGGAGAAGATCTAGCCAAGCTACTTGAGACCGGATTCATAAGAGATATCAAGCATCCGGACTGGCTGGCTAACCTGGTAATGGTACCAAAGAAGGACAAATCCTGGCGCCTATGCATCGACTTCAACAAGGCTTGCCCCAAGGATCCCTTCCCCCTCCCTCGCATCGACCAAATCATCGACGCCACCGCAGGACACGACTCACTGTGTTTCCTTGACGTATACTCTGGATACCATCAAATAAAAATGGCAGAGTCCGACCAAGCTACAACGGCCTTCATAACACCATATGGTCCTTTCTGCTTCAACACTATGCCTTTCGGGCTTAAAAATGCCGGCGCAACCTATCAACGCATGATTCAAACATGCCTAGAGAAGCAAATTGGCAAAACAGTGGAGGCATACGTGGATGACATGGTCATAAAAACAAGACACGTCAAAACCCTAATAGATGACTTGAGGTTTACGTTCGATAACCTCCGGACATATGACAACAAGCTAAACCCAGAAAAATGTGTTTTCGGCGTGCCCTCCGGAAAGCTGCTAGGCTTCATTGTTTCCAATAGAGGAATTGAAGCGAATCCAGCAAAAATCCGAGCTCTGTCGCAGCTGGCTATCCCAACAGACCTCAAGCATATCTAGAAACCTGCTAGGTGCGTGGCTGCCCTAAGTCGCTTTATCTCCCGATTAGGAGAAAAGGCATTCCTCTTTACCGCCTTATTCAGTGCACCGAACACTTCGTGTGGACGGATGCAGCCGCGGCCGGACTGGACGAAATAAAGACCTTGTTGGCCAATAATCCAGTCCTAACAGCGCCAAATACTAGCAAACCTATGCTATTGTACGTAGCTGCAACACATCAAGTTGTAAGCGCAGTGCTCGTCGTCGAATGAGAGGCTGGCGGATAAAAATTCCAGCTACAAAAGCCGGTATATTACGTATCCACGGTCCTCACCCCATGCAAATCCCGATACCCACACTATCAAAAGATAGCATACGCGGTCTTCATGGCATCCCGGAAGCTACGACACTACTTCCAAGAGTGTTCGATCACGGTGGCCTCCGAAGTACCACTCAACGACATAATAAATAACCGCGACGCTACAGGCCGGATTGCTAAATGGGCCATCGAGCTCCTTCCGTTCGACATAACATACAAACCACGGCCGGCCATTAAATCCCAAGTACTGGCTGACTTTGTCACCGAATGGACAGAAGCCAAACTCCCTAAAGAGTACGACGCGTACTCTAACTGGATCATGCACTTCGACGGCTCTAAAATGCTGGCCGGATTGGGAGCAGGTGTAGTCCTGACGTCTCCCACCGGAGACACGGTCCAATACGTACTCCAAATATTATACACAGACTCCAAAAACGCAGCCAAATATGAGGCTCTGTTGCATGGTCTTCGGATGGAAGTCTCTATGGGCATTCAACGCCTGAAGGTGCGCGGGGATACAAACCTAGCAATATCACAAATAAACAGAGACTTTGATGCCAAGGATCCGAAAATGGCGGCCTATCGTAATGCCGTCCTCAAAATGTCAGCTCGGTTCGAGGGGCTCGAATTCCACCATGTGGCTCGAGAAAACAATCAAGCGGCGGATATCCTCGCGCGCATTGGCGCTAAACGCGACCCTGTCCCACCTAACATATTCCTGGAAAGGCTATTCAAGCCGTCCGTGGTATGGGAAGGGGAGTCCGGCACCACTAGCACGGACCCGAATACACCCCTAGACTCCAAACCATCAGACGTAATCGTAGGCTCCGCCACCGGAATAACACCTTCGGCCCACAAAACATGGGTGGTAATTGCCCGTGGACCGAGCCTTTCTTGGCTTACCTAAATAGGTAGGAGCTACCCAAGGACCAAAATGAAGCACGTTGCATCGTGCGCCGTTCCAAAGCCTACAAGGTCCATGCGGGGGAACTCTATAAGAAAAGCGCGACCGGAGTGCTCCAAAGATGCATCTCCGAAGAGGAAGGGTGGTAGCTCTTGGCTGAAATCCATGCCGGACTCGACGGGCACCACACTGCAGCTCAGGCACTTGTCAGCAAGGCCTTCCGCACAGGCTTTTATTGGCCTACAACCCAAGCAGACGCACAAGACCTTGTTCAACATTGCGTCGGTTGCCAGCTCTTTGCCAATCAGAGCCACATGCCCCCTACCACTCTCCAAACAATCCCGATCACTTGGCCCATCACGGTCTGGGGGCCGGATATGGTCGGACCCCTTAAAGGGGGAAGCCATAAGAAAAAATACTTGTTGGTCATGGTGGACAAGTTCACCAAATAGATATAAGCCAAACCAGTCAAAACGGCCGAATCTGGACTAGTGATAGAGTTCATATCCGGTGTCGTACATCGATACAGCGTCCCCCACAGCATCATCACTGACAATGGCTCAAACTTCACATCCGATGAAGTGAAAACCTGGTGCGGCAACATGAGCGTTAAGCTCGATTATGCCTCCGTCTACCATCCCCAAACAAACGGCCAGGTCAAACGTGCAAATGGTCTCATCATGAGTGGCATCAAACCCAGACTAGTGCGTTCCTTGACGGAATCAGACACGCACTGGGTCGAGGAGCTCGACTCCGTACTCTGGGGGCTGCGGACCATGCCGAATCGCACCACCGAATACACACCATTTTTTGTGGTATACGGCGCAGAAGCAGTACTACCCTGCGATATAATACATGATTCACCTCGCGTACGCATGTATGAAGAGAAGGAAGCCGAGCTAGACCGACATGACAACTTAGATGCCCTGGAGGAGGAGCGCGACGTCGCAAAGGCCCGTTCCGCATTCTATCAGCAACAGTCTCGACGGTACCAAAGCAGAGAAGTGCGGGCCAAAACTTATAATATTGGCGAACTCGTTCTACGCCTACCGAAGAAGAAGAAGGACAAGCTCAAACCTAAGTGGGAGGGTCCCTTTTTTATTGACAAAGTTCTCACCGAAGGAGCGTACCGCCTACGTAATGCATCCGATAACAGACTCGAGCCGAACCCATGGAACGCGGCCAGACTCCGGAGATTCTACGCCTAACGCCGAACTCAGTGTTCGTCTCCTTACCACTCCTTTTTCATTTTGTTCCTCCCCTTTTTCCTTTCTCATTCTTTTTCATTCTTCATACAAATTACTCAATACAGTGCGGATGCTCGGATCGCTCCGACTGCACTATGTGTGTAAGACATACCTGGGGGCTTCCTATACGGAAGATGAATATAATTGCTTTCATGGCTTCTTGCTTATCACATATGCGTTCTTTTTCCATATGTGCCTTTCTTCACCATTATATGCATTGATATGACTTAAGATGTGGCCATGCTGGGTTGCCTGGCTCTTGTATTTATGCCCTACATTCATGTTAATTCGGCTAGGGCATAAGGGGATCACCTCTGTGATTGTTACTGCCGATTGAGCCAGATGTGTACCTCAGACTAGGTGAAGCCGAGAGCTAGCGTTCTTAAGGGAATATTAGGTCGGTGAACAAAAGATGTTTTTTTCATTTATCGCAACGGGAACCCCCAGAGGTTTTTATCATGCGCCTCCGTTCGCAGTCTGGACATGTACATTGATGCATGCACACCCAGGGAAAGGAACCCCTAACGGAACTATTCTCCCTGGAAGACGTTTCTTACTATCCATGTAATATAACGTAACTAGTTGGGTACTTGTCTGTTCAAGCACTTATGACCCCTACACCTGGTTTCCACGCATACCCCGGTTCTACATAACTGAGCGGGTATTCGGATACACCCCGGACTATCGAATCCGGGGGATGAAGCCAAAAGGTCCACCATGACAAATGATTTTAATCCGGTTAGGGACTACATATGTCCATTGAATTACATAGTCACTTGGACTGACTAAATTCTTCCTCTATACTAAATAGAGTATCTAGCCTACAATCACGTTGGGAATACTTTGCGGCTAACGCTACCTGGTCATACACAAGACTCACGGGAATTTCTTGCCCATCTGGCCCCGCCGTTTCGACTTCGGCCATATGGTTCGGGTCAAGCTTGGTGTAGCACGTATTCACCATAGCCCAGGCTTCTCTTGCACCTTGTCGGCAGGCTGACATCTTCCACAATTGGAAGCGCCGCCGTGCTCCTTGGAGCATATCCACGAGCTCCCCCATGCCTTTTGGCAGGGAAGTGGATGGCCACAAGGCCTGGGCAATACCCTGCATCACCTGCCGAGCTCGCTCGTGCAATTGTGAGAGGTCTCACAGTAGATCACCTGTGGATGCGGGCATCTCCTCTTCAGGATGGCCCGTCAGCATACCTACAAATATTAAACTCTGTCAATATGCTCCCTCGCCGAACTGTACTACAGTTCGTCTAGGCACTTACCATAAATGCCGCGACGGAGCCTTCTGTTCTCTTTCATGGAGTCCAGCTGAGCGCGAACGTCTCCTAATTCGACGCCTAGCCGGACATTGGCATCTTGAAGATTGTTCTTCTCCTTCCTAACTTGCGTAAGAATACGCTCGCCAGCTTTTAGCTGCCTTTGGACATGTGACTCGTCAACTCCTCCTACCTCCGGATTCACCCCAGGATTGTCTGCAGAATTTTCTATTAGACTTATCATACAAGCCACTTACTAACTGGTACACTTCCATACAATTGAGACAAATGTTACCAAAAGAGGCCTTCTGGGATTCCTCAAGCTTGGCAACTGTGGCCCTCAGTTGGGCCTTTCACTCCTCCAGCTCTCGAGACAATTGTTCATTCTTATCTACAAGGACCTGTGCATAAATTGATCCTTAAAACAGTTGTTCCACCTGTTTCAAGTCTTAGGGGCTACTGCTATACATGCTTATCAAATTTCCTTACCCGTATATCTTTGGCATACTGGTCCGTCGCACGGGCAAGCCCGCTTTGAGCAGCTCGGATGTATGCGTCTCCCGGATTGAAGGCATTAAATGCCTCTTCGGAAAAGATGTTGTCGCGAAGAACGGCCCGTCGGCGCCGGTGATTCATGGCACTCTCTACTTCGGAATTCGTGGCGGAGAGCATATCCGCATCCTTTGTTGGAGGACAATTCGGCATCAGCCCCGTGTCTGCTTCCTCCCTCGAAGCCGGTCCTGGAATCCGGCTGGTGGAGGCGTGACTGGTAGGATCTTCGGATATAGTCCGGCAACTCCTCTTTCTGCCAGGACACAAAGGACGCTGTCACATTTCAAACACAATAATCACAGAGCAGGTTTTTACCATACCTCTGTAGTGGCGCTTCGGCCCTAACTGCCTTCCTCTTAAGCTTGCCCGATTCGGATGCCCTTTGCCGATGAGCCCCTAGGGGCTCGGCGCCGCGTTCCGACTGTCATCTCTATAAAAATGCGATATTCCAGGCATAAGACATGGCATCAGAAAGTATTCCTATTCAGAGGATATGTTTTTTTTGGCTTTGCTTACATGCGATGCAGGTAGCAGTCCGGGATAGTCGGCAATAATAGCCACTGAGGCGCCATGGCAGCTCGCCTGATAAAATGTCCCGTTGACGAGCTCCACAGAAATATCCGGGTCTTCTTCAAGGCCTGGATCGAAGGCCCTTCCGGGGTCCTCTGGCTGCCGGGAGGGGCTGGAGAATCCTTCTACGGCCGTCCTCAGTTCCTGCTCAGAAATATCGAGGTAAATAATCTTGACGAAGGATGCCAGAATGAATGAAGCGGGGAAAAGAGTGACGACTTAACCAGCTTGGGGGGTCGTACATAGAAAACCCATCCCACGGTTTAATATGAAGGAATTCTTCTTCTTCTCCTTCATACAAATTGGACAATATTCTCGCCAGAGCAGTGGCGGAGTCCGGACCCTTACGACCACAGCGGGTGGCATCATCTTCCCCGTTGTAGTGCCACATGGGTTTCCCCCAATACTGAAGCGGCTGCACTCCCCACATTATGCATATTGCCATAACCTCGACTATGGTCAGCCCAGATTTGGCCAGTAACTTTATCCTGTTCATCAGGAAGTATACTTCTCTGGTATCTTCCTCCTGGGGGCCCCGAGGGCGGAAACTTCGGCGTGCCTTTGGCAGAGCATTGCTGAACTCAGGGAGACCTGTCCGGACAAGATCCGGAAGGGGAACGTCATCGACATAAAACCACTCCGAGGGCCAATTCTCCGGTGCCTTCTTAGGGGTACCGGATAGGTATCCGGTATCCGCGACGTGCCATACTTTGGCTCCGCCCACTTGACATATGGATTCCCCCTGGTTGCGAGGGACGAGGCAGAATAACTTCTTCCACTACCTGAAGTGAGCCTCGCAACCCAGAAATAGTTCACAAAGGGCAACGTATCCTGCTATGTGCCGCACAGAGGCAGGGGTGAAGTTGTGCAACTGGAGGCCGTAGAACTCCAGGAGCCCGCAAAGGAATGGGTGGATTGGAAACCCGACACCTCTTAGAAGATGCGGGATGAGGCATATTCGCTCACGCGGGGATGGGTTAGGAGATCTCTCCGCTTGCTCCCCTCCATTATAGGTGGCTAGTCCGGCTCGGACGGGGACCATGAATGCCGGTGGAAGGAACCCCTGGGTCTGCAGCTCTATTAAGCGGTTTTGAGGAACAGAACATTCTTCCCAATCACCTGGCCTAGAGCTACGAGAGCGAGAGGAGAATCTGCGACAACTAGCCATGCTGGAATGATTCTTTCTGGGCGCGCTCTGTCGGGTGCTCGCTCAAGGGAAGAAGGTGGAGTTTGGATATGAGGATCTCCGTCCCTTCAAATAGACGGTTTTTGCTTGCAAGACTGGGGAGGCGAATGTGAAAATGCCCTGGCTCCTCGTATTCGCTCAACACGTGGAGATGGTCATTATTGAAGCACAGAAGCCGAGGAGTACAACATTGATGGGAAGCCAGGCACCGTTCGTCACAACAAGTACTTTGGAGTATTCGGAGATGGAACCCGCCTTGCAATGCTGAAGACAAACTGCGCGCCAGACTCATTGTCATTGAAGCCTGGTTCAGGGGCTACTTAGGGAGTCCTGGATTAGGGGGTATCCGGACTGCCGGACTATATACTTTGGCCGGACTATTGGACCATGAAGATACAAGACTCAAGACTTTGTCCTGTGTCCGGATGGGACTCTCCTTTGCGTGGAAGACAAGCTTGGCGATTCGGATATTATATTTCCTTCTTTGTAACCAACTCCTGTAAACCCTAGCCCCCTCCGGTGTCTATATAAACCGGAGGTTTTAGTCCGTAAGAGGACGATCACAACATTCATAATCATCATAGGCTAGCTTCTAGGGTTTAGCCTCTACGATCTTGTGGTAGATCAACTCTTGTAACACTCATATCATCAATATCAATCAAGCAGGAAGTAGGGTTTTACCTCCATCGAGAGGGCTCGAACCTGGGTAAACATTGTGTACCTTACCTCCTGTTACCATTAGCCTTAGACGCACAGATCGGGACCCCTACCCGAGATCCGCCGGTTTTGACACCAACAATGCCGCCAGGGCGAGAGGCCTCCTGGATGACAACTTCATCTCCTTGTTCGACGAGGTCCTCGTCAGATTCCTCGAGAAGTTCACTATCGTCGAGAAGCTCGCGGACGACCTTGATGTACGCCTCCAACCCACGCGCCCAGGCTCTATGATGCCGGCCACCCTCAACGGCCTCTATGGTGACAACCTCTTCGATGCACTAGTTGCCCTGTGACTGCCCGCCGTTGTGCCGGAGAATGTCCACCTCGAGGTCGCGTTCACCGCGCAGCGGCTGGCGCAGCAAGACACCATCGACATAATCACCCACGTCTATGAGAAAATCGTCCACAAGGAGTACTACATGCCAGAGGAGGATGATAGGATGCTGGACTTCTTGGACCGCAGGGCAACCTTGGACGGGATTGTTCAGAAGCGCGTTGAGCTCGCCGCCAACGCTAATTCTCCTCACCCGTCGGTTGGTGACCCGGCGCACTAGGGCGAGAGGATGTCATTGATCTATCTGTATGCATCTTTATTTTTGTGTTAGTTCCATGTATACTGTAATTTTCTTACCTTTTGCATCAACTTCATAACTTACGTACGTACCATGCATGAACCGCGCCAGAACAAAACTTCTTATATATTATTATTGATGTGTTACAACTTACTACTAATACTAGTACAAGTTCAAAAGGAAAAGCCTCTTGTTCACGTCGCACCCCCACACGGTTGGTTCGACACGCTGCTCAAGGGGGGAACGCGATATGTCTAGCATCTTCAGTTACAAGTGGGACCGTAGTTGAGGAAACCGACTATCGGCAAACCCCCAGCATGCACGCCGCACAATGGCTGAGTTAGAGAAACGAGGGAGAAGAGATAGATGTAGCACGAACTCCAAGAAATATGGTGTTAGATGGAAGTCGTGTTGGTGGCGTGTGCTATACTCCTGGACGTGAATGCTTGTTCTGGCCCATGCCACCCTACTATATATCGAGGATTTGAGGTGCTGGTTACGTACAACAAACACATTAACATATGACCCACCTCACACTGTGGCCAAATTTCCTGGAGTCTGTGCTAGGCTAAAAAGTGTTATTTGTGAGAGTGGATGGCTGGTCTCAAGTTTAAAACTTGTTGTGTTACGTATACGTAGACGTAGAGATAGTGCAGCAGTTCTGAAAGTTTGAATCCAAACATCAGAATGCAATTTCTACCATTGATTGGACTCATCCGATGACCTAGGATGATAGGATTCATAGCTACAGTAAAAAAACACCCGCCCGATGCGCAAAGCATGTTAAGCTAATTATTAATAACTAGTAGTACTATTTGTTGACTGGACTCACCGATAACTTGTTTTAATGCGAGAGAGGTGACCACTGGGTTCAGCAATGTGAGATTCAATCCATAATCCAACAGAGATGCAGTAGCCCGCACTCTTCTCAGCACCGATGCCACCAGTGGCATCAAATCCTCAACAAACGGGCCCGCGGTGCCCATGGGCAGACCAAGATACGTGAATGGCATCTGGCCAATGGAACAACCGAATACATCAGCCATCCTCGTAGCATCCCCTAGGGCCAAATTGATTGGTACCAGAGTGGATTTATGAAAGTTGATCCTGAGCCCCACAGATGTCGCATAATCCATCAAAATATCTCGTAGCACCTGCGCTTGAAGCAGACAGGCCGGGAAGACCACAATCGTGTCATCGGCATACTGGATTATGGGGTAATAATTATGGGGTGTGGGTATAGGAAGTTGAATTAGCCCCGACTGGCAAGCATCATTGATTGCCGACTGTAAGAGATCTGTTGCAAGGACGAAGATCAATGAAGACAGTGGATCCCCTTGACGAACTCCACATAAACACCCAAACTGCTTCCCAGTGGTGCCATTAAGAAGCACTGCAGAGCACCCCGAGGAGAAGATACATTTGATCCACCCTAACCACTTATCGTCAAAACCCATGCGTCGCATGATCTCAATCATCAGCTCGTGCTGGATGGTGTCAAACGCTTTTGCAAAGTCAAGTTTAAGAATGCAACAATCTCTCCCCGAGGCCTGGCATTGGTGGATATATGCTATGCATTCCATCAAAATAAACCCCAAGATCATCGAGCACCTGGACAAACTGCGCATGTACTGCCTCTGGGTGAGGAAATCTGATGATGGGCACAAAAGTAGCTCTTTGGCAGCTTGGGGTATGGTGTGAAGACCTAAAAATAGAGGAGGTTTAGGAGTCATTGATCTCAAAGTACAAAACCAGGGTCTGCTACTAAAACAGCTCCAGAAATTCTACAACAAGTCAGATGTGCGTTGGGTGACCTTGATTTGGGAGGCTCACTATGCTGACAAAATACCTCACGCAATGGATCCTTGTGGATCGTTTTGGTGGAGGGATCTCATGCAACTCTCAGATATATACAGAGGAGTCACAAGTGTGGATGTTTCTGCTGGAGACACGATCCTCTTCTAGAAAGATAAATGGAAGCCTGAAACCTTGTAGGATAAATTTCCGAGAGCCTTTTCGTTCGCTAGAAATCCAGACATCTTAGTCAGGCAGCTGTTGTCGGTGCAAAACCGGCGGATCTCGGGTAGGGGGTCCCGATCTGTGCGTCTTAGGCTGATGGTAACAGGAAGCAAGGGACACAATGTTTACCCAGGTTCGGGCCCTCTCGATGGAGGTAAAACCCTACTTCCTGCTTGATTAATATTGAAGATATGTGGAATACAAGAGTAGATCTACCACGAGATCATAGAGGCTAAACCCTAAGAGCTAGCCTATGATGGTATGATTGTAATTGTGATCGGCCTTCGAAGGACCATGCTCTCCGGTTTATATAGACACCGGAGAGCTAGGGTTTACCTGGAATCAGTTTACAAGGAAGGAAACATAATATCCGGATCGCCAAGCTTGTCTTCCACGCAAAGGAGAGTCCCATCCGGACACGAGTTGAAGTCTTGAGTCTTGTATCTTGACGCTTCTATAGTCCGGACGATGAATACAGTCCTGCTGTCCAGATACCCCCTTATCTAGGACTCCCTTAGTAGCTCCTGAACCAGGCTTCAATGACGATGAGTCCAGCGCGCAGTCTTGTCTTTGGCATTGCAAGGCGGGTTCCTCCTCCGAATACTACAAGGTTCCCATCACGACGAACAGTGTCCGGCGTCTTCATCAATGTTATACTCCTCGACTTCTGTGTATCAATAATGACCATTTCCACGTGTCGAACAAATGTAAGGAGTCGAGGCATTCTTGCATTTGCCTCCCTTGGTCCTTCGGGCTAGCCGCCTATTTGAAGAGATGGGGATTCCCAGATCTAAACCTCACTCTCCCTTGTTGAGCAAGCATCCAATAGAGCACCCAGAAAAAACCATTCCAGCATGGCCGGTCGTCGCAACTCTTCTGCTCGCTCCCCTTGCCCCAAGCCGGGAGACTGGGGAGAGTGTTCAGTTTCTCATAGCCGCTTGATAAAGTTACAAACCCAAGGGCTCCTCCCGCCGGCATTCATGGTCCCTGTGCATGCCGGAGTGGCCACCTATAACAGCGGAGAACAAGCAGAGAGATGCCCCAATCCGTCTCTAGAGGAGAGAATATGCTTAATTCTGCATCTGTTAAGGGGCGTCGGGTTTCCTATTCATCCATTCCTTCGCGGGCTTCTGGAGTTCTATGGCCTCCAGCTGCACAATCTTACCCCAGCCTCTATACTGCATATAGCAGGGTACGTGGCCCTTTGCGAGCTATTTCTAGGCTGTGAGGCTCATTTCGGATTGTGGAAGAAGTTGTTCTGCCTTATCCCCCACAACCAGGGAGAATCCCTATGTCAAATGGGCGGGGCCGAAGTATGGCGTATTGCTGAGACCGGATACCTGTCCGGTACTCCCAAGAAGGCTCCAGACAACTGGGCTTCAGAGTGGTTTTATATTGACGACGCTCCTCTTCCGGATCCAATCCGGACGGGACTCCCCAAGTTAAGTAACTCTCCGCTGAGGGCGCGTCTAAGCTGGCGCCCCCGAGGCCCTCAAGAAGAGGATTCCAGGGAGGTACGTTTCCTGATGAACAGGATAAAGTTACTGGCCAAATCCGGACAGACGATAGTCGAGGTGATGGCAATATGTATAACGCGGGGAGTGCAGCCGCTTCAATATCGGAGCAATCCCATGTGGCACTACAACGGGACAGACGATGCCACCCACTGTGGCCGTAAGGGTCCGGACTCCCCCACCGCTCTGGCAAGGATACTGTCCGACCTATACAAACGAGAAGAGGAGGAATTCCTCCATATCAAACCACGAGACGGATTCTCCATGTAAAATCCCCCAAACTTGGTAAGTCATTATTTATTTTATCGCTTCACTCATTGTGGCGTTTTTTGCTAAAGTTCACCTGTGTCGATATTTCTAAGCAGGAACTGAGGAGGGACGTGGAAGGAATCACCAACCCTTCTCTCCAGCCAGAGGACTCCGAAAGGGCCCTGGATCCAGGACTCGAAGAAGACCCAGATGCGGCCGTGGAGCTTGTCGACGGGATATTTTATCGGGCGAGCCGTGACAGCGCCCAGTGGCTATTACTGTCGATTATCCCGGACTGTTACCTTCGTCGTGTGTAAGCTAAGCTGAAAAATCGATCCTTCGAAGATAATTCTTTCCTGATATCACACCTTATCCCTGATATGTCGTGCTTTTGCAGAAGCGACGTTTGGAGCGTAGGGCCGAGCCCCTTGGGACCCGTCAGCCACAACCGTCCGGATTGGGCAAGCTCAAGAGGAAAGAGATTAGAGCCGACACACCTCTACAGAGGTAAGAAAACAACCTGTCATGTAATCTTGTTGTCGTTTAAAGCATAACAACGCCCTTCGTACATTTCGACAGGAAGAGGATGTCAGATTTTGGGTTCCGGCAGACCCTCTAGGTTCGAACTTTGGGGTGCGCGCGGAGATCTAGCCTTCTACTGCCTGTGCCGTGCCGCCTCACTGGGATCTAAGCTATGAAATGAGCAATACAAGAGACACAGGGTTTATACTAGTTCGGGCCACCATTGTGGTGTAATACCCTACTCTAGTTTGTGGTGTGGTGGATTGCCTCTTGGGCTGATGATGAACAATACAAGGAAGAACAGCCTCGCGAGGGTCTATTCTTGGTTGGTGCGATGAACTACTAGGGGGACTTCAATCGCTCTCTCTCTACTAGTTTCCTGGTGAGGATCCGATCTGCCTCTACCTTGTGGTGGCTAGTCCTATTTATAGGCAAAGGCCCTGGGCCTCTTCCCAAATATTAAGCGGGAAGGGCGCCAACAATTGGCCATTTTGAAGGGGAACATCTAGTACACTTATGCTGACTAAAGTTGGTCCTCGCCTGCCAAAGGCTCTGGTGATGACGCCGGCTTGGGCTCCACGATGACCTCCATCCTGCTGTTCTGCTGGTCTTGGTCTTGTTGCACCGAAATGGACGCCTTTGCTTGATGCTCTCGCCTGCGCTTGCTCCCTTTGCACCAAAGAGGAAAGGGAGGACACTGCGTGCCCTGGAGCCTGCATGGCGCCCTTGGTCGTCATGGCTTGCGTCATGGGCACCTCGTGAGGTACCCCGCCTTGATCTCTCCACCTCCTCGTGAGCCAGCCTAACGAGGCCGTGCCTGAGGAAGCTTCCTGTCGTCCGCCCTGTGAGGCTTGTCCCCTCGCGAGGGTCTTGAGCTCGTGCTGATGTAGGTGGGCCATGCTGGGCCGCCCCTTGAGCCACGCCGCAGGCCGCAAGCAGGCAAGTTTGGGGACCCCCGTTCCCTGAACGCCGATAGTAGCCCCCGGGCCCAAGGCGCGCCCGGACTTGGCCGAACAGAGAAGCGAAGGGGTAAGTGTGAAGCGCCACGGGCCCTAACAGCCTGCGGCCTCGGGCGCCGCGTGGCGGTTGATTGGACGTGGGTGGCCCTGCTTCTCCATGCCTCCTCATTTTGCGCCCAGCTAGGCGGACCCGTGGTTGCACACAGTCTTTCCTCTTTTCGCCGCTCGACCGTCGGCGGCGGCCCCCATTGTCGATCGGTCGATCATACTCAATCGAGAAGGCTTGGGCAAGTTCAGCTCTGCTCTCGCCACCGTCTTCAATGAGTGACGGAGGACGACACTGGCCCGCATCCCACTTCTCCATCGATAGGGTGGTCACCGAGGTCCAGTACTTTGCCGATGCCCTGTGGGCGGGATTGGTTCCCCCCTTTTCCGATTTCTTCAACGCTCTGCTTTCCCATTACTAGATCCATATGATGCATTTGGGTCCTGAATCCATTACTCTTCTTGCCGTCTTCGCCTTTGTCTGTGAGGCGATGATGGGCATCCCTCCTTCGGTTGCCTTGCTGCGCCACTTCTTCTCTCTGCGCCTCGTCGATCCCACCCAATGCTCCGGGTGCGTGAGCTTGATTGCCGCACCTGAAACAGCGGCTTCAGGGATTGATTTCAGCCTTCCCTCGTCCGTGCCCGGGTTCCACGAGCGGTGGCTGTACGTGGACGTAGGGGTGCCCAGCCCCCTGCTTTCGGAGCCAAAGTCGCCCGCTATCCCCAATTCAGGCTAGGGCCAGGAGACGCTCACGAGCCCCAGGCTCATCTTCGTCTGGCATCGCTTCACGCTCTTGAGGGCGCTCGGTGTGACGGCGCCCAAGGTGGTGAAGGAGTTCCTGCTATGCCGCATTGCTTCTCTCCAGCGCCACTCCCGCCAGATGTGGTCCTTCAGCGGGCGTGAAGATCACATGAGGCTCCAGGAGGAGGACCTGACACCCGAAGCGCTGAGGAAGGTGCTCTTGGTCTTGAATGGGGACCCTTCCCCCGGCAGCATCCGGCATGGGGGGGCTTTGCTGTATCTTTGCTCGAACAGGGGCGACTTTGTGAAGCAGATGCCCGACTTCGACGAATGGGGGCTGCGCCCCGCTGGCCTTAGGGGTCCTCGCGAGAAACCAGTGATGGTGACTGCCCTCCCAGTCGCCCACAGCGGTCCTTCCTCGAGTGGCGGAGCAGGGAGGCATGGGCCGCCGGAGTGATGACGCCAGGCGGCACTCCTGAGGGGGCAGCTCCTGAGGCCCGTACTGCTGCGGCTGGAGGCGCTGAGCCACAGCCCATGGCGCCTGTGGTTGAGGCCCCTGGGGCCCCAGCTATACTTCTTGGTGAGACGACCGGCGGCATGCATCAGGACGACACACGAGACGCTGGGCATCTTGCCGCTTCTTCCTCGTCGCAGGCTGACCCCTGCGCTCAACTCCTGGGTCGCTTCTGCATGGACTTCGAGGCTCTCCGGAAGAAAAGGGAGGCCTTGGGAGACGATTACCCTTACCGCCTGCTAAAGCGCCAGAAGTATTTCTCCATTGATGAGTAAGCCTTCCCCTTTCCTAGCTCCTGATCTTCCCATTGCTTTGGCTGATCCTTGCTCTGCAGGGCCCTTCCTGCCGAGCTCACGGAGATGTCCGAGGAGCCTTCCCCCCAGGCTCCGCCCTCTCCATCGCCTTCGAGCGCTCCGAGTTCCAGCAGAGCCCTCGCGGTGAGGCCGGCCGGAGAGGTGAGCCATCCTGTGGTGCATCGCGGCCCTGCGCGCCTCGCGACCCTCCTTCGCGAGCCTTCTCGGGGCATAGCCAGCCTGCCTTGGGCCTCGCGTCTGATCATGGATGGCGATTGGCTAAGGTCGGCCCTGCGCTCTTCATTTGGGGAGGGGCTGGCTCCTGGCCGGGCTTCTGTCGGGGCGTGCCCGGCCATCATGAGGGCGCCAGCCCCCAGCCCCCTGCGCGGAGGGGATTGCTGATTCGCGGCCCCCCGCGCTTACTTGTGGTAGAGGACGACACAAAAGACATGCTCGAGCGCGCCCGGAGGCGTCGCAGTCTTCGCCAAGAGTTTCTCCGGAGGGCGGCTGACGCGGTGAGCCAGCTTGGTGAAGAGCTTGATGATGAAGATGCGCGCCTTGTGGCCGAGGGCCTGCGCCTGGCTGAAGAGAGGCGCAAGCTGGAGGCGGCCGTTGCCCTTGCACGCCACCAGCGTGACCTCGACAATGAGGAGGCCGAGGCGTTGCTGGCGGACTCTCGGGAGACCCGTTCCCGGGCCGTCGAGGAGGCCCGAGAGGCTGATCGGCGGCGTGAGGCGGTGGATGAGCGGTTGCGGGAACTCCTTGCCCGGTGCCACTCCCTGGAGCAGCAGGTGGAGCTGCATGAGATGGCCCTTGCGTCGATGAAGGTCGCTTCGGTCGACCAGGCAGAGCTCCTGAGGCGTGAGGAGGCGCTGACGCTGAAAGCTGCTGAGCACGCACGTGATCTTGAACGTCTGGAGACGAGAGAGCACCTGGTGACACAGGCGGAGGATGATGTTGCAGTGCGCGAGGCCCGAGTGTTGGAAGAGGTTGAACGCGGGGTGACGACGACTCGCTTGAACCTTGAGCGCGAGCTCGAGGAGAGGCTGGGGTTGATCCGGGTCGAGGCTGAAGGCAGGACCGCCACCCTGAGGGCCAAGCTGGAGGAAGCAACGCGGCGGGCCGACGCCTCCCAGGCCGCCCTCGACGTGGCACAGGAGGAGCTGACTACCTCCCACGCCAAGGCGCTTCTTCTCCGCCAGCGGGTGGACGAGGCTGAGGCCGGTGGGCGGCAGAACGAGGACGAGATACGCCAGCAGCGGATTCTAGAGCACGAGCACGGCCCCATGCTCGCCAGGCTCCGGGAGAGAGCCAACGCGGCCTTGGGTAACATCTGCGAGGCGGCTATTGTCCAGCCCCACGCAGTCAACTATGTTGGCAATCTTCAGTTCTTCACCAACGTGGTGACGTAGCTAGAGGCGCGCTCGGTCGGAGCCAACAGGCTGGTGGAGGAGAGGAGCCGCGCCCTGCTCGGGCATGCATTCTGTCGTGTCTTCAGCCACCTTCAGAACATGTTCCCCAACTTCGACTTTGACGCCGCCATCGCTCCAGTACCCCAGGCCGTCCGGGGCGACCTGGCACGCTGGGTGGAAGACAACATGGATGCCCTTGTCAGGGCCTTCGCTTCTGATAACGACAACACGGTCATGGCTGCTGATGAAGGTGACGTGGTGAACGGCCCTGGCGCCGCTGCCAGTGACGTGGAGGGCGATGGAGAGGCCAGCGACGCCAGCGATGATTCAGGAGGCGCCCCTGAGGATGCATTGGGGGATTTGTCCGACTGACCGCGTGTTGTCCCTTCTTACTTACCCTGCGCAGATAGAGTTCGGGCCTTGCCCTGAAAGTTGTAAGAGTATTTTGGGAGGGGGAGCCCCTCATGTAAAAACTCGTATTCAGTGTATCAGTAGATGCATTATCACTCGTGCGCCTGCGCCAAGTGGCTGACTTTGTGACGAGCTGGTTGGCTTGTTTACCTTCGACCCTCGTGGGCCTCGAGTCAGCCTGCGGAGGGCTGTGGCGTCTCGAGCATATCCTGAACGAACCCATCGAACCTGTAATGAAAACCTCCTGAGAGGGCGCAGCGGCGGCTTGCGAGGGAAGGCAGCTGAGGTGAAGCGGTAACCAGAACGCGAGAGATTGCTTGAATGATACTAAACACCCCTTCCCCGAACACACGCAAATCTTAGAGCTCAAATCCAACTTAAATTCAACGGGGGAAAATGACAACCAAGGGGGGAAAAGCAACGAAAGCAGAAAAAAGCCGCGTTCAGCACCTAGTCTAGTCTTGGACGTGTTCTCACCAGCGCGGAGCTAAGTGCTGCCACTGGGCGTGGGAGGGCGCCCCAGGGCCTGAGGCCGGCACCCCTGAGACTCCGGGGCGTGTACAGCCCCACTCATTATTACATGAGAGTGTCACGGGGCGGCGAGCTTCACAGGCACTGGGCCTTCTTCACAGGTACCGGCCTTGCTTCATATCGCCAGATGAGAGCCCCGCCTTGCACCGCACTCTAGTGCCACCGACAACGACTGGAAACAAGGACGCTACCGATGGGGTAGAGCGGTCGCCAGCGGTTCCCCCGACGAGCACAAGTCCTCTGCCAGGGGCAGGCTCTGGGGCACCTCCCCAGCAGAGGGCCTACTTCCTGAGGACGCCTTGCTCCGAATGCCGCGGTGGTGATGTCGGATCTTGGCCCCTCTCCTGCAGCCCCCGGTGACCTCCTCCTGAGGGGTAGGAAGCTGCGGGAGTGGGGCAGCCGCCCGTTGTCGTGGCTTGCACCTCCTGCGATCCACGGTTGGTGTATGCCTGCTCCTGAGGAATTAGTGGTACCTGATACTCGTTGTTTCCAGCGTAGCCGACGGGGCCTTCTCGGGGCTCCTGGAAGAGTTCAGCTTCTGGCGTCTCGTCCCCCCAGCTTGGGCCGAGGAGCGAGCCTTGTTCGTCCTCATGTGTGCGCCCTTGGTCCATTATGTGGGGCACGTACTCTTCTGGGGTCGCCATCCCGAAGGCCGCGCCGTAGTGCTCTGCGTGCCACGCAGTTCTGCTTGACGTGCCTGCCTGGGGGTGATAGCGCGGCGGCCCACAAGGGATGCGAGTTGTGGCGAGTCCTTCTTCGATGGCCGGGGGCGGAGGCAGCACTGCTGATGGCCCGGGGCTGACGGCCTGGCCTGCGTTGGGGTGGCCTTGGAGTCCACTTGGGGCCGCACGGGCGTGCATGGAGCCCCCGTGCGGGCCACCCTGGACCTGAGGTGGGAGTTGGGTGCAGAAGGGGGGAGGCCCCGAGGCGGCGAAGCCCAGGAGCTCTGCCACCCGCTCTAGCAGCACGTCGTGACCGCCTTCCAGTAGCCTGCACTGCAGCAGCTCTCGGACCACGGTGAGCGCGGCCGTCGAGTTCGCCTGCTCCCGTCAGGTGTATGGCACCGTGGCCGCAGCATGGTGGGAGGCCCTCGCCGCCGACCGCGCCTGCCGCATCGAGAGAGCTATCGCCGCCTGTCCACGTCGCCCGCGGCCCGCAGCGCCCTGCGGACCGCGAGCTACCTAGGGCGTGGGGTTGCCCGGGGCGAGCGGTTCTGTGTGGGCAGGCCAGGACGCCCAAGGATCAGGGTTGCCTGCCTGGTCGCCGGACATGATGATGACAATGTGACGGGACGCGAAGCGGCAGGAGGTGGATTCCGGCGCACCCCTACCTGGCGCGCCAAATGTCGGATTTTGGGTTCCGACAGACCCTCTAGGTTCGAACTCTGGGGTGCGCGCGGAGATCTAGCCTTCTACTGCCTGTGCCTCGCTGCCTCGGTGGGATCTAAGCTATGAAATGAGCAATACAAGAGACACAGGGTTTATACTAGTTCGGGCCACCATTGTGGTGTAATACCCTACTCTAGTTTGTGGTGTGGTGGATTGCCTCTAGGGCTGATGATGAACAATACAAGGAAGAACAGCCTCGCGAGGGTCTGTTCTTGGCTGGTGCAATGAACTACTAGGGGGAGTTCACTCTCTCTCTCTCTCTCTCTCTCTACTGGTTTCCTGGTGAGGATCCGATCTACCTCTTCCTTGTGGTGGCTAGTCCTATTTATAGGCAAAGGCCCTAGGCCTCTTCCCAAATATTGAGCGGGAAGGGCGCCAACAATTGGCCATTTTGAAGGGGAACATCTAGTACACTTATCCTGACTAAAGTTGGTCCTCGCCTGCCAAAGGCTTTGGTGGTGACACCGGCTTGGGCTCCACGATGACCTCCATCCTGCCGTTCTACTTGTCTTGGTCTTGTTGCACCGAAATGGACACCTTTGCTTGATGCTCTCGCCTGCGCTTGCTCCCTTTGCACCAAAGAGGAAAGGGAGGACACTGCGCGGCCTGGCGCCCGCCTGGCGCGCTTGGTCGTCATGGCTTGTGCCATGGGCACCTCGTGAGGTACCCCGCCTTGATCTCTCCGCCTCCTTGCGAGCCAGCCTGACGAGGCCGTGCCTGAGGAAGCTTCCTGTCGTCCGCCCCGCGAGGCTTGGCCCCTCGCGAGGGTCTTGAGCTCGTGCTGATGTAGATGGGCCATGCTGGGCCGCCCCTTGAGCCACGCCGCAGACCGCAGGCAGGCAAGTCTGGGGACCCCCGTTCCCAGAACACCGACAGAGGAGTATCCGGACTGTGTCCGGAGATCCTGCCAACCACGCCTCCACTAGTCGGGCTCCAAGACCAACTTCGAGAGAGGAGGCAGACGTAGGGCCGACGCCGCATAGTCCTCCGACAGAGGACGCAGATATGCTCTCTGCCACCAATTCGGAGGTAGAGAGCGCCATGGATCATCGGTGTCGACGAGCCGTGCTTCACAACAACATCTTCTCCGGTGAGGCATTTAATGCCTTCAATTCGGGAGACGCATACATCTGAGCTGCTCAAAGCGGACTCGCCCAGGCGACAGTCGAGTATACCAAAGATATACGGGTAAGAAAGCTTGATGAGCATGTATATATTAGTAGCCCCTGAGACTTGAAACGGGTTAAACAACAGTTTTAAGTATCAATTCCTGTGCAGGTTCTTGTTGATAAGAATGAGCAATTGGCTCGGGAGCTAGAGGAGTGCAAGACTCAACTGAGGGCCACAGTTACCAAGCTAGAGGAATCCCAGAAGGCCTCGTGTGGTAATATTTATCTGAATTATATGAAAATGCACCAGTTGGCAACCGGCTAGTATGACAAATTTAATAGAGAGTTCTATAGACAACCCCGGAGTAAATCCGGAGGGCGGCGGTGAGGACAAGTCACATCTTCAGAGGCAACTAAAGGCCGGTGAGCGCATCCTGACGCACGTGAATCATGATAAGAATGTGCTCCAAGATGCCAATATTCGACTGGATGTGGAATTGAAAGACGTCCGTGCACAGCTGGCGGACTCCGTGAAGGAGAACAAAAGGATTCACCGCGGCATTTATCGTAAGTGCCTAAACGAACTATAGTATAGTTCAGCGAGGAAGCATATTGAAAAAGTTATGGTTGCAGGAATGCTGACGGGTTGCCCTGAGGAGGAGATGCCCACATCTGCAGGTGATGTACTGCAGGACCTCTCACAACTGCACGAGCGAGCTCGGCAGGTGATACAGGGCATTGCGTGGTCTTTGTGGCCATCAAGCTCCCTGCCAACGGGCATGGGGGGGCTTGTGGACATGCTTCAGGGAGCACGGCAGCGCTTCCATTTGTGGAACATATCCGCCTTCCGGCAAGGCGCAAGAGAAGCATGGGCGATGGTGAAGACATGCTACACCAAGCTGGACCTGAACCATATGGCCGAAGTTGGACCGGCCGGGCCAAATGGGCAAGAAATTCCTGCGAGTCTGGTATATGACCAGGTGGTGTTAGCCGCAAAGTATTCGCAACAGGATTGTAAGTTAGATAGCCTGTTGGATGGTATAGAGGATGAATATAATCAGTCCAAATGACTATGTAATTCGATGGACATAAGTAGCCACTAGCCAGATTTAAAATCATTTGTCGTGGCGGACCTTTTCGCTTCTGCCCCCGGATCCTAAAGTTCGTGGTGTGTACGAATACCCGCTCGGTTATATAAAACCGGAGTATGCGTGGAGACCAGGCGTAGGGGTCATAAGTGCTTGAACAGACAAGTACCCAACTAGTTATGTTATATTGCATGGTTAGCAAGAAACATCTTCCAGGGAGAATAGTTCCGTTAAGAGTTCCTTTCCCTGGGTAAGCATGTGTCAAGGCACATGTCTGGACTGCGAACCAAAGCGCAGGATATGAAACTTCTAGGGATTAATGTTATAATAAACGAGGACATCTTTTGTTCACCGACCGAATATTGTCTTAAGGAAACTAGCTTTCGGCTTCACCCAGTCTGAGGTACACATCCGGCTCAACTGACAGTAACAATCGCAGAGGTGCTCCCCTTATGCCCTAGCCGAATTAACGGGAACGTAGGGCATAAACACAGGAGCCAGGAAGCCCAGCTTGGCCACGTCTTAAGTCATATCGATGCATATAATGGTGAAGAAAAGGCACACATGGAAAAAAGAAACGCATGTGTGATGGGCAAGAAGCCCTTAAAATAATTAATGTTAATCTTTCGTATAGGAAGCCCCCAGGTAAAGTTTACACACATAGTGCGGCCGGAGTAATCCGGGAATCCTTAGTATATGAAATACTTGTGTGAAAAGAAAGATATCAAGAAAGGAAAAAGGGAGGGAGCATAATTGAAAAAGGAGGGTTAAGGACACGAACACTGAGTTTGGCGCTAGGCATAGAATCTCCGGAGTCTGGCCGCGTTCCATGGGTTCGGCTCGAGTCTGTTATCGGATGCATTACGTAGGCGGTATGCTCCTCTGGTGCAAACTTTGTCGATAATGAAGGGGCCTTCCCACTTGGGTTTGAGCTTGTCCTTCTTCTTCTCTGGTAAGCATAGAACGAGTTCGCCAATATTATAAGTTTTGGCCCGCACTTCTCTGCTTTGGTATTGTCGAGGCTGTTGCTGATAGAATGCGGAACGGGCCTTAGCGACATCTCGCTCCTCCTCCAGGGCATCCAAATTATCCTACCGATCTAACTCGGCTTCCTTCTCTTTGTACATGCGTACACGTGGCGAATCATGTATTATGTCGCATGGTAGTACTGCATTCGCGATGTACACCATGAAAAAGGGTGTGTATCCGGTGGTGCGATTCGGCATGGTCCGTAGCCCCCAAAGTACGGAGTCGAGCTCCTCGACACACTGAGTATCCAACTCTATCAAGGATCACACTAGTCTAGGTTTGATGCCGCTCATAATAAGACCGTTTGCCCGTTCGACCTGGACATTTGTTTGAGGATGGTAGACGGAAGCGTAATCAAGCTTAATGCCCATTTTGCCGCACCAAGATTTCACCTCGTCGGCCGTGAAATTCGAGCCATTATCGGTGATGATGTTGTGGGGGACACCGTATCGGTGTACGACCCCGGATATAAAGTCTATAAGTGGTCCGAATTCGGCCGTTTTCACTGGTTTGGCTTCTATCCATTTGGTGAACTGGTCAACCATGACCAATAAAACTTTTTCTTATGGCTTCCCCCTTTAAGGGGTCCCACCATATCCAACCCCCAGACCGCAAAGGGCCAAGTTATGGGGATTGTTTGGAGAGCGGTAGGGGGCATATGGCTCTGATTGGCGAAGAGCTGGCAGCCGACGCAGTGTTGGACAAGGTCCCGTGCGTCTGCTTGGGCCGTCGGCCAATAGAAACTTGTATGAAAGGCCTTGCTGACTAGTGCTTGAGCCGCAGCATGGTGCCCGCCCAGTCTGGCGTGGATTTCAGCCAAGAGCTGCCGCCCTTCCTCTTCGGAGATGCACCTTTGGAGCACTCCGGTAGTACTTTTCTTATAGAGTTCTCCTTCATGGACTTTGTAAGCTTTTGAGCACGGGACAATGCAGCGTGCTTCATTGTGGTCTTCAGGGAGCTCCTTCCTATTTAGGTAGGCCAAGAAAGGCTCAGTCGACGAGGCGATAATAACCATTATTTCGTGGGCTGACGATGTTATTTTGGTGGTAGAACCTCCGACTATGTCTGATAGTTCGGAATTTGGGGATGTATTCGGATCCGCGCTGGTATGGCCGGACTCCCCTTCCCATACCACGGATGGCTTGAACAACCTTTCCAGGAATATGTTAGGTGGGACGGGGTCGCGTTTAGGGCCGATGCGTGCAAGGACATATGCTGCTTGATTGTTTTCTCGAGCCACATGGTGGAATTCGAGCCCCTCGAACCGAGCTGACATTTTAAGGATGGCATTGCGATAGGCCACCATTTTTGGATCCTTGGCATCAAAGTCTCCATTTATTTGTGATATTGCGAGGTTTGAATCCCCGCGCACCTCTGGGCATTGAATGCCCATAGAGACTGCCATCCGGAGACCGTGCAACAAAGACTCATATTCGGCTGCATTGTTGGAGTCTGTGTATAATATTTGGAGGACGTACTGGACCGTGTCCCCGGTGGGAGAAGTCAGGACTACACCTGCTCCCAATCCGGCCAGCATTTTAGAGCCGTCAAAGTGCATGATCCAGTTAGAGTACGCGCCGTACTCTTTAGGGAATTCGGCTTCCGTCCATTCGGCGACGAAGTCAGCTAGTACTTGCGACTTGATAGCCCGCCGGGGCTTGTACGTTATGTAAAACGGAAGGAGTTCGATGGCCCATTTAGCAATCCGGCCCGTGGCATCGTGGTTATTTATTATATCGTTGAGTGGTACTTCGGAGGCCACCATAATCGAACACTCTTGAAAGTAGTGTCATAGCTTTCGGGATGCCATGAAGACTGCGTATGCAATTTTTTGATAGTGTGGGTATCGGGATTTGCATGGGGTGAGGACCGTGGATACATAATACACCGGCTTCTATAGCGGGAATTTGTATCCGTCAACCTCTCGTTCGACGACGAGTGCTGCACTTACAACTTGATGTGTTGCAGCTATGTACAGCAACATAGGTTCGCCGATAGTTGGCGCTGTGTCGGCGTACTAGAGTAGGGGTACCCTATTACCCCAAACTCGTGCATGGGCAGTTGCAGCGCCCCGCGGCAAGGCTTGCCGGGTGACCGCCAGGACCCTCCGTGGTTCCCTTGAAGACCATTCAAGAACAAAGTACTCAAACCAAGACCCCGGCAAGAGGAGCTTGCCGGGAAGGCCAACCAAGACCCCGGCAAGAGGAGCTTGCCGGGAAGGCCAACCAAGGCCCCGGCAAGAGGATCTTGCCGGGAAGAGACAAGACCCCGGCAAGAGGAGCTTGTCGGGAAGACCACTCAAGGCATACCAAGAAAGCTTGTCGTGACGCGCCCTGCGTCCCGGCAAGATCCGGCGAGCGACAAGCTTCCGGACGCGACAAGACGACGGCCGCGGCAAGGAGCTTGCCGCGGGAGACCCCCACTTCGTGCCCGCGCTCCAGCACACCTGCTAACGTGTCGCTTTGGGACTCTCCGAAGCACACGTGGCAGGAGGCCGTGCAGCTAGGGGTACACGGTGGCAAGTGGAGAAGAAGAGAAGCCCATCGTGGCAAACGGTGGTGCTCCTAACGGTCACCCTTTGCACTGTTTAGGAGACTCAGACAGGCATTTAATGCCCTTGTCCCCTGCCGTCAGAGTTAGGTAGGGTGCACTGTATCCACAATAGCGGTAGCTGCACCTACCGCATCCTTTTCCATTTCTACCCTTTTAGTCTACGTTGCCACCTGTGGGTAACCCCTTGAGAGTATAAAAGGAGGCCCAAGCGCAACGTAGAGGAGGTTCAGCCAGTTCGGCTCATTCAACACCAGGAACACTCTCACGCTCAGTCTGGCAGTGTCCATCGCTCCTGAGCAAGAATCCAATATACACAAACAAGCAGCAGTAGGGTTTTACGCATCCGTGCGGCCCGAAGCTGGGTAAAATCGCCTGCGTGTACTGCCTCGATCCGCTCTTTGTGCGCTCTCCGCCCCCCACCGAACCGAAAGGGGCCCTGTCCCCATAGGTGTTGGTGGAATCAGCATCCCCCCGACATCTCTGGCGCGCCAGGTAGGGGGCGTCAAGATTGTGCGAATCCGATCCGGCGTGCACACAAGGCTCAGCTGTTCTTCATTGTCATGGCTCCTAAGGAGCAGGCGAGTAAAAGAACGACGCCAGTGCAGCAACAGGAAAAGCTAAGTCGTGCGAAACTTTAGATATTTCCTTTCTATATAAGGTTATCCGCCTCGGAGATCTTGTTCTTTGTACGGAAAACCTGTGCGCGGAGGAATCAACTCGTAGCTAGTTGCGCCCTTACTCTGTTTCGAGTCCGCTCAACAACTTAAGTGAGCTGCTAGCGCCCTTACTTTGCTTCGAGTCCGCTCAGCAACTTAAGTGAGCCGCTAGCGCCCTTACTTTGTTTCGAGTCAGCTCAACAACTTAAGCGAGCTGCAACTAGTTGCGACAAGATTGCTTGTCGGTAGCGACCCCGCCAGCAGGCTGCTGAAGTTCCGCACTCGACGCTCGCGGCAAGGGTGCCTGCACCGGCAAGTTTCCCTAGAAAGCGTAGGGTGGACGTACAAAGAGAGGTTGAACAGGAAGATAGCATGCGCTATTTATTTGAGATTTCCGCATAGACCTGTATGCCGAGGAGCCTTCTCGGGGCTAGTTGCGCTCCATGTTGCCTCGAGTCCGCTCGGCAACTTGTGCGGTTGCGCTAGAACCAAGAAGGTAAACCTTTCCGGGAGGCGATGTTCCCGAATAGCTGCTAAGGGCCCGTTCCCTCAAGCTCTACTGGCTGGATCGTACGCACCGGAAAGCATTCCAGCAGGCATAGGGAATATGCAGCAAAGGTCAAAATTCGCAAGCGAGTTAAGTGCACTTCGGATGCTAATCACTTGTCATGTTTAAATGCAGTTATGGCCCGGGGGCTGGCAACGCCCCTAGGGCCAATCTTTCCGGCAAGCTTCTCGGGTTCTTTGTGTCTCAGCGGGGAATTGAAGCCAACCCCGACAAGATTAAGGCCATCGAGCAGATTGAAGCACCGAAGCGCGTCAAGGATGTGCGAAGGCTTGCCGGTTGCGTGGCTGCTCTCAGCAGGTTTATCTCTAAGTATGCTGAGCGCGCCCTGCCGGTTTTCAAAATATTGAAAAAGGCAGGTCCAATGAAATGGACTCCGGAAGCGGAGGCTGCGCTGCAGGACTTGAAGAGGTACCTGTCCTCCACTCCAATACTTGTCGCACCTAAGCCACAAGAGAAGTTGCTGCTGTACCTAGCGGCAACCAATCAAGTGGTTAGTGCTGCGTTAGTAGCGGAGAGGGAGGCAGACGATGAGCCAGCAACCACGACAAGTGAATCCGGCGACAAGCAGGGGGCTTCTCCGGCAAGCTCTGGTCCGGCAAGCTCTGGTCCCGACAAAGATGGATCTGCGCAGATGTGCAAGGACGTGCAGAAGAAGATGGTGCAGCGCTCAGTTTGCTTTGTTAGCTCCCTTCTCCAGGGGGCTAGGTCGAGGTACTCTGGTGTGCAAAAATTGCTTTTCGGCCTTCTCATGGCCTCGAGAAAGCTGCGCCACTACTTCCAGGCACACGAGATCACAGTCGTCACTCGCTTTCCGCTGAAGAGGATACTGCAGAATCCGGAAGCAACAGGCAGGATTGTCGAGTGGGCATTGGAACTGTCAAGCTTTGGCCTCAAGTTTGAGAGCACTGCAACAATCCAAAGCAGGGCATTGGCAGAGTTCATAGCAGAGTGGACGCCAACTCCAGATGAAGAAATTCCAGAGACGAGCATCCCCGTCAAGGAGACAAGCAAAGAGTGGCTGATGTACTTCGATGGTGCCTTCTCGCTGCAAGGCGCCGGTGCTGGCGTGCTGCTTATCGCACCCACCGGAGAGCACCTCAAGTACGTAGTCCAGATGCACTTTCCCAAAGAGCAAGCAACCAACAATACTGCAGAGTATGAAGGATTGCTTGCCGGTCTCAGAATCGCAGCCGACCTTGGGATCAAGAAGCTCATTATCAGGGGTGACTCGCAGCTTGTCATCTGCCAAGTGAACAAGAACTACCAGAGCCCGTTGATGGAAGCATATGTTGATGAAGTGAGGAAGCTAGAAGAGCGCTTTGACGGCCTACAAATGGAGCATATCCCAAGAGCTCAGAATGACATTGCTGATGGCCTGTCAAAATGCGCTGCACTAAAGTTGCCTGTGGAACCAGGGGTGCTCAAGCTGACTCAACCATC
Organism: Triticum aestivum; assembly: GCF_018294505.1. NCBI lineage: Eukaryota > Viridiplantae > Streptophyta > Magnoliopsida > Poales > Poaceae > Triticum > Triticum aestivum. Next base: position 425,584,751 of record NC_057807.1, read on the forward strand.
CGTGACACCATCAACTGGACAGAATAAGAAGAGGAAGTTGGTTTCTGGTGACTACTTTCCGACAGAGCTCCCCGAAGCCGCCGCCAAGAAAGTCCCCAAGATCAACACCAAGGATGCTGAGGGGCAGCCTGCTCCGGCAAACCTTATGGTTTGTTCTGTCGAAGCAAACGCTCCCGACAAGTTTTGCTCCGGCAAGCTTGCCGGGGAATATCGCGCTCCGGCAGAACCGCAGGTTCTTGCCGTAGAAGCGGATGTTCCCGCAGCAATAGATATGCCTTTAGTCCTTGTTGTCGAGCCGCAAGCTCCAGCATGGGCGCAGCAAATTGTCCTTTTCCTTCAGACAGGAGAGCTTCCCGAAGAGCAAGAAGAAGCTGAAAAAGTAGCCCGGCAGTCAAGTATGTACAAGTTTGTCGACAGCACACTATACAGAATAAGACTCAACGGTGTGAAATTGAAGTGCATTCGCCGGGAAGATGGACAACAGCTGTTGGCAGAGATACATGGAGGCATATGTGGTCACCACATTGGCGCAAGAGCACTTGTCGGCAAAGCATTCCGACAAGGCTTCTTCTGGCCGACAGCCCTCCAGGATGCAACTGCACAAGTAACCAAGTGTGAAGCGTGCCAGTTCCATTCCAAACAGATACACCAGCCAGCTCAAGCTCTCCAGACGATCCCTTTATCCTGGCCATTTTCGGTCTGGGGGCTCGACATCCTCGGCCCCTTCCCCCGAGCTGTCGGGGGCTTTGAGTTCTTGTACGTTGCAATCGACAAGTTCACAAAGTGGCCGGAAGTGGAACCAGTGAGGAAGGTGACAGCACAGTCAGCAGTCAAGTTCTTCAGGTCGATTGTTTGCCGTTTCGGGATCCCGAACAGGATCATCACCGACAACGGCACGCAATTTACGAGCCGCACCTTCATGCAGTACGTCCAAGATCTTGGCGCCAAGGTCTGCTTCGCTTCTGTTGCTCATCCGAGAAGCAACGGTCAAGCGGAGAGGGCAAACGCTGAAGTGCTGCGAGGCCTCAAGACCAGAACTTTCGACAGACTGCACAAGTGCGGAAGAAACTGGATCGAGGAGCTGCCGGTGGTTCTTTGGTCGATCAGGACGACGCCAAATCGAGCCACTGGCCAGACACCCTTCGCTCTAGTCTATGGAGCGGAGGCAGTTCTCCCCACGGAACTCGTATACGGGTCACCTCGAGTGCTCGCTTATGATGAGCTCGAGCAAGAGCAGCTGCGGCAAGATGACGCGCTGCTCCTTGAGGAAGACCGTCTCCAGGCTGCTGTGCGAGCCGCTCGCTACCAGCAAGCTCTGCGCTGCTACCATAGCCGCAGAGTCAATGCCAGGAGTCTCGAGGAAGGCGACCTTGTTCTTCGGCGCGTTCAGTCGGCCAAGAATTCCAACAAGTTGACGCCGAAGTGGGAAGGCCCTTATCGGGTGAAACGAGTCACTAGGCCCGGTGCTGTCCGCCTTGAGACCGAAGATGGCATTCCGGTGAGCAACTCCTGGAACATCGAGCATCTTCGTAAGTTTTACCCGTAAGGCGCGGTTGTTGGACCCTGTCCGGCAACCACCTTTCTGTACAAGTCTTGCCGCTGTTGCATGTAATCCTTTGTACAGAGCCGGGCGCAGACCCTGTGCACTAGTAAAGTTCATGTGCCTCGCACATCTTGTCAGTTTCCTTATGCTATGATCCTTTTTCTCATATATTATCTGACACTTTGTGCAGCACCAGACCCCGGTAGGCAATAACGAGCCCAAGGCTCCATATCATTACTTTATTTCTCTGTTTCTTTCTCAAAAGAAGGGAGGTTCCCTCGCCCACAAAGTTTACCGGGGGGGGGGGGGAGGAGAAGATAATGGTGTGGACCAGGCCGTTCAAGAAGGTTTCTCCTTGCCGGGAAGCAGACGACAAAAAAAAGCTAAGTTGCTAAAGCCTGAGCAATCAGTTTTTTAAGTTTTTGAGTTATTTTCCTTGAACGACCGTGCTTTGTATGGAAAACCTGTGCGCGGAGGAACCAATTCGCAGCTAGCTGCGCCCTTACTTTGTTTCGAGTCCACTCAACAACTTAAGTGAGCTGCTAGCGCCCTTACTTTGCTTCGAGTCCGCTCATCAACTTAAGTGAGCCGCTAGCACCCTTACTTTGTTTCGAGTCCGCTCAACAACTTAAGTGAGCTGCAACTAGTTGCGACAAGGTTGCTTGTCAGTAGCGACCCCGCCAGCAGGCTGCTGAAGTTCCGCACTCGGCGCTCGCGGCAAGGGTGCCTGCACCGGCAAGTTTTCCTAGAAAGCGTAGGGCAGGACCATACGAAGCCAAGAGTCGAGTAAAGGAAGTAACACAGCAATGCCTAAGATAGAGTTATATTACAAAAATAACTTGTCGCGCCTCTAATAAAGTGTTCGCATGACATGACTGGCAGCGACAAGAAAAGAAGAAAACGGACGGCCTAATCTACGCGACCGCCGTCAACCCTTTTGACCTCGTTCACCCTGTCGAAAATGGGTGCGACGAGGGCCTTAAGTGCGTCAAGATCAGCGTCCGCCGGCAGCTTCTTGATGATGTTGGTGAGGTTGAGGCCCGGATTGCGGAAGGCCACCTTCACCAGCACCTTCTCCAGAACTCCGGCACAAATCGAGCGTGACTCGTTGGCCAACTGCTTTGGGATCCGTTCCCGGAGTTGCTGGAGCGCCGCCGCCACGCCTTTGAAGAACAGAGTGAGCTTGGCGCTGGCTTGGAGGTTCTCGTTGGAGGAGTACCCGAAGCCTTCCACCCCCAATTGCACCAGCTCCTCTTCGATAACTACAGCAATGTTCACGAGGCCCTCCGTCCAGAGCTCTACAGTATCTCTGAGAAGATTCTGGGTTTCGGCGGCCCTCGCTAGCAGCGCCTCGTTGGCCTCAATGTCCTTCTTCAAGTCTGCCTCCCGTTTTCTGGCGCTGTCCAATGTCTCCGTCAAGGTGGCCAGCTTCAGCGTCAGATTGGCGTTGGAATCCTTGGCGGCGCTCAATTCCTTGCCCCTCTCGGCGAGTCGACCCTGTAGCTCACCGTGGGCAAGGGCATCCTTCTCGCGCTCTAGCTTGAGGGCGGCAAGCTCTTCGCCACCAACCTTCAGATCAGTTTCTAGCTGCGCCACCTTTGCCTCCAATTCTTTCTTGGCGGCCTCGGCAGCCGCAGCCGTATCCTTTGCCTCTTGGAGCATCCCGCCAAGTGCCCGTTCGCGCGCGGCAAGCTCCTCTTCGTGGCTGTCGAGGTTCACTTTCCGCTAAGTCAGCTCGCCTTCTCGCGCGTACAGCTTCTCGCCAGTGAGCTGCTGCTGCTCTTCAGCTTCGGCCTTCTCGAGGAGGAAGGCCTTCCGCTCCTCAGCAAGCTGCTCCCGCTCCTCCGCCAAGTCCCGGAGAGTTCCTTGGCGAAGACCTCGGAGTTCCTCCGCACGCTTCTCTATGTCCACGCTCGCCCTCGCGGCAAGCGCTTCCCAGGACTCCAACTTGACATGGCGGGCACGGTAGAGCGCCAGCAGCCTCCGCAGCAGCCGCTCCTCCTCGGGCTCTTAACTGCTGCTTCCCGGCGCGTCGACGATCGACAACCCGGCGGAGACAAGCACCTCCCACGATCTCTCCCACGACGCCGTGTTTGACGCGTGTCGTTCTGGGCGTGCGCGGTGGGAGCGGAGTTAGATTCGGCGTGACCTAGGCCGCGCGTGCCCGTGCACTGTTTTGGGCCTGGCCCAACAGCGCTCGGCACCGTGTATGGCCCAGGCCCGGGGGCTCCTGTCGGCGTACTAGAGTAGGGGTACCCTATTACCCCGAACTCGTGCACGGGCAGTTGCAGCGCCCCGCGGCAAGGCTTGCCGGGTGACCGCCAGGACCCTCCGTGGTTCCCTTGAAGACCATTCAAGAACAAAGTACTCAAACCAAGGCCCCGGCGAGAGGAGCTTGCCGGGAAGGCCAACCAAGGCCCCGGCAAGAGGAGCTTGCCGGGAAGGCCAACCAAGGCCCCGGCAAGAGGATCTTGCCGGGAAGAGACAAGACCCCGGCAAGAGGAGATTGCCGGGAAGACCACTCAAGGCATACCAAGAAAGCTTGCCGTGACGCGCCCTGCGTCCCGGCAAGATCCGGCAAGCGACAAGCTTCCCGACGCGACAAGACGACGGCCGCGGCAAGGAGCTTGCCGCGGGAGACCCCCACTTCGTGCCCGCGCTCCAGCACACCTGCTAACGTGTCGCTTTGGGACTCTCCCAAGCACACGTGGCAGGAGGCCGTGCAGCTAGGGGTACACGGTGGCAAGTGGAGAAGAAGAGAAGCCCATAGTGGCAAACGGTGGTGCTCCTAACGGTCACCCTTTGCACTGTTTAGGAGACTCAGACAGGCATTTAATGCCCTTGTCCCCTACCGCCAGAGTTAGGTAGGGTGCACTCTATCCACAGTAGCGGTAGCTGCACCTACCACATCCTTTTCCATTTCTACCCTTTTAGTCTACGTTGCCACCTGTGGGTAACCCCTTGAGAGTATAAAAGGAGGCCCAAGCGCAACGTAGAGGAGGTTCGGCCAGTTCGGCTCATTCAACACCAGGAACACTCTCACGCTCAGTCTGGCAGCGTCCATCGCTCCTGAGCAAGAATCCAATATACACAAACAAGCAGCAGTAGGGTTTTACGCATCCATGCGGCGCGAAGCTGGGTAAAATCGCATGCGTGTACTGCCTCGATCCGCTCTTTGTGCGCTCTCCGCCCCCCATCGAACCGAAAGGGGCCCTGTCCCCATAGGTGTTGGTGGAATCAGCATCCCCCCGACACGCTGTTAGGACTGGATTACTGGCTAATAAGGTCTTTATTTCATCTAGTCCGGCAGCGGCTGCATCCGTCCACACGAAGTGTTCGGTGCGCCGAAGGAGGTGATAAAGAGGCAATACCTTTTCTACTAACCTACAGATAAAGCGGCTCAAAGTAGCCATGCGTCCAGCTAATTTCTGGATGTGTTTGAGTTCTATTGGTATAGCCAACTGTGACAAAGCTCGGATTTTTGCTGGATTAGCTTCAATTCCTCTATTGGAAACGATGAAGCCCAGCAGTTTTCCAGAGGGGACGCCGAAAACGCATTTCTCCGGATTCAGCTTGATGTCGTATGTTCGTAAGTTGTCGAACGTAAGCCTCAAGTCATCAATTAGGGTTTCAACGTGTCTTGTTTTAACGACTACGTCGTCCACGTATGCATCCACTATTTTGCCGATTTGCTTTTCCAGGCATGTTTGAATCATGCGTTGGTAGGTTGCTCCGGCATTCTTAAGCCCGAAAGGCATAGTGTTGAAGCAGAAAGGGCCATATGACGTTATGAAAGTTGTTGCAGCTTGGTCGGACTTTGCCATCTTTATTTGATGGTATCCAGAGTATGCGTCGAGGAAACAAAAGGAGTCGTGTCCGGCTGTGGCATCGATGCTTTGATTGATGCGAGGGAGGGGAAAGGGATCCTTGGGGCAAGCCTTGTTAAGGTCTTTGAAGTCGACGCACAGGCGCCAGGATTTGTCCTTCTTTGGTACCATTACCAGGTTCGCCAGCCAATCCGGATGTTTGATATCTCTAATGAATCCGGCTTCGAGTAACTTGGCTAGCTCCTCCCCCATGGCTTGCCATTTGGGCTCCAAAAATTGCCTTAGGGTCTGTTTAACAGGTTTGTATCCCTTTAGTATGTTAAGGCTATGTTCGGCCAATCCACGTGGGATGCCCGGCATGTCCGATGTGTGTCAGGCGAAGATATCCTAATTCTCGCGTAAGAAGTCGCGCAGTGCAGCATCCATAGCGGGGTTCAACTCTGTCCCGATGGAAGTTGTCTTCATAGGGTCCTTTGGGAGGACTTGGAATTTGACTATCTCATCTGCGGGTTTGAATGAGGTGGACTTGGGTCGCTTGTCGAGTATCACGTCGTCCCTGTCCACAGTGGCACGTAGCGTGGTTAATTCTTCTACCGCTAGGGCTTCGGATAATGCTTCCAAGGCCAGCGCTGCGGTTTTGTTTCGGCGCGGAGTGCGACGTCCGGATCACTAGCTAGAGTGATGATTCCATTGGGTCCGGGCATTTTAAGCTTTATGTACCCGTAATGGGGTATGGCTTGAAAGCTCGCAAACGTGTCCCGCCCTAGAAGGGTGTGGTATCCGCTGTTGAAAGGAGCCACTTGGAATGTGATTTCTTCGGACCTGTAATTCTCTGGGGTGCCGAATACTATGTCGAGTGTGATTTTTCCCGCACACCGAGCCTCCCGACTAGGGATAATTCCCTTGAAGGTCGTGCCACTTTGTTCAATGCGGCTTTTGTCAATCTCCATCTTTCTGTGGGTTTCTTCATAGATTAGGTTTAATCCGCTTCCGCCATCCATGAGTACTTTAGTGACCCGAAAGCCATCCACTATTGGGCTGAGGACCAGAGCGGCCAGCGCCCGGACGGACTGGACTTGGGGTTCGTCACTGGCGTTGAAGGTTATAGCGGTGTCGTTCCATGGATTTACTTTTGCCACATGGCAAATTTCAACGGAGCTTCGATGCGCTTGCTTGCACCTATTGTTTGAGGCGAAGGTCTCGCAGACTGTCAGCACCGTATTGTGTTCTTTGGCGGGATGTGGTTCTGCTTTATGGCTCCCGAGGAGATCCTCGCCACTCTTAGCTACCTGCCGGAGTATCCAACATGCTCTAAGGCTATGGGTTGGCGTAGCGTCCAACATGCTGTGAAGCTTACACGGCCCGTTGAGCCATCCTTCCAATACGGTTCCACGCCCTGGGGCGGGCTTTGGTTTCTTGGGAGTTGAGTTGGTCAACTTACGAGAGTCCGGCCGTTTAGTTCGAACAAAGGTTCCGGTGAGGACCGTACTATCCCAAAATTCTACCTGGGTTTTCAGGCGCTTTCCATCACACAGTACTTTTGTACTATGGTTGCCAAGTCTGTAAGGTGCTCTATGTCACGGCGACTTATGGCATTAAGGAGTCCTTTGTTCGTGCAGTTTCTGCAGAAAAGAGAGACTACATCCTCCTCGTGGCAGTCCTTGACCTTATTAAGAGCAAGGAGAAATCTGGCCCAGTAACGATGTACCGTCTCCTGGGGCTCCTGTCGGACACGGGAGAGACGGATTAAGTCCGAGTGGGCGTCATTGACTGAAGCCGGATTTTGATCCGATCTGATCCCCGGAGGCACGGGAAGTACCGAGCCTGACAGTTCAGGATCTGGAGTATTACCTAATCCCTTTGGCCCAGCGCCTGATTCTAAGTCCGGGACCTGGGTCATGTAGTCCTTTGGGTGGGTGTTCGGCTCACTGAATTCGGTGATCCGAACATAATTCGTCCTCAAAGTTGAGGGGCGACCCATGTGTGATTCCTCCACTACCGCTATCTCATGGGTGGCCGGCGGGGATCTAATGTCCCTCTGGTCGGGTTTAAGCCCAATCCGGTCATAGCCTGTAGTGATTGCCAAGGCGGCGATGCGATCCAAGAGCTCGTTAAGAGAGGAGAGCTCCATCGGATCCATCTGTTCGGAAAGCTCCAAACCAATGCGAAGGTTATGCGTGATGACCCGAGAGGCCATCGTCGGCGCGACAGCCGATGGGGCAGTCATAATGAAGCCGCCAAACCGGAGAGTCTGGCCTACAGCCAACACTCCCCCAGAAGTGATATCGTCCTTGACAACTAGACGGGCCCTTGCAGCGGCGACACAGAGGAACTCTCAATGAAATCACCAATGTCGGTGTCAAAACCGGCGGATCTCGGGTAGGGGGTCCCGCTCTGTGCGTCTTAGGTTGATGATAACTGGAAGCAAGGGACACAATGTTTACCCAGGTTCGGGCCCTCTCGATGGAGGTAAAACCCTACTTCCTGCTTGATTAATATTGAAGATATGTGGAATACAAGAGTAGATCTACCACGTGATCATAGAGGCTAAACCCTAAGAGCTAGCCTATGATGGTATGATTGTAATTGTGATCGACTTTCTAAGGACCATGCTCTCCGGTTTATATAGACAGCGGAGAGCTAGGGTTTACATGGAGTCGGTTTACAAGTAAGGAAACATAATATCTGGATCTCCAAGCTTGTCTTCCACGCAAAGGAGAGTCCCTTCCGGACACGAGACGAAGTCTTGAGTCTTGTATCTTGACGCTTCTATAGTCCAGACGATGAATACAGTCCGGCTGTCCGGGTACCCCCTTATCCAGGACTCCCTCAACTATTGTCCTCGGACCGGCTAGGGGATGTGTTTCATCTCCCTCTTTCTCCACAGGCGAGATAAGAGGTAGCGGGGCTGCAGCCTGACGTTTTGGATGTTTCACTTAATTTTGACAAAGACACATGGTCTTGTGTCTGGGGAGGGAATAACTTTAGGTCCTCACGGTTCTACGAACATTGCTTCAGCCAAGTGCAGGTGGATGATGTGTTTCGTTGGATATGGAAAACTAAATGCACCATGCAATGGAAGGTGTTTCTGTTATTGCTCATGGAAGATAGGTTAAACACTAGAAACATGCTGAGGAGGAGACACTTCAAAATTCAGAATGATGACTACACTTGCCTGCTCTATCAAAACCCTCTGGAGGAGGATATTATACACATGTTCTTCACATGCCCCTTTAGTCAGAGATGTTGGGATGCTCTGGGGGTTCAGTGGCCCAATGATACATGTTGGTTGCAAAGGTTGCACCATGCCAGAGATAGATGGATTGGGCCGATGTTTGTAGAAGTCTTCATGGTGGCAGCATGGGAGATTTGGAAGGAGAGGAATGATAAACACTTCAGAGGGATCCAACCCTCTTTTGACTCTTGGAGAAGCAGATTCAAAGTAGACTTTGCTATGTTGGTTCATAGATCCAAGGAGGAGCTAGGTCCCTACATTTATCCTTAGTTAGCTCTTTGTAACTCTTGTAATATTTGCTTGGGCACTACCCCCCCTCTCTCTCACCATTTAAATTGTAACTAACTGGATACCCTAACCCCCCTCTTTGATTTATTAATCTAAAAGGCAGTGATAGAATCTCACTGTCATCAGTTCTAAAAAAAACTTGTTGCAATGCACGTACAATTATGTATTCGGGATTTTTTTGCCTCGTCGCAGCACCCACTCTGAGAAGCGACTTGAAAGTCATTCATAAATTTAGTAAGTTTAGTATTACATACAATAGGTCGTCAAGATGTCAACGCACAACGACGCATATCATTTAGTATTACATACAGCAGGTCATCAACACAGAACGACAACGAGGATACATTATAAATACTAAAGTTTGTCTCACACAACAAATAACAAAGCAATAAAATAAACATCAGTCCAACCAATCATTGGCATTGGAAACACTTGCTTTGAACCATAAGTGATTCTCTGGGTAGAGCCAGCTATTGTCAATCTCGAGATCAACACAAGACTCATAATCCAGGCTGAAGCGGCCTATATCAGGACATATATGGTGATAGCCAGGGTAGGGAACCATAGCAATGTCCGAGGTATAGATACAATTGCTTCTCGTAGATGGTAGTAACGTTGTGCCAACAGCAGTTGGATCGCCTTTCACCATCAGTGGATAGCTTAGTCCAAGGAAGAGTGTGTTTTCTCCAAGACTATCAATACTGAACCAGGCATAAGGTGCTGGTGCTAGCACACTAGTATCCATCCCGAATACCCTGCAATGGATGTTGGAATAAGTTTGGAGAGTGCAACCATGGGAGACAACACCTGTTTCCTTACTAACATCAGCAGTGCCCTGTATACAGACAATAAGAGGTGATCCATCAGAATAATTTGCTAGGCGCCACTGACTATATAGGTCCTTCTCGTCTTCATGCTCGTGATCATCACCATCGTCATCTCCCCAATGGTTAGAAATTTTTCCAATTATTGGTGGGGGAATGTTAACAGAACCTTGGAAACAGAGAAGGTTAATTAGTTTGGGGATACAAACTCACATGCATGGTGAATGTAAGTGGAAGACAAACGTACCAAAACATTGAGGATCCCATGTGAAAACAGTGCCAGAAGTGGTGGCAACAAACACAAGACCCTCGTATTGAATTGCATCACAGTACACGGATGTGTACAGAAACTGATTTTTAAAGCAATATCCATTCAGTCGAAGGACTAAGGACAGCAAAAAGCTTGTCGAAGATAGTGACAACACAAGCATTCCTGTAATCCCAAGAGCGACTGGGAACTTGAAAAATTGCTATCTTCTGTAGTCGACAGTCATCATGATTGTATTTGAACGTACGTACATCATCGGTGTGCTCAACCTCAGAGCAGTCTGAGATTTTTGGAAGTGGAACCCGGTGACTAGGGTACACATTAACAAAGTTCCGACTCGCAGTCGTACCCAATCTCCATTTTCGCCTGCCTAGGCCTTACCCTTAAGCGATGGCATCTTAACATCACCCGTATCATTATAAAGCGGCATAAACTTGCACAAGGCAAGGATTCCGTCGTCCCCACGCCAGCGAGCCAGGTCATGGCGAAGAAGATAGGGGAGATCAAACTGCTCCTGAACCCTTGGGTTCTTTGTAAGGATGTTATTTTTTGACTCGAGAATAGTCTTGAATGGATCTGCCATGCTAGACGTGGTGATGACGCCGCACCGATAAGTGAATTCCTCCACCACACCATCTTTTATATCGGGGCAAGAATAATGGGGTCGTTTCCTGCCTGTTCCCTCCATCGAGAAGATGAGCAATGGAAGAAGGAAGAGTTGTAGGATCGTAAGTATGTCTAGAGGGGGGGTGATTAGACTACTTGACCTAATAAAAACCTAACCTTTTCCCAATTTCAATTCTTGGCAGATTTTAGCAACTTAGCACAAGTCAAGCAATCACAATACAATTCAAGAGGAAAGTAAAGCATACAACTTGCAAGAAAGTAAATGGGAAGAGTTTGGAGGGAGCAAACGCAATATTGACATGTAGATTTTTGGCGTGGTTCCGATAGGTGGTGCTATCTTACATCCACGTTGATGGAGACTTCAACCCACGAAGGGTAACGGTTGCACGAGTCCACGAAGGTCTCCACCCATAAAGGGTCCATGAAGAAGCAACCTTGTCTATCCCACCATGGCCATCGCCCATGAAGGACTTGCCTCAATTGGGTAGATCTTCACGAAGTAGGCGATCTCCTTGCTCTTACAAACTCCTTGGTTCAACTCCACAACCTTGACAGAGGCTCCCAAGTGACACCTAACCAATCTAGGAGACACCACTCACCAAAAGGTAAAAGATGGTGTGTTGATGATGAACTCCTTGTTCTTGTGCTTCAAATGATAGTCTCCCCAACACTCAACTCTCTCTCACAGATTTGGCTATGGTGGAAAGATGATTTGAGTGGAAAGCAACTCGGGGAAGCCTAGAGATCAAGATTCTTGTGGTTGCAATGGAATGTCTTGGTCTCAACACATGAGTATGTGGTTCTCTCTCAGAAAATGAGTGGTGGAAGTGTAGGCACATTCTGATAGCTCTCTCCATGAATGAAGAACGGGTGGAGGGGTATATATAGCGTCCACACACAATCTAACCGTTACACACAGATTCCCAAACTCGATAAGACCGAATGGTAAAACTCAGTCAAACCGATTTAGGTCAAAATATGAATGTTAGGCTTTTCGGTGGGGCCGATATGATCAACTCGGTGGGACCGATGCGCTAGGGTTAGGTCATAACATAATCTCAGTGAGACTGATCACATGAACTTGGTAGGACCGATTTTAGTAACATGCACATAGAGAGTTGGCCAGGCAAACTCGATGGGGCCGATTCACTCATTTCGGTGGGATCGAAATGTTATGAAAAGGAAACAGGAAGTTTGCATTGCAAACTCGATGGGACCAATTCACTCATTTCGGTGGGACTGAAAGGTTACAAAAAGGAAATAGGGAGTTTGAAATCCCATCTCGGTGAGACTGAGATCCCTATAGGTGAAACCGAAGTGACTAGGGTTTGTAGCAGTGGCTATGTCAAATGAACTCTGTTGCGCCGTATAGATCAAATTGGTGGGGCCGAGTTTGACTTTTAGGTTTAGGACATATGTGGAAATGAGAAACTGGCTGAAGGTTTTGGAGCATATCACTAAGCATTTTGAGTAAGTAAGCCATTAAGCAACACCTCATCACCTTTTGATAGTATTGGCTTTCCTATGGACTCAATGTGATCTTGGATCACTAAAAAGAAAATGTAGAGTCTTGACCTTGTTGCCAATATGTGTCCTTAGCATTTTGAGGGGTCTACATCTCTAGTCCATGCCATGCCAATCATTGAACTTTCTGAAATGATCATCTTGAAAGAGCATTAGTTCAATGAGCTATATGTTGTTAAGAATTACCAAAACCACCCAGGGATTAGTTGCACTTTCAATCCCCCCTTTTTGGTAATTGATGACAACATATAGATTCAAAGCTTCAACAAATGATAATAAGAATGAAAAAACATCATCGCTTTGAGAAGTATGTGATAAGAAAGAGCTCCCCCTAAATTTGTGCATTATTTAGGATTTGCTTTTGAATGCAAATGCACAACCAATTAGGATCATGGGTTACTGTTCCATCTCACATACATCTTGGTGGAGCGCTCAAGATGATAGAAATAGGAACAAGCAGTCATCACCAAGGCAAAGTGTATGATCATACGTAAAAGATGGATAATAACATCATCCAATCACAGGCATTAAGCATGATATGATCAAACACATGACCATACAAAGTATCTCTCACACATAAACATAAAGTATCAACCAAGCAAGGAAGCAAAAATAAGCGAATCTATCTCTCCCTCGAAACCTATGATCTATACAGTTTCTCCCCCTTTGGCAACAAATTACCAAAAGTCTTGAAAATGCATAGTGCTATGCGGCTCTCTAAGCTTGATCTTCAGGAGGTGGTGTTGAGAGGACTCCAAGGATGAAAGCATCTGTTGAAGTTGATGGAGCTGGTGGAGTTGCCACTGGAGGGTCAACTGGAGCTGTGGCTGTGGGTGCTCATGTTGTAGCTCTAGTGTCTGGCACTGGCACTGCTACAGATCTCTGCACCCTAGGAACTCTCTAAAACACTTCTGTAGTTGCTTCCCCCTTCCTCTCTTCTGCTTCTTCTCGGAGCTGCTCAACTGCTGTTTGTATCTCTGTCACCTTCAAGTCAAGATCGTAGAACTTTGTTTGAATGATCCTCTCTAGGCTCTCTTGATTCTGAGTCAGGGTGGACAAACCTTTCTCAAACCTCAAGGTAGCTTGAATAAAATATCAAAGTTGGTCTTGATTTAACTTGAGGAACACTTGTGAAGCTTCTTCAGCACTTGGCATCTTTGCTGCCTTCTCGGCTTGTGCTTTCTGCCTCTTCTCTTGAGCTTCCACAGATGTGGGATCTTCAGCATTCATGACAACAGTGTTGTCCTCAAAATCTGGCCTCAAGGGAAGATGCTCTTTGTCCAACAAATATACTCCTTTGGGCATCTTGGAGTTAATCAACATATGTATGTGTGGAGCATGTCCACATGACCTGTTCTGGTCAACAGCTGTTCTTTTGATGGTCTCAACAATCAAGCTCATGGCCTTGAACTTCTGGGGAAAATCAAAGAGCTGAAGCAAGTTGATGGAGTGGCCTCTGATCATCCTGTGATCTCCTGATTTGGGCAACAAGGTGTGCCTCAAAATAGTGTTCATTGTGGCCAATCCAGACATCAAGTAGTACACTGAGCCTAGCTTGTGTATCTCCAAGGATTTGTCAGGTATCTCTTTGTACATGTTGGCCATGGAGTTGTGATCCTTCTTCTTCTCAGCATATACATCAATGTCTTTCTCAGCTTCTTTGGGGGCATTTATGAGCTTAGCTCACTCATCAATAGAAGATTGGTACCTAGTACCTTCAGACATCCAGACAATCTTTCCATCAGGATAGGAATGAGCTGTTGAGTAGAATTGCATAATGAGCCCATCATTCCACTTGGTCAACTTCTGACCCACAAACTTGTCAACTCCATTGAGCTTGAAGCTTTCATGCACTCCTGGAAAGTGATCTTCATTAGCATCAATACATTTCCAATCAACCCACTTCATATCATAGACAATGGGCTTATTGTCAAGTAGCACTATCTCATACAAATCTTGCTATTCTTTGGTGTGAAATCTGAAGTCCACAATAGTTCTCCTCCTCACAGCATATGGATCTGCTTGTCTCCATAGTCTGAGACCTGCATCCTTTCTCTCCTTCATGTTTTCTGCCACTTGATGATTGTCATCATGGTCTGGTATCTTTGGCTTTAATTTCCTAAGCACTTGGGCTTCATTATCTTCATATTCAACTTTAGGCACTGGGGCCTTGTTCTTGTCTGCAGCAGGAATGTTGCTAGTGCTTCTCATAGGTGCAGGCTTAGAAGTTTGAGCGGGGGCTTTGGGGGCAGTCTTGGGCTTTGAAGGTGCAGCCCCAGACTTGATGGCATCCCCCATCAGATTTTGAGACTTGGGAGGAGGTGCAGCATCCTCTTCTTCCTCCTCTCCTGCAGAATCTGTCCTCATTGAAGGATTTCCAAGCACCCTTGCGACTATTTTCCTGACCCTTTCTTTTCTCTTCTTTCCATCTCCATCTTCTCTGCCCTCTAGAGTAAATTGCATTATCTCTTGTGTTGATGCTCTGGCCTTTGACATTGGCACTCTCTTGGTAGGTGCCTTCTTGTTCTGGCCTGGCTTTGTGGAAGCAGCAGCAACATATTCTTTCTTAAGCACTTTCTTCTTTGAGGCCACTTCCTCAACTTCAAAGTCTTCATCCTCTGAATCTGAAGTTTTCTTCTTCCTGTGCCTAGTTGTTGCCTTAGGCAGCTTGCTTGGTGTGCTCCTGCTACCCTCGTCAAAGCTGCCAGAGGGACTAGTGCCCTCACTCAGATCCATCTGCTCATATGACTTGTTCTGGTAGTCACTCTGATCAGACATTCTGACACTGCAAACTGAGAGCTAACCCTGTGAATAGTTGTAGATGAGATAGAGTGGATGAGCATCAGAAAGTGCATATTTTTTGCAAAAATGAATGAGTCAAAAACTTAGTTTTAGTTTTCCACAGAAAGCATTTCAGAGTTACCGATTTGTTAAACTCGGTGACACCGAAGCAAATTTGGAGTCTAAACTAGTGGAATCGGTCAGACTGAGACACAGTTCTATGACTCCGAGTTTGCTAGGGTTTCACAAAGTCCTGAACTCGGTCACACCGATTTGCAATTTTTGGTCAGACCAAAAATCACAGGTGCAATGGCCTAAGCCAAATCAGTGAGACCGATTTCTACAACCCGGTCAGACCGAGATGAGTATGGCGGAAACCTAACCCTAAATTTTCAAATCAAAACTAATCTAATGGAAGTTTTCTCTGGATAGATTGATCTCATACTTGGTAAGAAACATGGCATTGTCTTTGCGCTAAGAATCAGAGGTAACAGATTGCACAAACTGTCAAACTCATACTCTAACTTGGCGATGAGCTCGCTATGGCGGCAACGGAGGTGAAGATTTTCGTTGACGGCGGCGGAGACCAACGGCAGGAGGTCGCTGGCGACGAGAGGATGTTCCAGAGACCCAAGGCGACAGAGCAGGACACGCACGTGCAAAGAGGTTTTGGAGAAACTTCCAAATTTTGACCCGTTGGTATATATATCCTGACATTGCCGGTGTGACCGAGTGGAACAACTCGGTGGCACCAAGATGCAGAATCGCAAGCAGTTACTGCAACTCGGTGTGAGCGAAAAGTTCTAATCGGTTGCACCAAGATTGAAAACTGGATCAACTCAGTGAACTCGGTATGATCGAAGAGGATGAATCAGTCAGAACGAAATGCACAGAGAGGTTTTGGAAGTTTAGGTCTATGATGAATCGGTGACTCCGAGTGCTCCTCACCTAGAGGGTTCAAATTTGACTTGTTCAAACTTTGTGATGTAGCATAAATAGAGTTTGAGACGAGAAAAGCATAGATATCTAGAGGAAGTTCCTAGGCATTCTTGTCCATCCATTTGGCAAAAAGAAAAAGAGCCAAACAATCAAAGCAACAAATGGATGTCCTCGAATGAGAAAAGTATGCAATCAACATGCTCACATAATAAAATGGCAAATGAAATATGTGGCGAAGCATGCACAATCACTTTAGCATCTATCAAGCAATTGGCGATGACTAGGTCATCTATATATGAGCATATTGACTTAGGAGTCAAATGAGAACATTTGATCATAGGTCATACTCATCATTTAAACACAAGTGGGGTTATCACTTTTACATAAAGCATTGTTGTGTTCACACCATTAGAGTTGCTTTGGCCCAATTCTTAGAGTAAAGCTCCCCTAGATGTGATATCCCCCCTAAGAGGGATGAACTAACCTTGGGTTTTGTCGATGATGACTTCATGTAGATGTTGAAGATGTGGATGCTCATTGTCGAGGTAGATCATTTGGAGCAATCCATTAGAGTGAGTTGCACTTTAAATACCTACATGGGTTAGTCCCACAAGGAACAAACAAGGATATCCACAGACATAGAGTGAAGCGCACACATGATAATGTCCATGAAAGCATTGGATTACCTTGTCCCTTGTCTTACCAACAAGAGGGTTTGTGACTCCTTGAACTAGTGCAAGATATGGAAGTTGTTTGCACTTGTCCTTGCCAAAATGAATATGAGTGAAGAATGTTGGCGGAGTCACCCTCAAGAACTCTCTAGTTCTTATTCTTCAGGATCCACATCATCTTGATGGGAATCCTTGGGGTTGTAGATGTACTTGATGAAGTAGAACTTGATGTAGTCTTGGGAACCCACTTGACCAAGGCCTTTGGAACATCTTCAAATGCATCAATCTCCTCTTGAAGCTAGTCCTAGCCTTTTAGCTTGTGGTATTGTGGTGGAAGATCATCTTGAGCTTGTGTCCCCTTGAAGGAAGTAGGATCATACTTCTCTTGTTGAGGACCAAACTTTGTCTTGGGGTATTGATCTTATTCCCATTCAACTCGATTGGCATTGAACTTTCGTTCAAAACCAACACCTTGATTCTTCCGGTGCCTTCCTTACTTGCGTACAATTTCCTCGAATTGTTTACTTATGGCAAGGCTCTTGTAAACACCTTTCTCTATAATTCCCTTTAATAAGCTATTTGCTTTCTCAAGTGTAACTTGGCTAAGAGAATCATTAGTGGAATCAAGAGAACTACTAGAAGCAACAATATTGGATTTAGCATGATTATTGTTAATATTAGAAGAAGAATCTTTCTTGCCCTTGTTGCTAGATTTTATTTGTGGCACCTAAGTAGACAAGAGTAAATGCTTGGCAATGTAAGTAGAACTTTTCTTCCGAAGATCATCATTGATGGCTTTTAAGAACCCATGTTCTTGCTCAATATTGAGCTTCTCGAAGCGTAGCTTCTCATGAGTTTTTAAATGTTCTCGATAATCTTCTAAAGTAGTTTCATGAGCTAACTTAAACGTGTTTAGTTCTTTAGTTAGACACTCAATCTCCTTCTTATCATTGTCATTCGTTTCATCTTGATTAGCATGATTAATAGCATTTTCATCATAGTATTCATCACTAGAGTTGTCAAAAAGTAAATCATCATCACCTAGCAAGTCATCTTCATCACTATTGAAATCAACATACTTGGGGCCTTTAGACATGAAGCATCTTCCAATTCCTTCATTTGGTGAATCAAATATGTCATAGGAGTCGGTTGACACAAGTGCTAGACTGGCAACACCTTCATCTTGAGTATATTTGGAGTCAGAGTGATAACTTCTCTCGGAGTGGTGGTTGGAGTCGGAGCCAGATACCCATTCACCAACATGAGCTTGATGTCTTCGTTTTGTGTAGCTCCTTGATGACTTGTCCTTCCTTTTTGAATCCTTGCTTCTTCGAGAGGTTCTTCGTTCATAGAGATCATCTCTACTCCTTCTCTCCCTTGGAGGTGATTCTTCCCTTTTGCTTCTCCTTTTAGGTGAGTCTTATCTTCTTTTGTAGGGAGTCGTACACTCATTGGAGTAGTGTCCAGGTCTTCCACGATTATAGCAATTTTGCTCGCGACTAGAAGATCTTTTGTCATTGTAGGACCTTGACTTGGAACTTCTTTCCTTGCTTCTACTCTTGTAGAATTTGTTGAAGTTCTTCACCATTAAGCTCAATTCTTCATTGAAGGCTTGTTTCTCACTTGATGATGTAGGAGCATCACATGAGGCTTTATAAGCACCACTAGACTTGTTGTGAAGCTCTTATTTATCCTTGAGTGACATCTCATGAGCAACAATTCTTCCAATGACTTCGGTTGGCTTGAGATCTTTGTAGTTTGGCATCATTTGGATCAAAGTGCCCACGGTATCATATTTTCCATCCAAGGCTCTCAAGATCTTTTTGATGTTGAATTTGTCAGTTGTCTCTTCACTTCCTAAGCCGGCAATCTCATTTGTGATGAGAGCAAGCCTAGAGTACATTTCAGCGATACCTTCACCATCCTTCATTTTGAACTTATCAAGTTGACTTTGAAGCACATCCTATTTGGATTCCTTGACTTAGATGGTACCTTCGTGCATATAAATCAAAATATCGCAAATTTCCTTTGCATTCTCAAGATGGTTGATTTTGTTGAATTCTTCGGGGAACAATCTGTTGAAGAGGATATCGCAAGCTTGAGCATTGTATTGCAACATCTTCAATACTTCCACGGTAGCTTCACAATTCAGTTCTCTCCCGTCAAAGAATTCACCTTGCAAACCAATACACACAATATCCCAAATGGCGGGATTATGTCCAAGAATATGCATTTTCATCTTATGTTTCCAACTAGCAAAATTAGTACCATCAAAGTAAGGACCTCTACGGTGGTAATTTCCCTCGCTAGACGCCAAACTCTCCTAGGTTGCGAAACCAAGCTATGATTACCAAAGCTATGGAAATCAAGGAAAATGAAGACCAAAGCTCTGATACCACTTGTAGGATCGAAAGAATATCTAGAGGGGGTGATTAGACTACTTGACTAAATAAAAACCTAAGCTTTTCCTACTTTTAATTCTTGGCAGATTTTAGCAACTTAGCACAAGTCAAGCAATCACAATACAATTCAAGCAAGCATGCAAAGCGTATATGGGCAGTGGAAAGTAAAGCATGCAACTTGCAAGAAAGTAAATGGGAGGAGTTTGGAGGGAGCAAATGCAATGTTGACACGGAGATTTTTGGCGTGGTTTCGATAGGTGGTGCTATCGCACATCCACAATGATGGAGACTTTAACCCACGAAGGGTAACGGTTGCACGAGTCCATGGAGGGCTCCACCCACGAAGGGTCCACGAAGAAGCAACCTTGCCTATCCAACCATGGACATCGCCCACGAAGGACTTGCCTCACTTGGGTAGATCTTCATGAAGTAGGCGATCTCCTTTCCCTTACAAACTCCTTGGTTCAACTCCACAATCTTGACGGAGGCTCCCAAGTGACATCTAACCAATCTAGGAGACACCAATCTCTAAAAGGTAATAGATGGTGTGTTGATGATGAAATCCTTGCTCTGGTGCTTCAAATGATAGTTCCCAAACACTAAACTCTCTCACACAGATTTGGCTATGATGGAAAGATGATTTGAGTGGAAAGCAACTTGGGGAAGGCTAGAGATCAAGATTCTTGTGGTTGGAATGGAATGTCTTGGTCTCAACACATGAGTAGGTGGTTCTCTCTCAAAAATGAGTGGTGGAAGTGTAGGCACGTTCTAATCGCTCTCTCCACGAATGAAGAATGGGTGGAGGGGTATATATAGCCTCCACACAAAATCTAAGCATTACACACAGATTCCCAAACTCGGTGAGACCGAATGGTAAAACTCGGTCAGACCGATTCAGGTCAAAATATGAATGTTAGGATTTTCGGTGGGACCGATATGATCAACTTGATGGGACCAATGCGCTAGGGTTAGGGCATAACGTAATCTCGGTGAGACCGATCACATGAACTTGGTGGGGCCGATTTCAGTAATAGGTACATAGAGAGTTGGTCAGGCAAACTCGATGGCACCGATTCGCTCATTTCGGTGGGACCGAAACGTTACGAAAAGGAAACAGGGAGTTTGCTTTGTGAACTCGGTGGGACCGATTCGCTCATTTCAGTGGGAGGGAAACATTACGAAAACGAAACAGGGAGTTTGCAATCCCATCTTGGTGAGACCGAGATCCCTATCGGTGAAACCGAAGTGACTAGGGTTTGAGGCAGTGGCTATGTCCAATGAACTCGGTGGCGCCCGATAGATCAAATCGGCGGGGCCTAGTTTGACTTTTAGGTTTAGGACATATGTGGAAATGAGAAAGTGGCTGAGGGTTTTGGAGAATATCACTAAGCATTTTGAGCAAGTAAGCCATGAAGCAACACCTCATCCCCTTTTAATAGTATTGGCTTTCCTATGGATCACTAAAAAGAAAATGTAGAGTCTTGAGCTTGTTGCCAATATGTGTCCTTAGCATTTTGAGGGGTCCACATCTCTAGTCCATGCCATACAAATCATTGAACTTTCTGAAATGATCATCTTGAAAGAGCATTATTTCAATGAGCTATATGTTGTTAAGAATTACCAAAACCACCTAGGGATTAGTTGCACTTTCAAGAGTCAAGGCAAATGGAAGGAGGAAGAGCGTGTGACAGTAGTTCCAAATCGAGAGGGAAAGGCGAAAATGCAGTGGACGGTTGGCATGGTACACGAAGAGGCTAGTGGGGAGCGGATGGTTTCCACGATACAGGAAGAGGCTAGTGGGGAGCAGACGGTCACCACGTTACAGAAAGAGGCGCCCAGGCCTACATAGACGTCCGTTCGGAAATTATACAAAAGGTCTCGCCATCGTCTCACTGACATGTTGGAATGGGACCACGTGTCAACGAAACATGGTGTGTCATTTCTCGTGCAAAATGCGATATGGCCGCGTTGGCCCGAGGTGCTGCATTATTTCTCTACATTATTTTTTAATGACATGACATTCAGTTTTGAAGCACAAATAATAGGTATTGTATGCAGAGATAATATAAACTACTCTACCACTACTCTACCTCCAGTACTAGTATATAGGCCGGTGTCAGTGCGGAGACGACACCTATGGGATCACAAGAATCCCTACTGCGGTTGCGCGGTGCGGGGTGGTGAGAAGAGCGGGATCAGCAGTCGGAACAAGCACGCGAATTGTTTACCCAGGTTCGGGCCGTAGAGATGTGTAATACCCTAGTCCTGCTTTGATGTGTGTATTTGTGCTCTTGAGGTTCTTGAACTAGCTACAATGAGCGTAACTTGTCCAAAAGTCCGAATACTTCTCCTCGGTGCCTCGGGCCTCCTTTTATAGGCAAGGGGATCGCCATAGTGGCACACAGGAGGTGGCATCAGGGCACTGTAGCTAAGCCTATCGCTAGCTATTATGGGACAAAACACATTTAATGCGCCTCCTGACGTGTCCCCTCCACTTTATCGCGCCTCGCCCTGCCTTGACACGCACCTGGGCTAGCGAGGCGGTCAGCACCATGTAGGCTAGTAGGCAGCTGAGGTGGCACGGTGGTAGGGCCTTCACGAAGGTTTGCATGCCACCACGTAGGCATGTGCTGAGTTGGTCGAGGAGCCTTGCATTGACATGCAAGCGCCCGCCCAGCTGGTGGGCTGGCAGTCGCATGGGAGCGTTAGCAGAAGCTTGGCGGGCGCGGGCCTGGTTGCGGCCTCGCGGACGCCCTCGGCAAGGGCCTTGCCGGGGCCCCGGCAAGGGTCTTGCCGTGGCGTTGTGGTCGTCCCCGGCAAGGATCTTGCTGGGGTCTTCTGATTATCCTCGGCAAGAATCTCGCCGAGGTTCGTCGTCTTCTATTCCTCCTCTGATTTGGAATGTATCTTGTCTTCACAAAGATCTGCATGCCATCACAGAGGGCCTCCCGAGCCCTGGTCCCAACATGGTTGGTGGCGCTAGAGGAACCGGGGCCCAAGGGAGGTGCGTTTCATTGGTGTGAGTTTGGGCAAGTTTGCCCCCGCCAAGGCTCCTGCTGGAGCTGTGGAGGCTGCCTTGGAAGGGACCTTGCTGGGGAGAAACACCTTGCCCTGTTGCTCTTCTAGTCTTGGCATGGCTTCTGATAGCTCTGTGGTTCTAATTCCCCCCTCTACCACGCCCAGTGCGGTTGCGGGTGCGGCTCTGACTACCCGTGCACTTAGTAAGGGGTGCAAAGTAGTACCCCTACTTTAGTACACCGACAGGAGCCCCCGGGCCTGGGCCACACATAAGCGCGACGCGTTTGTTGGGCTAGACCCAAAAACGGTGCGCGGGTAGGCGGGGCGGTTTTTACCGCAGTAACTCTTCGTCCGTTGCGCTTCCCCATGACCTGCATTGAATGCATGACGTGGGGTCGTGTGTGACGTGGGGGGCATGCGTGGGACGGTCGCAGCACGCATGCGTCAGGTCGCAATAAATGGGAAAAGAGGCGGCCCACACCTTCCCCATAAAAAGGAATAACCGCGGGCGCGCAGCTCATTTACCCCCTGTGCCTTCCCCAATCTCGCCATTGTCGTCCCCATCTTCTTCCTTTCCAAGCTCTTGCTCGCTGCAGCTGTGCTCCCCATCGCCTTCAGCTTCTCGCTCTCTTCCCAGCGGCCATGGCGGTCAAATCTGGCAAGGGCAAGGGCGTGGCCGAGGACACGAGGGAGAAGGAGATGCCAGAGAGCGAGGCGGCGGCACGGTGGGCGCAGGCCGCCTACTTTGTCCCGTCGTCCGTCGACGCCCTCGAGCTCAGGGACTACTACAAGCCTTTGTGGGGGACGGTGACGTTGGCGCACCCCCGCCACGCGTGTCCACCCCGCGGATTGCGAGAGGGGCGGCCAAAACTGGTACCCGTTCTTCGTTGATTTCTTCTACTGCGGGCTCTGCCCCCCTTTTTCTGACTTTTTCAACGATATCATGCACACTTTCGGCTTCCATTTGTTGGACGTCACGCCGAATGTTGTGGCATGCTTGGCATGCTTCGCCCACCTCTGCGAGGGCTTCGCCAGGGTGGCGCCCAGCATGGCGCTTTTCCGCCACTACTTTTTTTCCCGCGGCCAACCTGGGGGTGCTCTTTCTGGGACCGTCGTCTGGATCCCGAGAATCTAGGAGAGGAGCGCATACCCAGACGACGCCACGAAGGAGAGGTGGGAAGAGTGGCGGGGCCAGTGGTGCTGGATCATGGAGGAGGACCCGCCGGTGTTCTGCCGAGGCATTCGTCGAGAGCCGCTGCTCCATGGCACGGACTGGAGCGACCTCGATCCCAACGATAAGAAGTTCTCGATCGCCACCACCAGGATCCGCCACCTCACCGAGGCCGGGCTCACCTCGAGATGATTGCGGCGGATCCGCCGCCAGATTGCTCCGCTCCACAACAAGGGGAGGCCGGCCTGGGATTTCAAGAACGCGGCCAACGTCATGAGGCTCCGCACCGGCCTGCAGAACAACTTCACGGTGCAGGGGCATTCCTGGTACTGCCGGAGACTGTTTCAGCTCGATGAGTACGCCGACGGCAAGGTGAAGAGGACCGGCAGGGCCGCGAAGTCCGGCAAGGTCATCAAGGGGCCCTTGTTCGGGCTGCCGCCAGGAGTGGTCCCACTGAGCAACAACTCCCGGCAGGCGGAAATCCTCGCCATGATGCCGGTCTTCATCGCGCACGGTCTTGACCCAGCTTGGGTCGAGCCCCCGGCACGCGAGGTGGAAACTTTCTTCGCCAACCTGGTCGAAGAGCTTGACCACAATGAGCCGCGGCTCATTCAGCACACCACCCAGGAGGAGCTGGACTACATCACCGCCAGGGCGATGGAGGCGGAGCTCACTAGGCTGGCTGGCGGCACCGTTGGTGTGGAGAACGAGGCCGCCGTGGCCGCAGAAGAGGAGCAGCATGCTGAGTGGGCGAGGTCCGCCAAGGAGGCGGGCAATGCTAGGACCAAGGCCCCCCTGCCGGGGGCATGGGCGAGGAATCATTCGAGGAGGAGGCCGAGGCCGGTGAATCCCCGGTCCCGAAGAAGAGACGCGTCCTGCATCAGGCCAGCTCCGGCAAGCCGGTCCAGCCTAGCAAGGCCGTGGCGCAGCAAGGGGCTCCGGGGGAGGCCGCACGCGTGACGAGGGCCGCGACAGCAAAGAAGGAAGTCATGGCGGAGAAGAAGAAGACCGCGGTGGTGAAGAAGAAAACGCCCGCCTCTTCTTCATCCAAACACTACCGGACCCCTTCACCACCCCTCCCTCCGCAGGTGCTGGCACGGACATCGGCTTCAACTTTTCGTCCCTCAGCCCGAGGGGGAAGAGGAAGGCAGCAGAGGAGGAGGAGGACGAGTAAGTGCTCTGCCCCTCGCCGTTTTAATCCTTACGAATCATGCCGCCCTCCTTGGTTTGACTTGTCTTGATCTTGGCAGGGACGTGGAGACATCGGCCCAGCGGGTGATGAAGAGGGCCAAGTCTTCGGGAGGCACCTCAAGCACACCGCTGGTGGTGGTGAGCAGCCCGGACAGCAGCCTGCAGCGCAGCCCCCAGCGTAAGTTCACCATCCACCCTTCGTCCATGCCTGCCGGGGCCTGATTCTCTTGTGGTTAACCTTGCCGCGGTTTGTAGAAGAAGAACGGCAGCATGAGGAGCCACCGAGGGCCTCCTTCACAGCGCCACCCCCATCGACCACACTGCCCTGTGGGGCGTCTCCGGCAAGGGCGCCAGATACCGAGCCCGTGCGCACGGAGGAGTAGGAGGTAGACTTGGGTGCAGGCGGCTCCGTCCCGGCAACAGATGTTGGCAAAGAGGGGGCCACCTCTACCTGGCCCGGCATGAGTGGGTCATTTGTTCTCCCTTGCTCTTTTTTGAACCTTGGCTTCGGCCCTGCCTCATTTCCTCCTTTGGCGTCCAAGGCCCCCCCGGCGGACCAGGGGGACACTAACGCCATCATCAAAGAGGTTGTTGCGGACGTCGTGGTGTTGGCTGAGAAGGTCGCTGCCAAGGAGGTCGCCGAGACCGCGGCCGAGGACGCCGCCAAGGAGCTTGCCGGGGAGACAGGCGAGGGCTCTACCGAGGAGGCCGACAAGGGCGCCGCTGAGGAGGAGTCCGGCAAGGCCCCTGCCGAGGAGGAGGTGGTCGACGACCAACCCTCCTCGTCTGCTGCCTCCGGCTCAGGCAAGTACCTGAAGGTGAGCGACGACATGTTCGTTCACCTCCCAGGGACGGCAAGCACTAGGGCATCGGCCGAGGGGGAGGTGTTTGACGACGAAGTGCTCGGCGCCGCCAGGCTCGAGGTCGTCGACGAGTCGAGCGCCCATCTGGACAAGGCGAAGTCCAAGGACTCAAGAGGAGCGGCTCCTCCAGGACATGAGTGCCAGCTTCAACAAGCTCCAGGCGCTCCACCGCGCCCATCTGGACAAGGCGAAGTCCAAGGAGGCGGTGGCGCACAAGGTGGAATCAGATCTCATTGAGCGCGTCGCCGAGGCGCAGGCTTGGTTTTGCCAGGCTCACGATGAGATGAAGGCCGCCCAAGACCAGCTCGCGCAGCGCGATCTGGAGCTCCTCTTGAAGCAGGCTGACATTGAGAAGGCTCGGGAGGAGGCGAAGGAGGAGGCCTCCAAGGCCGAGGCCATCCGGTCTCAGCAAGAGCCTGAGATAAACTCCCAAGAGAAGGATCTTGCCGCCCGTGAGACGATGCTTGCCGCCACGCTCCACGGCAAGGACGAGGAGGTCGAGAAGCTTGCCACGGCGCGGACCCAAGAGCTGGAGCACAAGCACAGGGAAGCGTTCGATGCCCAGGCCCTGGCCCACGGCAACAGGGTGAAGGAGCTGGAGGCGGAGCGGGACGGCCTGGCAAAGCAAGTCCTGGAGCTGTCTTTAGAGAAGAACACGCTCAACGAGGCTCTGGTCGAGGCGCATTCCGTGGTTCTCAGCAAGGCTGGGCAGCTCTCCACAGCCAATGATACCATCGAGGACATGAAGCTCAAGCTGGAGAGCCTTGAGGGGGTGCTTTCGGAGGCCCAGACCCGGGAAGGGGCCCTGACCAAGAGCCTGCCGGAGGAGAAGCAGCTACGGAAGAATGACGCCGCCAACCACGCAGATTCCGTGAAGGGCGACAAAATCTGGACCGGCTGCCTCGCCGACGTCACCAACAGGATCACCAAGTAGTGGGTCGACATGAAGATGCCGGAAGTGAGGTACGCCCCGGAACCAGGCGCGAGCCCCCACGCCAAGCTGACCTTGTTCTTCGAGGGTGTTCTCGGTGCCCTGGAACGACTTGATTCCAACCAGGCGAGCTCCTTGGCCAACGAGTCCCGGGTAATTTGCCAGGGCACCATGACCAAGGTTCTCACCAAGCTGGCATACTGGAACCCCGACCTCGACGTCAACGCCGCACTGGACAACTTGCCGAGCGATGCAGACCTCTCGGGGATTGAGGAGCGCATCGAGCCCATCATCAGCCGCGTCGGTGGAATCCAGAGGATAGAGGGCCAGCGCCGGGATTAGGCACCCCGTTTCTTGTTGCTACTGCAGGTTCATGACCAAGACAATTCATATCCTTAGTTAGAACCGTCACAACAATTTGTGTAATATAACTCTGCAGTACATTTAATATGATGCATGTTATTTCCCTATTCAACCTTTCTCTATATGTCCAACCTATGCTTACTAGGTAGGCTTGCTGGCGTGTAAACCCAAGCCGCTGCGCTTTGAAGGATGGATCCTTTAGCGGCCGGCAAGGTGTGCTTGCTGCCGCGCGAACCACCTTACCGGTCTCAGCGCGGCCACTCGAACTGTCGAGCGGACTCGAGGCAGAGCGAGAGCGTTGCCAATAGCGGAAGGCCACCCTGCCTCTCTCGACGCAGCCGCTCGATCTGTTGAGCGGACTCGAAATAGACCAAGAGCGTTGCCGATAACGGAAGGGCCCCACCGCATGCAGGTTTCCCATATAGAGGAAAGATCTCCGAGGAAGATAACCTTATATAAAAAGGAATTACTCGAAGTTTTTGCATGACTTAGCTTTTTCGTCGTCGTGCGACCGCTTGCCGCATCCACCGACGGGGCTACTTGCTTGGTCGTCTTCTTCCTCAGAAGCCAAGATGATGAGGAACTTCTCTACCAAATACTGAACCAGATGCTCAAAACCGCGCCCCCGACCTGGCGCGCCAAGAGATGTCGGTGCGGAGACGACACCTATGGGATCACAAGAATCCCTACTGCGGTTGCAGGGCACGGGGTGGTGAGAAGAGCAGGATCAGCAGTCGGAACAAGCACGCGAATCGTTTACCCAGGTTCGGGCCGCAGAGATGCGTAATACCCTAGTCCTGCTTTGATGTGTGTATTTGTGTTCTTGAGGTTCTTGAACTAGCTACAATGAACGTAACTTGTCCAAAAGTCTGAATCCTTCTCCTGAGTGCCTCAGGCCTCCTTTTATAGGCAAGGGGATTGCCACAGTGGCACACATGAGGTGGCATCGGGGCACTGTAGCTAAGCCTAATGCTAGCTATTACGGGACAAAGCGCATTTAATGCGCCTCCTGACGTGTCCCCTCCACTTTATCACCGCCTCGCCCTGCCTTGACATGCGCCTGGGCCAGCGAGGCGGTCAGCTCCATGTAGGGTGGTAGGCAGCTGAGGTGGCGCGGTGGTAGGTGATACGTCTCCAACGTATGTATATTTTTGATTGTTCCATGCTATTATATTACCCCTATTGGATGTTTATGGGCTTTATTTTACACATTTATATCATTTTTAGGACTAACCTACTAACTGGAGGCCCAGCCCATATTGCTGTTTTTTTTGCCTATTTCAGTATTTCGAAGAAAAGGAATATCAAACAAGTCCAAATGGAATGAAACCTTCGGGAGCGTGATTTTTGGAACGAACGTGATCCGGAGAGTTTGGAGTGCAAGTCAAGAAGCTTCCGAGGACCCCACAAGATAGGGGGGCGCGCCACCCCTGTAGGGCGCGCCCCCTGTCTCGTGGGCCCCTCAGGCGGCCACCGACGTACTTCTTCCTCCTATATATACCTACGTACCCCGAAAACATCCAGGGGCACCACGAAACACAATTTGCACCGCTGTAACCTTATGTATCGGCGAGATCCCATCTTGGAGCCATCGCCGGCACTCTGCCGGAGGGGGAATCGACCACGGAGGGCTTCTACATCAACATCCTTGCCCCTCCGATGAGCTGTGAGTAGTTTACCACAGACCTACGGGTCCATAGTTATTAGCTAGATGGCTTCTTCTCTCTTTTTGGATCTCAATACAATGTTCTCCCCCTCTCTTGTGGAAATCTATTCGATGTAAACTATTTTTGTGGTGTGTTTGTCGAGATCCGATGAATTGTGTGTTTATGATCAAGTTTATCTATGAATAATATTTGAATCTTCTCTGAATTGTTTTATGTATGATTGAGTTATCTTTGCAAGTCTCTTCGAATTATCAGTTTGGTTTGGCCTACTAGATTGATCTTTCTTGCTATGGGAGAAGTGTTTAGCTTTGGGTTCAATCTTGCGGTGTTCTTACCCAGTGACAGAAAGGGTTGCAAGACACGTATTATATTGTTGCCATCGAGGATAACAAGATGGGGTTTATATCATATTGCATGAGTTTATCCCTCTAGATCATGTCATCTTGCTTAATGCGTTACTCTGTTCTTATGAACTTCGTACTCTAGATGCAGGCAGGAGTCGGTCGATGTGTGGAGTAATAGTAGTAGATGCAGGCAGGAGTGGGTCTACTTGTTATGGACGTGATGCCTATATACATGATCATGCCTAGATAATCTCATAACTATGCGCTTTTCTATCAATTGCTTGACAGTAATTTGTTCACCCACCGTAATACTTATGCTATCTTGAGAGAAGCCTCTAGTGAAACCTATGGCCCCCGGGTCTATCTCTTATCATATTTGCTTTCAATCTACTTTTATTTGCATCTTTACTTTTTGCATCTATATTATAAAATACCAAAAATATATTTATTTTATCTTACTATCTCTATCAGATCTCACTTTCGCAAGTGGCCGTGAAGGGATTGACAACCCCTTTATTGCGTTGGTTGTGAGTTCTCTGTTTGTTTATGTAGGTGCGTGGGACTTTTGAGGAGCCTCCTACTGGATTGATACCTTGGTTCTCAAAACTGAGGGAAATACTTACGCTACACTTGCTGCATCACCCTCTCCTCTTTGGGGAAAACCAACGCTAGGTCAAGATGTAGCAAGAAGGATTTCTCGCGCCGTTGCCGGGGAGGTCTTCGCTCAAGTCAAGACATACCAAGTACCCATCACAAACCCATCTCCCTCGTATTTACATTATTTGCCATTTGCCTCTTGTTTTCCTCTCCCCCACTTCACCCTTGCCGTTTTATTCGCCCTCTCTTTTCCAATCTCCTCCTCTCTTTTTCGCTTGCCTTCTTTTGTGTGCTTGTTTGCTTGTTTGACCTTATGGCCACGCCTAAGGGTCCTGACCACCTTCTCAGAAGGATGGATGAGAATGAATCAAATATTACAAGCTTTATGAATTTGCAATTTGAGCATAATAATTTCTTTAGAAAAGAGCTTAAGGAACAAAAAAAAGTTTTTTGGGGTTTATGAACAAAGAGCTTGATGATATGAATAAAGAATTCTATGGTGTTAACGCTCAAATTACACGGCTTGAAAATGCTATAGCCAAAATTTCTGAAAAGCAAGCCACCTTAGTCAATAAGATGGCCGCTAAACCAGAAAAATTATGTGAAAATAATGATGAGGATCTTAAAGTTATTGATGCGTCTCCTATTAGATCTATGTTTTGCAATATGAATTTTGATTATTATGGGACTGATGATGAATCAACTTTGCCTAGAAGGCGTCCCAAGAATTCGGAGTCTTTAGATCTTGATGCTAAATTTGGTAAAAGTAAGATTGGAGAATCCTCAACTTCTAATAACATTGAACCTACTATCTCGGATTTCAAGGAATTTGATTATGATAATTGTTCTTTAAAAGGTTGTATTTCCTTGTTGCAATCCGTTGTTAATTCTCCTCATGCTTATAGTCAAAACAAAGCTTTTACCAAACATATTGTTGATGCCTTGATGCAATCTTATGATGAAAAACTTAATTTGGAAGTTTCTATACCTAGAAAACTTAATGATGAGTGGGAACCTACTATAAAGATTAGAATTAAAGATTTTGAGTGTTTTGCTTTGTGTGATTTGGGTGCTAGTATTTCCACGATTCCGAAAACTTTATGTGATATTCTAGGTTTCCATGATCTTGAAGATTGCTCTTTAAATTTGCACCTTGCAGATTCCACCATTAAAAAGCCTATGGGAAAGATCAATGATGTTCTTATTGTTGCAAATAGAAATTTGGTGCCCGTAGATTTTATCGTTCTTGATATAGATTGCAATCTTTCTTGCCCTATTATTCTTGGTAGACCTTTCCTTAGAACGATTGGTGCAATTATTGATATGAAGGAAGGGACCATTAGATTCCAATTTCCCTTAAAGAAAGGCATGGAGCACTTTCCAAGAAAGAAAGGCATGGAGCACTTACAAATTACCTTATGAATCTATCATGCCTGCTACTTATAAATTTAGTGCCAAAGATGGCACTACTAAGATCTATCTTCGCTTTTATGCCTAGCTAGGGGCGTTAAACGATAGCGCTAGTTGGGAGGCAACCCAATTTTCTTTATGTTTTTTTGTTTTCTGTTTAGGAATAAATCTTGCATCTACTCTCTGTTTAGATGTGTTTTTATCTTTTAGTTAGTGTTTGTGCCAAGTAGAACCTATAGGGTAAACTACGATGATAGTTGATTTGATTCTGCTGAAAAACAGAAACTTTGCGCTCACGAGAAACAATTCAATAAATCACAGAAACATGACTTTGCATTGATTC
Organism: Triticum aestivum; assembly: GCF_018294505.1. Lineage (NCBI taxonomy): Eukaryota > Viridiplantae > Streptophyta > Magnoliopsida > Poales > Poaceae > Triticum > Triticum aestivum. The sequence continues at coordinate 425,615,578 of NC_057807.1, forward strand.
GTTTTGCTGCTGATCAATAAACAAATTTTCCAGTACGTCCTACTTTGGTAGGATTCTTAGAGTTCCAGAAGTTTGCGTTAGTTATAGATTGCTACAGACTGTTCTGTTTTTGACAGATTCTGTTTTTTCGTGTGTTGTTTGCTTGTTTCAATGCATCTATGGCTAGTAAATTAGTTTATAAACCATAAGGAAGTTGGAATACAGTAGGTTTAACACCAAAATAAATAAATAATGAGTTCATTGCAGTACCTTATGTGGTGGTTTTATTTTCTTTCACTAACGGAGCTTATAAGATTTCTTGTTTTGCTTTGTGTTGTGAAGTTTTCAAGTTTTGGGTAAAGCTTTTATGGACTATGGAATAAAGTGTGGCAAGAGCCTAAGCTTGGGGATGCCCATGGAACCCCAAGATATTCAAGGATAGCCAAGAGCCTAAGCTTGGGGATGCCCCGGGAAGGCATCCCCTCTTTCGTCTTCGTTCATTGGTAACTTTACTTGGAGCTATATTTTTATTCGCCACATGATATGTGTTTTGCTTGGAGCGTCGTGTATTATATTAGTCTTTGCTTTTTAGTTTACCACAATCATCCTTGCTGTACACACCTTTTGGGAGAAGCCTATTTGATTAGAATTTGCTAGAATATTCTATGTGCTTCACTTATATCTTTTGAGCTTGATAGATTTTGCTCTAGTGCTTCACTTATATATTTTAGAGCACGGTGGTGTCTTAATTTTGAAGAAATTTCTAGTCTCTCATGCTTCACTTATATTATTTTTAGAGTCTTTTATAACAGGATGGTATTTGCTATGATCATAAAGTTGGTCCTAGAATGATGAGCATCCAAGTTGGGTATAATAAAAACTATCATAGAAAGTGAATTGGATGCTATGATCAATTTGATGCTTGATAATTGTTTTGAGATATGGAGGTTGTGATATTAAAGTCATGCTAGTTGGGTGATTATGAATTTAAAGAATGCTTGTGTTGAAGTTAGCAAGTCTTGTAGCATGCACGTATGGTTAAAGTTGTGTAACAAATTTGAAACATGAAGTGTACCTGGCTTGTGCATCCTTATGAGTGGCGGTCGGGGACAAGCGATGGTCTTTTCCTACCAATCTATCCTCCTAGGAGCATGCGCGTAGTACTTGATTTTTTGATGACCTCTAAATTTTTGCAATAAGTATATGAGTTCTTTTGACTAATGTTGAGTCCATGGATTATACGCACTTTTACCTTTCCGCCATTGCTAGCCTCTTCGGTACCGTGCATTGCCCTTTCTCACCTTGAGAGTTGGTGCAAACTTCGTCGGTGCATCCAAACCCCGTGATACGATACGCTCTATCAAACATAACCTCCCTATATCTTCCTCAAAACATCCACTATACCTACCTATTATGGCATTTCCATAGCCATTCCGAGATATATTGCCATGCAACTTTCCACCGTTCCGTTTATCATCATCATTACATATATTACTTTTGTCATATTGCCATTGCATGATCATGTAGTTGACATCGTATTTGTGGCAAAGCCACCATGCATTATTTTTCATACATGTCACTCTTGATTCATTGCACCATCCCGATACACCGCCGGAGGCATTCATATAGAGTCATATCTTGTTCTAGTTTCGAGTTGTAATTCATATGTTCTAATCAATAGAAGTGTGATGATCATCATTTCTAGAGCATTTCCCAAAGAAAAGAAAAAAGAAAGGCCAAAAAAAGGCCCAAGAAAAAAAAGAAAAAAAGAAAAAAAAGAAAAAAAGGAAAAAGAAAAAGAAAATAAATAAATAAAAAGGGCAATGCTACTATCTCTTTTTCCACACTTGTGCTTCAAAGTAGCACCTTGTTCTTCATGTAGTGAGTCTCATATATTGTGCTTCAAAGTAGCACCATGTTTTTCATATAGTGAGTCTCATAAGTTGTCTTTTTCATACTAGTGGGAATTTTTCATCATAGAACTTGGCTTGTATATTCCTACGATGGGCTTCCTCAAATGCCCTAGGTCTTCGTGAGCAAGCAAGTTGGATGCACACCCACTAGTTTTCTTTTGTTGAGCATTTATTTATAGCTCTAGTGCATCCATTGCATGGCAATCCCTACTCCTCATGTTGACATCAATTGATAGGCATCTCCATAGCCCGTTGATTATCCTCGTCAATGTGAGACTTTCTCCTTTTTTGTCTTCTCCACACAATCCCCATCATCGTATTCTATTCCACCCATAGTGCTATATCCATGTCTCGCGCTCATGTATTGCATGAAGGTTGAAAAAGTTTGAGATTATTTAAGTATGAAACAATTGCTTGGCTTGTCATCGTGGGTATAGAAGTTGGGAACATCTTTGTGTGACGAAAATGAAGCATAGCCTAACTATATGATTTTGTAGGAATGAACTTCCTTTTGTCGTGTTATTTTGAGAAGACATGATTACTTTGATTAGTATGCTTGAAGTGTTACTATTTCTTTTATCAATATGAACTTTTATTTTGTATTCATTTGGATCTGAACATTCATGCCACAATAAAGAAAATTACATTATGAATTATGCTAGGTAGCATTCCACATCAAAAATTCTCTTTCTATCATTTACCTACTCGAGGACGAGCAGGAATTAAGCTTGGGGATGCTTGATATATCTCCAACGTATCTATAATTTTTGATTGTTCCATGCTATTATATTACCCCTTTTGGATGTTTATGGGCTTTATTTTACACATTTATATCATTTTTGGGACTAACCTACTAACCGGAGGCCCAACCCATATTGCTGTTTTTTTTTGCCTATTTCAGTATTTTGAAGAAAAGGAATATCAAACGGAGTCCAAACGGAATGAAACCTTCGGGAGCGTGATTTTTGGAACGAACGTGATCCGGAGATCTTGGAGTGCAAGTCAAGAAGCTTCCGAGGACCCCATGAGATAGGGGGCCGCGCCCCCCTATAGGGCGCGCCCCCTGTCTCATGGGCCCCTCGGGCGGCCACCGACGTACTTCTTCCTCCTATATATACCTACGTACCCCGAAAACATCCAGGGGCACCACGAAACACAATTTCCACTGCCGTAACCTTCTGTATCCGCGAGATCCCATCTTGGAGCCTTCGCCGGCACTCTGTCGGAGGGGGAATCGACCATGGAGGGTTTCTACATCAACATCCTTGCCCCTCCGATGAGTTGTGAGTAGTTTACCATAGACCTACGGGTCCATAGTTATTAGCTAGATGGCTTCTTCTCTCTTTTTGTATCTCAATACAATGTTCTCCCCCTCTCTTGTGGAGATCTATTCGATGTAAACTCTTTTTGCGGTGTGTTTGTCAAGATCCGATGAATTGTGGGTCTATGATCAAGTTTATCTATGAATAATATTTGAATCTTCTTTGAATTCTTTTATGTATGATTGAGTTATCTTTGCAAGTCTCTTCGAATTATCACTTTGGTTTGGCCTACTTGATTGATCTTTATTGCCATGGGAGAAGTGCTTAGCTTTGGGTTCAATCTTGCGGTGTTCTTACCCAGTGATAGAAAGGGTTGCAAGACACGTATTGTATTATGGCCATCGAGGATAACAAGATGGGGTTTATATCATATTGCATGAGTTTATCCATCTACATCATGTCATCTTGCTTAATGCGTTACTCTGTTCTTATGAACTTAATACTCTAGATGCAGGCAGGAGTCGGTCGATGTGTGGAGTAATAGTAGTAGATGCAGGCAGGAGTCGGTCTACTTGTTATGGACGTGATGCCTATGTACATGATCATGCCTAGATAATATCATAACTATGCGCTTTTCTATCAATTGCTCGACAGTAATTTGTTCACCCACCGTAATACTTATGCTATCTTGAGAGAAGCCTCTAGTGAAACCTATGTCCCCCGGGTCTATCTCTTATCATATTTGCTTTCAATCTACTTTTATTTGCATCTTTACTTTTTGCATCTATATTATAAAATACCAAAAATATATTTATCTTATCTTACTATCTCTATTAGATCTCACTTTCGCAAGTGACCATGAAGGGATTGAAAACCCCTTTATTGCGTTGGTTGCGAGTTCTCAGTTTGTTTGTGTAGGTGCGTCGAACTTTTGAGGAACCTCCTACTGGATTGATACCTTGGTTTTCAAAACTGAGGGAAATACTTACGCTACACTTGCTGCATCACCCTCTCCTCTTCGGGGAAAACCAACGCTAGCTCAATACGTAGAAGGAGGGCCTTCACGAAGGTATGCATGCCACCATGTAGGCATGTGCTGAGTTGGCCGAGGAGCCTTGCATTGACATGCAAGTGCCTGCCCAGTTGGTGGGATGGAAGTCGCATGGGAGCGGCGGCAGAAGCTTGGCGGGCGCGGGCCTGGTTGCGGCCTCGCGGACGCCCTCAGCAAGGGCCTTGCCAGGGCCCCGGAAAGGGTCTTGCCGTCGCGTTGCGTTCGTCCCCATCAAGGATCTTGCCGGGGGTCTTGTGATTCTCCTTGGAAAGAATCTCGCTGAGGTTCATCATCTTCTATTCCTCCTCTGATTTGGAATGTATCTTGTCTTCACAAAGATCTACATGCCATCACAAAGGGCCTCCCGAGCCCTAGTCCCAACGTGGTTGGTGGCACTGGAGGAACTGGGGCCCAAGGGAGGTGTGCTTCGTTGGTGTGAGTTTGGGCAAGTTTGCCCCCGGCAAGGCTCCTGCTGGAGCCGTGGAGGCTGCCTCGGCAAGGATCTTGCCGGGGAGAAACACCTTGCCCTCTTGCTCTTCTGGTCTTGTCGTGGCTTCTGATAGCTCTGTGGTTCTAATTCCTCCCTCTACCTCGCCTAGTGCGGTTGCGGGCGTGGCTCTGACTGCCCGTGCACTTAGTAAGTGGTACAAAGTAGTACCCCTACTTTAGTACACCGATAGCTGGAGCTTCAGCGCTTGCTTGCTAAGGCTGCCCACTTGCTTCTCACACTATCACCCTCTCTCCGGATCTAAAAAACACGATGGTGGCCCCTCTCTCTCCCTCCTCACCGGTGGTCACAAATCCTCCAGGATCCCATCCGACAGGGAAGAAAAGGACATGCAGCGTTGACACACTCGTCGTTGGTGAGCGAGGTCACACACTGACTACAAGGCCTTCCTTGCAGAACTAGCACCAGTGTAGGATGGCCTCAGTCCCAAAGCTCGCTACCTTAGTGTGTGCAGGGGACGACGACCATGACCGAAGCCACTTCCCACCGACCCTCGGGTATGCTACCTCTTTTGGAACTATACCCTTGTTCTATCATCTGCCACGTCGATGCATGTGGATCTTTTTCCACTCCCCCATCGCCCCAATTTACTATCCTCCACTCTGCTGGTCACGCAGACGAAAACCTTAATTTGCACTATTAAAGGAAACCCTACTTCATGTAGACTAAACCATGTCTGGGTTGAATAAGGAAAGAAAGGGATAAAGTACTGTCGAAGGGGCTAGGTATCAAACCTGCATCTTAGTTGAAAAGGGAAAAAATCAGTAGCTACGGAAGGAGTCTCCTATCTCTTGGTTGAAAAAGGGTAGAAAGGCATGGCAACGCAATAGAGAATGACCAGGTCGATCGGTTTGTTGTCCTCACATAGGGAAAACGTGGCTAAAGAGAACAAAAATGGGATGTAATCCACATATGGTGCCTTGATATTTGTTGCTCTAGGTAACCATCCCTCCCTCACCACTCTATGCATCTGTGGAGGTACATCGTACTGGTGCGCCCATTGTCCGAATGGGCCTCCCCATGCTCTTATTGCCACTTTTTTGCTGTTTGTATAATGCCACCGGTAAAATCAAGCAATGCTACTGCTAAAGTGATGCCACATTTAACTAATGATGTAGTCAGACTAATGACACCGATAAATTTAAGCAATATCACTGGACTATTTCAGGGTTAGCTGTTGATTGTGGATGTATTAATGATTTTTGAGCTAAGGCATTCTAATGTTGTTGCACAACCAGTATACCAACGATGAAACTTGTTACTACCTTCAGATTTTTGCACTATTAATGCTTATAGATTACATACCTTGCTTCATGATGTTATGATAATTCAAAAAAAATTGTATAGTGTCACCAAAATGCCAAGGCCGTGATGGCATTATTTCAGTTAAACTGCACAAAAAATATGAAGAGAAGAGGAAAGGTCAAGGGTGGGCACCTCCTCCTCCTGCTGTTTTCTTATTTTGTTTGATCAAGTTTTTATGTTTGATCGATTATCAAGATTGGGATAGAAATTTTTTAGGTCCCCTCGAGTTCGAAATGATATTTACCTTGAAGGTACATGGTTTCCAATTTTCTTATATTGTCATTAGTTAATAATGCTAGTTACATTCATACTTTTGTCTTTGGTCTAATGTTGTTGCAGAACCAGTATACTAATGTTGAAACTTGTTACCTTTAGATTTTGTATAGTTAATGCTTATAGAAATCTTCTAGTGCTAGCTTATGGAAATTGTTCAGTAAAACCATTGTACCGTACCCCGTAATAAAAGAACTACTCTACTGTCACACTAGCCACTACATTAGTGTATATTTGTACTATTCGACTGGTGTTGCATTAGCGTATGGACATATATAAGGTGTGGCAAGCTTTCCCGGATATGTGCTCAAGTAAACTACTACCTATTTTTCTAAATACTAGACGTTTGGGTACTTTAAACTGAACTGCGAAAACATCTTGTGTTAAGAAACCGAGGGTGTAGAGTTCATTCAAATTATGTCGGCAAAGCTAGTCACACCTTTGTTAAAATTAATGTTCATTATGTTATCGAAGGAGGTCTGCATGTTTGTCTCTATTGCTTGTTGATTACATACCTGACATCATGATGTAATGGTAAGTCATTTTTTTTACAGTGTCATTGAATTGTCAAGGCGGAGATGACATTTTATTTTAGTTGAACTGCACAAAAATGCTTAAAAGAAGAGGAAAGGTCAGGAATGGTTCAATCCTTCAGAAAATACTATGTATGCCTTCCTGACATCGGTTGTTGTTGCCTTATTTATTCCTTCAAACATGTGGTTAGAAACAATCTTGCTATCCCATTAAGAAACTGGAATGATTATATTTGTGAGTCTATGCTTCAACTATTGCCACTTTTATAGTAATCACACTTTTAATATCTGTGCAAACAGAGATGCTTGAGTTTAGTGAACTGCACGATAAGTCCAAATGGTTCAACATTATGAGCATTTTTTTCTTCCAAACATTTATATCCAATTGGTGGCACTATCAGATGTTCATTGCCAAGGTACATGGTTTGCTACTATTTTTTTACTATCATTAGAAAGTAATATTAGTGGTTTGCATGTAAATTTATTAGCAGGGTGGACGTACATTGGTGGTGCAGGACAAGATTCAGTGATTGGATTCTCAATTTTGGTTGTATGGTTTTCACCTCTTCCATCACTACAAGCATGGATATCCTTGATCTGATGAAGAATAGGCACTATATTTCTGCGTTGTACCAGCAAATCAGTTCAGTACCAAATTGTAAAGTGCAAAACATGACATATGCTAAGCGGAAACGACCAAGAAAATGTGTGTTTAAACCAAAAATACAAGGTGGGGTATATGTTAACTAGCTAGTTGATATTTGTGCAAATAGATGTCTGACCGCTGCTATTTGGCAAACAAACAAAGTGACCTCAATTTTTGTGGAACTGCACACGAGAATAGTATAGTCACTACATGCAGTGCCATTAGAAAATAGACACAAAAAGATTGGATAGTCACTTCATGGACTGCACAAAAGTAGTACTGTACTATTTATTGGCCAACATTAGGTGCTTGATTGCTTTGTTCTGATTATCCAATGGGCATCATTTTGCCAAAATTAAAGTTGTATTCCGAAAATAGTCTCGCCGTGTAATCGACAAATGACCAACTCATATTTCAGAGGATGTTCCTGCATCATGTGTGGTTCACTCTCATGGTTCCATCTTTTGGTGAAACCACTTATGTTTGCAAGTGGAAGTGTAGACTTCACAATTTAATTTGTATTTCACTATGTAATGAATGTTGGCTCAGAGAAGCATCCATGTTAGAAGTAAGAACATATGTTTTTTCTTGATCTTTGCTATAGGAGCTACATATTGTATATGATCTGTGAATCATTGAGATGCATTAACATGTTGATCTTATGAACGGGAATCGTACTAGTTGATTGTGAATTTGGGCTATTAGTGGGAACATATTACAAAGCCATGCCTGTGAGTCTCGTGTGAACATTTTGAACTGATCGGCTCTTACTACTGTGCACAACATGATCCTTATTTCTGTGTGCTCAGTGTTTACAAGTTACTAGCAGTTCCTTATTTCTAGTCGCTCCGTGTTTACAAGTTACTGATCGATCACTAGCTAGCCTACTAATACGCTACTGGCAGTTTTAGTTGCAACACAAGATACAAAGGTGACAGTTTTTTGAATAAAAAATGCCTACCTCTGAAGAAATTGACATGCTGTTCTGAAGAAAATGCCATGAGAATCTGAAGAAAATGCTAGTAAAAACATTCTCAAATGCCTTATCTCCCAGCGAACGTTCATCAGCTATTGCAATCCTACACGTACACTATCTGACTGACTCGATCCTATGAGAATAACCAGCGGATCACACACGTACCTCATCTAGATGAATCGAGTGCACTCATTTAACCATCATGCCGATGTGCGACCCAACACGAATGGGAGGCACCACTGATGAGACGGGATGGCATGGCACAGTCAAAATTTCAGTTTTTCTAGTTTTCCATGGCAAGCTGGCGCGTTAAGCCATGTCTGCCTATGCGTTGAATTTTGATGACCGCAATGACCGTCATGTTTCCCGCGACTCGTTGGTTCACCAACCTTTCACCTATAACTACTGGTTCTCGGCATTATCCGGTGGCACCATCACCCAACTCGCCCTATGCTCATAAGCCCCCAGCATCCCGATGTTTCTCGCCACTTGTCGTTGCGCTCACCACGTCTGTCATGCCTCCGCCCGTCCATAATAGGCGACGCCGGAAGCAGTCACCACCGGAACTAGTGTTCGGTTTTTCACCAGAAGGCAGACAGAGGGAGTAGGCATTCTATCGGTCTTTAGATGGCAATGCGGAGTATGAGTACTTGTTGGAGCACGACCGCCTAGTGGAGGAGAAGCATATCATCGATTTGCAGAGCCAGCAGGGCATGGAGCAGCAGCACACCGGTGCTCTGAGTTGCGAATAGAGCCCTTGCAATTGGGCCGACTACGTGGAGGCCGGGGCCCGGCAAATAGCCCTGGAGGCTGTCGGGCACGCACGTGTTCGTGACGCCAAATTTTACTACCAACTCGTCAAGTGGGTTTCTCTCTTAGAAGCGGAAGCTTCGATGGACCACACCGACATGGAAAGGGCCAACGCGCACGAGCAACATGCCCTATCACACCTCTGGCAAGTCATAGGCAAGGAGGTGGACACCGGTGCCAGCGTTTAGCGTGTACTGCAGATGGCAGCCGGCATCGTCTAGTTAGCTAGGAGTAAGTTACGACGTGTACACTAGAGTATTAGTGGCAGTAGATTGTTAACTTGGCTATGATGGTTGTCAACATGGACGTTCAGTACTCTATATCTGGATCATACCTATTACTTTGCTCGGAATGTTGAACTTTCTGTTTGAAAGCATGGAATGGGTTGTTATTTTTTAAATGGGCTATATTTGTCCGCCACGGGTTTAGGGGCTGACTTGTGGGCCTACTAGGTTGACGTGTACACAATCAGGAGATGATTGTATGTGGAGAGGATGATAGCAGGGACCCACCAGGGTCATGGCAGTACGCAAACAAGTGCCTCCTTATTTCAAGCCAAAAAGTGGTTCCTCCTAATGGATTTCTAATATCTGGGTCCCATGTCATTGTCAACATAGTCAATAAACAAGAGAATTGGACAACGAGTGGCTGACACCAGGGACCCAGCAGCTCGCCCAATACTTTTTGTTTTTGAGACGGAGCTGGTTGTCAACTGGGATGTGTGGGGCACTCTGGCCTATCTAGCTAGCCTTTTATTTTATGCTTACCACAAGATCAGCCTAGTAGTTTTTTTGTACTTTCTGAAAATGGCTAGCCCAGTTTTTTTGTTCTTTTGCAGAATACCCGATCGAGGCCTACATGCTTTTGTCAGCCCTGTTGGGCTGCAAATCTTTCAAGACGAGGAGAGCTTCATTTGGCTTGCCTAGAAAATGGGCTATCAGTAATGAGAAATGGGCTGTACATTTTTAAAACATAGCAAAATGGCAATTAGTTTCAAATTAATTTATTTATCATTTTGAGATTTTAAATTCCATTGACTTTTATGTGTGGACAATTATTTGGATTTTATATTGATATAAATTTATTTTTCAAATTAGTTGGAATGTCACTCGAAATTTCAGGATTAAAAATAGTTCAGACCGCACCCAAATATGCAAAATTTCATAGAATTTCTTAACTGTGGACACAATATGGGTTGTAGTGCGAACAAAAATAACATGGGCTCCAAAAAATTCTTAAGAATTAGCAAATGGGCTGTAAATTGTTAGAAATAATGGCAGATGGGATGTATGCTGTTTTTCACAGATTTGAGGTTGAGTTGTGCGCCTACTATAGGTTGACGCGTACGCAAGGTTCTGCCAACTTTGTCAACACAAGAGAGCAATGACTGTTGGATGTCCATCCAACGGCCGTCATGCTTATTCATTCTATGATCTTCGTGCTCCAGCCGCCCAAGCCAGCGCCGGTGGGACTGCCTGCTCCCTCCACCCGTGGCCGACTGTGCCCCCGCGTAGGCCTCCCTCTATCCACCCGCACCTCCTGTTATTTTCCGGCAAGGCCAGCCTCACCCCGTAGCTGAACCATAGGGGGCCCACCAGGTGGGCACAACCCACCTGGGCGTACCAGGGATTCCAGGCGCGCCCTGGTGGGTTGTGCTCACCCAGGCCCACCTCTGGTGCCCCTTTTCTGGTATATAAGTCATTTTGACCTTGAAAAATAATAAGGGGAGGACTTTGGGGATGAAGCGCTGTCGTCTCGAAATGGAACTTGGGCAGGAGCACTTTTGCCCTCCGGTGGAGTGATTCCACCGGGGGAACTTCCCTCCCGGAGGGGGAAATGATCGTCATCATCATCACCAACAACTCTCCCATCTTGGGAAGGGCTATCTTCATCAACATCTTTAACACCACCAACTCCTCTCAAACCCTAGTTCAGCTCTTGTGTTCAATCTTTGTACCAGAACTATAGATTGGTGGTTGCGGGTGACTAGTAGTGTTGATTACATCTTGTAGTTGATTACTATATGTTTTATTTGGTGGAAGATTATATGTTCAGATCCATTATGCTATTTAATACCCCTCTAATCTTGAGCATGATTATCATTTGTGAGTAGTTACTTTTGTTCTTGAGATCATGGGAGAAATCATGTTGCAAGTAATCATGTGAACTTGATATGTGTTTGATATTTTGATGATATGTATGTTGTGATTCCCTTAGTGGTGTCATGTGAACGTCGACTACATGACACTTCAGCATATTTGGGCCTAAGGGAATGCATTGTGGAGTAGTTATTAGATGATGGGTTGCGAGAGTGATAGAAGCTTAAACCCAGTTTTGCGCCATTCCGTAAGGGACCGATTGGATCCAAAAGTTTAATGGTATGGTTAGAATTTATTCTTAATACTTTTCTCATAGTTGCAGATTCTTGCGATAGGGTTAATCAAAAGTAGGAGGTTTGTTCAAGTAAGAATAGCACCTAAGCATCGGTCCACCCACATATCAAATTATCAAAGTAGCGGACACAAATTAAGCCAACATGATGAAAGTGACTAGATGAAATTCCCGTGTACCCTCAAGAACACTTTGCTTATAATAAGAGACCGTTTTGGCATGTCCTTTGCCTCAAAAGGATTGGTCTACCTTTGTTGCACTTTTTTTACTACTATCGTTACTTGCTCGTTACAAATTATCTTGCTATCAAACTACTCCGCTACTTACAATTTTAGCACTTGCAGACATTACGTTGTTGAAAACCACTTAACATTTCCTTCTGCTCCTCATTGGGTTTGACACTCTTACTTATAGAAAAGTCTACAATTGACCCCATATACTTGTGGGTTATCAAGGCTATTTTCTGGCACCGTTGCCGGGGAGTGAGCGCTCTTGGTAAGTGGAAATTGGTAAGGAAACATTATTACTACAAGCTGAAATTTATTGTCACTTGCTACTATGGAAAACAATCCTTTGAGGGGTTTGTTCGGGGTATCTTCACCTTGACCGGAACCACAATTATTTGCCCCTCAACCTACTGCACCTACTGAAAATATTGAATACTAAATTCCTTCGGTATGGTAGAACAACTGCTAGCTAATCCTTATGCAGGAGATGGAACCGAACATCCTGATATGCACTTGATATATGTGGATGAAATTTGTGGATCGTTTAAGCTTGCAGGTTTACCCGAAGATGAAGCTAAGAAGAAGGTTTTCCTTTTATCTTTGAAGGGAAAAGCATTGACATGGTATAGGCTATGCGATGATATTTGATCTTGGAACTGGAATCGGTTGAAATTGGAATTTCATCCAAAAATTATCCTATGCATCTAGTTCATCGTGATCATAATATATATATAATTTTTGGCCTCGTGAAGGAGAAAGTACCGCTCTAGCTTGGGGAGGCTTAAGTCAATGTTATATTCATGCCCCAATCATGAGCTCTCTAGAGAAATTATTATTCATAATTTTTATGCTCGACTTTCTCGTAATGATCAATCCATGGTAGATAGTTCTTGTACTAGTTACTTTATGAAGAAGACTATTGAATTCCGGTGGGATCTTTTAGAAAGAATTAAATGAAACTCTGAACATTGGGAACTCGATGAAGGTAAAGAGTTAGGTATTGAACCTAAGTTTGATTGTGTTAAATCTTTTATGAATACCGATGCTTTTCAAAAGTTTAGCACTAAATATGGACTTGACTCAGAGATAGTAGCTTCCTTTTGTGAATATTTTGCTACTCATGTTGATCTCCCTAAGGTGAAGTGGTTTAAATATCACCCACCTATTAAAGAAGAAGCTAAAGAACCGGTAAAAGCTAAATAAGAAACTATCATTTAAAACGTTGATCCAGTTGTTCCCACTACTTATATTGAAAAACCACCTTTCCCTGTTAGGATGAAGGAACATGCTAAAGCTTCAACTGTGATTAACAAAAGTTATGTTAGAACACCCAAACCAGCTGAACAAATCAGAGTTGAACCTAGTGTTGCTATGATTAAAGATCCCTTAGTCGATAATATTGATGGGCATGTTATTTACTTCTGTGATGAAGTTTCTAGAATTGCCAAACCTGATGAAAAGGATAAACATAGACCAGTTGTTGGCATGCATGTTGTCTCAGTTAAGATAGGAGATCACTGTTATCATGGGTTATGTGACCTAAGTGCTAGTGTGAGTGTTATTCCTTTTTCCTTATATGAAGAAATTAAGAATGAAATAGCACCTGCTGAAATAGAAGACATGGATGTGATACGTCCATTTTGCATCATGTTTTATAGCAATATTTATTGCATTATGGGTTGTTATTACACGTTATGTCAGAACACTTATGGCTATTCTCTCTTATTTTACAAGGTTTAACATGAAGAGGGAGAATGCCGGCAGCTAGGATTCTGGGCTGGAAAAGGAGCAAATATTGGAGACCTATTCTGCACAGCTCCAAAAGTGCTGAAACTCCATGAAAGTCATTTTTGGAATTAATAAGAATTATTGAGCAAAAGAAGTGCCAGAGGGGGCCCACACCCTGGCCACAAGGGTGGGGGCACGCCCCTTGCCTCGTGGGCCCCCTGGTGGCCCTCCGGTGCCCATCTTCTGCTATATGAAGTCTTTTACCCTGAAAAAAAATCATAAGCAAGATTACGGGACGAAACTCCGCCGCCACGAGGTGGAACCTTGGCAGAACCAATCTAGGGCTCCGGCGGAGCTGTTCTGTCGGGGAAACTTCCCTCCGGGAGGGGGAAATCATCACCATCGTCATCACCAACGATCTTATCATCGGGAGGGGGTCAATCTCCATCAACATCTCCACGAGCACCATCTCCTCTCAAACCATAGTTCATCTCTTGTATCCAATCTTTGTATCCAAACCTCAGATTGGTACCTGTGGGTTGCTAGTAGTGTTGATTACTCCTTGTAGTTGATGCTAGTTGGTTTACTTGGTGGAAGATCATATGTTCAGATCCTTAATGCATATTAATACCCCTCTAATAATGAACATGAATATGCTTTATGAGTAGTTACGTTTGTTCCCGAGGATATGGGAGAAGTCTTGCTATTAGTAGTCATGTGAATTTGGTATTCGTTTGATATTTTGATGAGATGTATGTTGTCTTTCCTCTAGTGGTGTTATGTGAACGTCGACTACATGACACTTCACCATTATTTGGGCCTAGAGGAAGGCATTGGGAAGTAATAAGTAGATGATGGGTTGCTAGAGTGACAGAAGCTTAAACCCTAGTTTATGCGTTGCTTCGTAAGGGCTCCCCACAAGATGACTTTTGTCCCATTATCTTTGGTAGACCTTTCTTGAACACCTTCAATGCTAGAATAGATTGGAAGAAACAAACTGTTGTTGTTAGCCTTGGAGATGAATCTCATGAATTTAATTTTTCCAAGTTTAGTAGACAACCTCATAAGAAAGATTTGCCTAGTACATATGAAATTATTGGTCCTGCTTCTATTATTGTACCTCCTACTGATCCTTTGGAACAATATTTGCCAGACCATGAAAATGATTACATATGCGTGAAAGAAATGAAATAGATAGAATCTTTTTCGAACAACGACCTTTGTTTAAACACAATTTGCCTATTGAAAATCTAGGAGGTCCTCCTCCACCTAAAGGTGATCCTGTGTTTGAATTAAAACAATTGCCAGACACTTTGAAATATGCTTATCTTGATGAGAAAAAGATATATCCTGTTATTATTAGTGCTAACCTTTCAGAACCTGAAGAAGAAAAATTATTCAAAGTTCTAAGGAAGCACAGAGCTGCTATCGAATATACTCTTAATGATATTAAGGGCATTAGTCCCACTCTATGTCAGTACAAGATTAATATGGAGCCTGATGCTAAACCCATTGTTGATCACCAACGACGGCTAAACCAGAAGATGAAAGAAGTGGTAAGAACGAAAATATTGAAACTTCTGGAAGCAGGTATAATCTATCCTATAGCTGATAGTAGATGGGTAAGTCATGTTCATTGTGTCCCTAAGAAGGGAGGTATTACTGTTGTTCCTAATGATAAGAATGAACTCATTCCACAAAGAATTGTCATATGATATAGATGGTAATTGATTATAGAAAATTAAACCAAACAACTAGAAAAGATCATTACCATCTGCCTTTTATCAATCAAATGTTAGAAAGATTATCTAAGAACACACATTTTTGCTTCCTTGATGGATATTCTGGTTTTTCACAAATTCATGTTTCACAACCTGATCAAGAAAAGACCACTTTTACTTGTCCTTTTGGAACTTATGCTTATAGACGTATGCCTTTTGGTTTATGTAATGCACCTGCTACCTTTCAAAGATGTATGACTGCTATATTCTCTGATTTTTGTGAAAATATTGTTGAGGTTTTCATGGATGACATTTCCGTTTATGGAAAGTCTTTTGATGATTGTATAAGCAATCTTGATCGAGTTTTGCAAAGATTTGAACAAACAAATCTTGTCTTGAATTGGGAGAAGTGCCACTTTATGGTTCATGAAGGTATTGTTTTGGGCCATAAAATTTCTAAAAGAGGCATTGAAGTGGACCCAGCCAAGGTTGATGCAATTGAGAAAATGCCATGTCCTAAAGATATCAAAGGTATTCGTAGTTTCCTTGGTCATGATAGTTTCTATAGGAGGTTTATCAAAGACTTTTCTAAAATTTATAGGCCTCTTATGAATAAGTTGCAAAAGGATATTCCCTTTGTGTTTGATGATGATTGCTTGGAAGCCTTTGAAACACTAAAGAAAGCCTGAATTAATGCACTTGTTGTTCAACCACCTGATTGGAACTTGCCTTTTGAGATTATGTGTGATGCTAGTGATTATGCTGTTGGTGCTGTTCTAGGACAGATAGTTGATAAGAAACTAAATGTTATCCATTATGCTAGTAAAACTCTAGACAGTGCTCAACAAAATTATGCTACTACTGAAAAAGAATTCTTAGCAGTGGTGTTTGCTTGTTATAAATTCAGATCTTAAATTGTTGATTCTAAAGTGATTGTTCACACCGATCATGCTGCTATAAAATATCTTATGGAAAAGAAAGATGCTAAACCTAGACTCATTAGGTGGGTTCTTCTGCTACAAGAATTTGATTTGCATATCATTGATATGAAAGGGGCAGAGAACCCAGTAGCTGATAACTTGTCTAGGCTTGAAAATATTCTTGATGACCCACATCTTTATAAATAAGGAGTAGATGGTATTATTAGATGTTGTGTACCTGAGCATGAATAGGAACAAATCCTATGGAACTGTCACTCTGAAGCTTATGGAGGACATCACGCGGGAGACAGAACCACTCATAAGGTATTGCAATCTGGTTTTTATTGGCCTACTCTCTTCAAGGACGCCCGTAAGTTTGTCTCGTATTGTGATGAATGTCAAAGAATAGGTAATATCGGTAAGCATCAAGAAATACCTATGAATTATTCACTTGCAGTTGAACCATTTGATGTTTGGGGATTTGATTTCGTGGGACCTTTTCCTTCCTCATACACATATTTTGGTTGTTGTTGATTATGCTACTAAGTAGGTAGAAGCTATTCCAACCAGTAGTGCTGATCACAACACCTCTATTAAAATGCTTAAGGAAGTTATTTTCCCAAGGTTTGGAGTCCCTGGATATCCAATGACTGATGGTGGTTCACACTTTATTCATGGTGCTTTCCATAAAATGCTTACTAAGTATGATGTTAACCATAGAATTGCACGGTCAAGTTGAACTTAGGAATAGAGAAATAAAACTAATCTTAAAAAAGACTGTCAATAAGTCTCAGAAGAATTGGTCTAAGAAATTAGATGATGCACTTTGGGCTTCTAGGACAACTTATAAAAATCCTATGGGTATGTCTCCATATAAAATGGTTTATGGAAAAGCTTGTCATTTGCCTCTTGAGTTAGAACATAAAGCATATTGGGAAATTAAGGAACTCAATTATGATTTCAAACTTGCTGGTGAAAAGAGGTTATTTGATATTAGCTCATTAGATGAATGGAGAACCCAGGCTTATGAAAATGCAAAGTTATTCAAAGAAAAAGTTAAAAGGTGGCATGACAAAAGAATCCAAAAGTGTGAGTTCAAAGTTGGAGTATATGTTCTTTTGTACAACTCTCGTTTCAGATTCTTTGCAGGAAAAGTCCTCTCCAAATGGGAAGGACCCTATGTTATCAAGGAGGTCTATCGATCTAGAGCTATCAAAATAAATAATGCCGAAGGTACTAACCTGAAGGTTGTTAATGGGCAACAAATAAAACATTATATCTCGGGTATGCTCATTAATGTTGAAAGTAATATTATCCAAACTTTGACACCGGAAGAACACATAAAAGAAACCTTCTGGAACACTCCAGAATCGTGAAAAGGGGAGGTATATGATACAGTAAGTAAACGGACTCCGGAAAATCCGCAAAAAATATTTTTTTGTTAGTTTTAGAATATTTAAAAAATTAGGAAAATAAGAAACTTCCAGGAAAGTGACCCTAGTGGGCACGATACACCAGGGCGCACCTGGCATGCCAGGCGTGACCCGGTGGGTTGTTCCCACCTTAGGTACTTTCCGGACTCCGTTTTTCTTCCGATTTGCTTGCTTCCCAAGATAAAAAATCCTTATATACCTCCCGAACCTGTTGACCTCCGTATCACGGAGAAAACTCCTATTTTCTTTTCTTGTTGTTTTCTGTCTGATCCAATCCATCATGGCTGCTTCAAGCTCCTCCAAGGATAAGTTCTTCGACAACATCATGAACCCATATCTGCGGGAGGTGATGCAGCACCCTCAAGCTATCCAGATGTGCGATGGGGTGCTGCACATTCGCGATGTGCAAGGAACCAAGGGGACTGGATCCATGGAGGCCAGGCTTGAATCTATGGAGTAGGACATCTTCCGATGCAAGGGGATGGTGGAACGTGGACTCAATGCCAATCACCTCATGATCACGGACTACATCCGTGATCTCAAGTTGGGTGGCAAGTCCATGAAGTACATTGTCTTCTCCCTCAACAAGCAAATCAACTTCCTCCATAGCCAGATTCACGACCTTCAAAGTCAAGTCTTTGAATATGAGGCAAGGTTCAAAGGTATGAGTTTGGCTGCCAGTCGTAGGATCCAAGAATCTCACTCCTCCTCTTATGATGGTGAACCACTGCCATGGAAACCGGAGGACAAGATTGCTTCTACTTCATCACCACCACCTCCTTCTTCACCACCAAAAGAAAACTGAGTATCGGGTATGGGCACTCCCCTTAGCTATCGCCAAGCTTGGGGGAGGTGCCCCAGTATCGTATCATCTCCACTATCTTTTGCCTTTACTTTCTTAGTTTGATCCATGGTCATCTTTTGCTATTCGATGAAATAAAGTTTAGTTCGATCCTTTCTTTTCGAAAGTTTGCTTTGTGATCAATCATTGTAATCATGTGCAAGATATATAATAAATTTTAGTTTGAGTTTTGCCTTCTTTACTTTCTTGTTTTAATAAAAAGAAAAGAAATAAATGAAAAAGATCATATGTTAATCTCAAGGTAAGTGATGACATTACACAAGGAAAAGTACAAGTAGAAAATTTATTGTAGATTGACAAACATAGCATTGATTAATGATGCAACTCATGAAAGAATTAATAAGGGAAGAGAAGATTCACATACAAATACACTATCCTGGAAATCTTTTGTGATTGTGAGCACTCATCAAAATATTATATGCCAAAATTGGTGACGTTGGACAAGGAAGACAACATAATGATTTATGTTTGTTCATATTCACATAGAAGTTATATTGTCATAGATCCTTCAACATGTGATGCTTGCCCTATCTTTGCTAGCCAAAAACTCCGCACTAAGTAAAGATACTACTTGTGCATCCAAAACACTTAAACCTGAATCATGTTTGAGAGTCCACCATACCTACCTATGGATTGAGTAAGATCCTTCAAGTAAGTTGTCATCGGTGCAAAAAGCGTAATAAAAATTGCTTCTAAAAGTGTAAGATCATTTAGCGTAAGGGAAAATTGAGTGTTGTACAAACTTGTGATGGCGAAGAATAAAAGCGACGGACTGCATAATAAAGGTTGCCATCACAAGGGGCAATATAACGTGACATTCTCTTGCACTAAGGGGTTGAGCATACAATCAAAAAGCGCATGGCAACCTCTGTTTCCCTCTACGAAGGGCCTATCTTTTACTTTCACGTATTTACTTTCATGCAAGAGTCAAAGTTCCTCTCTCTATTCCTTTTTATTTTTCTCCTTTGGCAAGCATCATGTGGTGGGGAAAGATCTAGGCACATATATCCAGTTGAATATGGGTAGCATGAGTAATTATTGTTGATATCACCCATGAGGTGAATGCGCTGGGAGGCAAAACTATAAGTCCCTATCTTTCTATGTGTCCAGTTGAAACGTTTTGCTCATGTGTACGCGGTGAGTGTTAACAATCATAGAAGACTAATTGATTGTTGAGTATGTGGACTTGCCTAAAGGCTCCGATACATGACCTTTCTTGAAAAGATAATGAATTGTCGTTGCAAAGTTGAGAACATAGTTTGTTGGTTTCCAATAGAATTTATGCTTTATATTTCATGTTGTGATGAATTGTCACTTGTTCATGAGAAGTCTATGATAAAAGTTCTATGATAAATGTTTTATGTTAAAGTTTGTTGCTGTTATAATAAGTTACACGATGCTGCTATGTCCGTATTTTTGTTTTTATCGACACCTCTCTCTCTAAGCATGTGGACATGTTTTTCGATTTTGATTTTCGCTTGAGGACAAGCGAGGTCTAAGCTTGGGGGAGTTGATATGTCCATGTTGCATCATGTTTTCCTACTATTATTTATGTTATTTTATTGTATAATAATGCCTTTTGGAGTAATTCTAATTCTTTTTCTCTCATAATATGCAAGGTATACACAAAGGGGGAGAATTCTGGTAGCTGGAAATCTGGACCTTAAAAGGCTACGTCAAGCTACCTATTCTGCACAACTCCAAATGAGCTGAAACTTCATGGGGATTTTTTATGGAATAAATAGGAATTTTTGGAGTCAGTAAGTACCAGAGGGGGCCCACCAGGTGGGCACAACCCACCTGGGCGCGCCAGGGTGCCCAGGCGCGCCCTGGTGGGTTATGGTCACCCAGGCCCACCTCCGGTGCCCCTCTTCTGGTATATAAGTCATTTTGACCTAGAAAAAAAATAAGGGGAGGACTTTCGGGATAAAGCACCGTCGTCTCGAAGCGGAACTTGGGTAGGAGAACTTTTGCCCTCCGGTGGAGCAATTCTGCTGGGGGAACTTCCCTCCCGAAGGGGGAAATCATCGTCATCATCATCACCAACAACTCCCCCATCTTGGGGAAGGCTATCTTCATCAACATCTTCAACAACACCAACTCCTCTCAAACCCTAGTTCATATCGTGTGTTCAATCTTTGTATTGGGACTATAGTTTGGCGCTTGTCGGTGACTAGTAGTGTTGATTACATCTTGTAGTTGATTACTATATGGTTTATTTGGTGGAAGATTATATGTTCAGATCCATTATGCTATTTAATACCCCTCTGATCTTGATCATGATTATCATTTGTGAGTAGTTACTTTTGTTCTTGAGGTCACGGGAGAAATCATGTTGCAAGTAATCCTGTGAAATATGTATGTTGTGATTCCCTTAGTGGTGTCACATGAACGTTGACTACATGATACTTCACCATTTTTGGGCCTAAGGGAATGCATTGTGGAGTAGTTATTAGATGATGGGTTGCGAGAGTGACAGAAGCTTAAACCCCAGTTTATGCGCTATTACGTAAGGGACCGATTGGATCCAAAAGTTTAATGCTATGGTTAGAATTTATTCTTAATACTTTTCTCATAGTTGCGAATGCTTGCGAGAGGGTTAATCAAAAGTAGGAGGTTTGTTCAAGTAAGAACAACACCTAAGCACCATTCCACCCACATATCAAATTATCAAAGTAGCAAACATGAATTAAGCCAACATGATGAAAGTGACTAGATGAAATTCCCTTGTACCCTCAAGAACACTTTGCTTATCATAAGAGACCGTTTTGGCCTACCCTTTGCCTCAAAAGGATTGGGATACCTTCCTGAACTTTTGTTACTACTATCATCACTTGCTCGTTACAAATTATCTTGCTATCAAACTACTCCGCTACTTACAATTTTAGCACTTGCAGACATTACTTTGCTGAAAACCACTTGTCATTTCCTTCTGCTCCTCGTTGGGTTCAACACTCTTACTTATCAAAAAGGCTACAATTGACCCCATATACTTGTAGGTCATTAGAATGGCCTCTGTATTTTGCGAAAAAACGTTTCCCCCTGATAGTTGGGACCCACCAGCTACATCTTCGCACGCAAGGAAGTGCGTCCATATTACGGGCAAAAAAATGATTCTCCGCCCAAACAGCTGGGACCCACTAGTTATATCTCCAAACGCACGGAAGTGCGTCCTTATCCTCCCTGATAGCTGGGACCCACCCGGTCGAACCGTACGTAGGGTTGTCTATTTGGTCGTGAACGTGTACGTACATACTGGTCGATCGGTCTCTCTGCAATTATGAACCATGGCCGAGCAACGAGTGGCACATGTAGTAGTAGAGCCCCCGATGTAGCAGTTCAGGCAGTCCCTTCTAAACTATGTACACGTACATACATCAACATGCCAAAAAATATGGCCACATACGTACATACGAGCGGGGTCTCGAACGCGTACTCGCGCATACGGATGGAAGAAATGGTGTCATGTTCATCGGCAGCCAACCGGCTGGGTCGGAATAGAGGAAACAACGTTGTGTTCATCGGGAGGCAATCGACTGGGTCGGAATACGTCATGTTCATCGAGAGCCAGCCGACTTAGATGGAACAACCAAAATGGGGCATGGCATACCATAGAACGGAGGAAACGACCTTCTGTTCGACCGCCTACGGTTGAAACGGGATCCTGTTGGGAGGGGTCTGGTGTACCGCAAAACAGTGGAAACGGACTTCTGTTCGAGCTCCTACAGTCGAAACAAGGTCCTAATACGTCCATTTTGCATCATGCTTTTATATCGATATTTATTGCATTATGGGCTGTTACTATTATTCACAATACTTATGTCTTTTCTCTCTTATTTTACAAGGTTTACATGAAGGATAGTACCGGCAGCTGGAATTCTAGGCCAGAAAAGGAGCAAATATTAGAGACCTATTCTGCACAACTCCAAAAGTCCCGAAACTCCATGAAAGTCAGTTTTGGAATATATTAAAAATATTGGGCAAAGAAAGCACCAGAGGGGGGCCACCCACTGTCCACGAGGGTGGAGGGCGCGCCCTACCCCCCTGGGTGCACCCTCCTGCTTCGTGGGCCACCTGGCAGCCCCTCGATGCCCATCTTCTTCTATATGTTGTCTTTTTCCTTGGAAAAATCATAAGGAAGCTTTCGGGACAAAGCGTCGCCATCTCGAGGCGAAACCTTGGCGGAACCAATCTAGGGCTCCGATGGAGCTGTTCTGCCGGGGAAACATCCCTCTGAGAGGGGGAAATTGTCACCATCATCATCGCCATCAATCCTCTCATCGAGAGAGGGTCAATCTCCATCAACATCTTCACCAACACCATCTCCTCTCAAACCCTAGTTCATCTCTTGTATTCGATCTTTGTCTCAAAACCTCAGATTGCTACCCGTGGGTTGCTAGTAGTGTTGATTACTCCTTGTAGTTGATACTAGTTGGTTTATTCGGTGGAAGATCATATGTTCAGATCCTTTATGCATATTAATACCCCTCTTATTATGAACATGAATATGATTTGTGAGTAGTTACATTTGTTCCTGAGGACATGGGAGAAGTCTTGTTATAAGTAGTCATGTGAATTTGGTATTCGTTCGATATTTTGATGAGATGTATGTTGTCTCTCCTCTAGTGGTGTTATGTGAACGTCGACTACATGAAACTTCACCATTATTTGGGCCTAGGGGAAGGCATTAGGAAGTAATAAGTAGATGATGGGTTGCTAGAGTGACAGAAGCTTAAACACTAGTTTATGCGTTGCTTTGTAAGGGGCTGATTTGGATCCATATATTTCATGTTATGGTTAGGTTTATGATACATCTCCGTCGTATCTACTTTTCCAAACACTTTTGCCCTTGTTTTGGACTCTAACTTGCATAATTTGTATGGAACTAACCCGGACTGATGCTGTTTTCAGCAGAATTGCCATGGTGTTATTTTTGTGCAGAAATAAAAGTTCTCGGAATGTCCTGAAAATCCTCGGAGCAACTTTTCAGAATTAATAAAAAATATTGGCAAAAGAAATAGCGTCAAGGGCCCCACACCCTGTCCACGAGGGTGGCGGAGTGCCCCCTCCCCCTAGGCGCGCACCCTGCCTCGTGGGCCCCCTGGACGTCCATCGACCTCAACTCCAACTCCATATATTTGCTTTCGCGAAGAAAAAAATCAATGAGAAAGAATCATCGCGTTTTAAGATACGGATCCGCCGCCAAGCCCCAATCTCTCTCGGGAGGGCTGATCTGGAGTCTGTTCGGGGCTCCAGAGAGGGGGATTTGTCGCCTCGTCATCATCAACCTTCCTCCATCACCAATTTCATGATGCTCACCGCCATGCGTGAGTAATTCCATCGTGGACTTGCTGGACGGTGATGGGTTGGATGAGATTTACCATGTAATCAAGTTAGTTTTGTTAGGTTTTGATCCCTGATATCCACTATGTTCTGAGATTGATGTTGCTATGACTTTGCTATGCTTAATGCTTCTCACTAGGGCCCGAGTGCCACGATTTCAGATCTGAACCTATTATATTTTCATGAATATATGTGAGTTCTTGATCCTATCTTGCAAGTCTATAGTCACCTATTATGTGTTATGATCCGTTAACCCCGAAGTGACAATAATTGGGATACTTACCGGTGATGACCGTAGTTTGAGGAGTTCATGTATTCACTATGTGTTAATGCTTTGGTCCGGTACTCCATTAAAAGGAGGCCTTAATATCCCTTAGTTTCCGCTAGGACCCCGCTGCCACGGGAGGGTAGGAAAACAGATGTCATGCCAGTTCTTTTCCATAAGCACGTATGACTATATTCGGAATACATGCCTACATTACATTGATGAATTGGAGCTAGTTCTGTGTCACCCTATGTTATAACTATTACATGAGGAATCACATTCGACATAATTATCCATCACTGAGCCAATGCTTACGAGCTTTTAACATATTGTGCTTTGCTTATTTACTTTACCGTTGCTACTTTTACAATTACTACAATTCTACTATTGTTATTTTTGCCACTGTTACCGTTAGTTCCATACTACTTTGCTACTAAATACTTTGCTGCAGATACTAAGTTATCCAGGTGTGGTTGAATTGACAACTCAACTGCTAATACTTGAGAATATTCTTTGGCTCCCCTTGTGTCGAATCAATAAATTTGGGTTGAATACTCTACCCTCGAAAACTGTTGCGATCCCCTATACTTGTGGGTTATCAAGACTATTTTCTGGCGCCATTGCCGGGGAGAATAGCTCTATTCTTTGAGTCACTTGGGATTTATATCTGCTGGTCACTATGAGGAACTTTAAATACGAAAGAACTAAGATTTATCCCTCAACTACGAGGGGAGGTAAGGAACCGCCATCTACCTCTACACCAGATTCTCCTTCTGTTATGAGTAAGCTTGCGACACCTAAACCTGCTTCTGCTATTAATTCTGATATGTCGCATGTTATTGATGATGCCACTTCTGTTATGCATGATACTTATGATGAAACTACTTCTATGCTTGATACTACTGTGCCATTAGTTGAATTTCTTGATGAATAACTTGCTAGGGCTAGAGAGAATGAAATTATTGAAGATAGTGATGATGATGGTTCTCCCCCTAAGTATGAATTACCTATTGTTCCTGAGGGTTATGTTATGGATGAAGAAACTGCTAGATATTTTCTTGCTTGCAATGATAGATCTGATCTTAAGAAATTATTAGCTAAACTGAAACAGAAAACTCTGAATGCTAGAATGAAATATGACCCTGCTTTTGCTACTTCACCTATCTTTGTTACTGACAAGGATTATGAATTCTCTGTCGATCCTGAGATAATTACTTTGGTTGAATCTGATCCTTTTTATGGCTATGAATCTGAAACTATTGTGGCACATCTTACTAAATTGAATGATATAGCCACCCTGTTCACTAATGATGATAAATCTCGCTACTATTATATCCTTAAGATATTTCCATTCCCATTAAAGGGTGATGCTAAAACTTGGTTTAATTCTCTTGATCCTGGTTGTGTGCGTAGTCCCCAGGATATGATCTATTACTTCTCTGCTAAATATTTCCCTGCTCATAAGAAACAAGCTGCCTTGAGGGAAATATATAATTTTGTGCAAATCGAAGAAGAGAGTCTCCCACAAGCTTGGGGGGAGGCTTCTCCGATTACTTAATGCGTTGCCAGATCACCCTCTTAAGAAAAATGAAATACTTGGTATCTTTTATAATGGACTAACTGACGCTTCCAAGGACCACTTGGATAGTTGTGCTGGTTGTGTTTTCAGGGAAAGAACTGTCGATCAAGCTGAATTGCTATTGAATAATATGTTGACTAATGAAAATAATTGGACTCTTCCTGAGCCAATTCTTGAGCCAATTCCTGAGCCAACTCCTAAACCAACTCCTAAGAAGTGGGGTGTTCTATTTCTCAGTCCTGAAGATATGCAAGAGGCAAAGAAATCTATGAAGGAAAAAGGTATTAAAGCTAAAGATGTTAAGAATTTACCTCATGTTGAAGAAATACATGGTCTTAATATACCACCTATTGAAGATACACATGGTCTTGATAACCTGTCACAGGTAGTAAAGGTAAATCCTATTTATATGATAAGGTTGAAATCCCGTCTACTAAGTTTGCTAGACCATGCTTGGATGAATTTGATGACTTTATGGCTAGACAAGAAAATTTCAATGCTTATGTTGGTAGAGAATTAAAGAGTAATTCTTACATGATTGGGCGCTTGAGTGATTATATGGCTAGAGTCAAAGGTGAACTAACTCATTAGTAAATATGCTTCTATGGTTACCACTCAAGCAGAACAAGTACTTAAAGCTCAAAGTGATTTGCTCGGTGAATTAAATAATAAACATGATTTTGCTGTTAGATGGCTACTAGAATGGGTAAAATGACTTAGGAACCTTTGTATCCTGAAGGCCACCCTAAGAAAATTGAGAAAGATTCTAAGAGAAATAATTTAGATGCACCTAGTCCTTCTAAAAATAAGAAAAAGAAAAATGATAGGACTTTGCATGCTTCTAGTGAACCTGTTGTAGACACACCTGAAAATCCTAATGATATTTCTATTTTCTGATGCTGAAACACACTCTAGTGATGAACATGAACCCCGTGATAATGTTAATGATAATGTTCATGTTGATGCTCAACCTAGCAATAATAATGATGTAGAGATTGAACCTCCTGTTGATCTTGATAACCCACAATCAAAGAATCAACATTATGATAAGAGAGACTTTGTTGCTAGGAAGCACGATAAAGAAAGAGAACCATGGGTTTAGAAACCCATGCCTTTTCCTCCTAAGCCATCCAAGAAAAAGGATGATGATGATTTTGAGCGCTTTGCTGAAATGATTAGACCTCTCTTCTTACGTATGCGCTAAACTGATATGCTTAAAGGAAATCCTTAAGCTAAATATATGAAAGATATCATTACAAATAAAAGAAAGATATCGGACGCTGAAATTTCCACCATACTTGATAATTACACATTTAAAGGTGGAATACCTAAGAAACTTGGAGATCCAGGAGTACCAACTATACCATGGTCCATTAAAAGAAACTATGTTAAAACTGCTTTATGTGATCTTGGAGCCGATGTTAGTGTTATGCCTCTCTCTTTATATCGTAGACTTGAATTGAATAAGTTGACACCTACTAAAATATCTTTGCTAATGGCTGATAAATCAACTGCTATACCTGTCGGTATTTGTGAGGATGTGCCTATTGTGGTTGCAAACGTTACTATCTTAATGAACTTTGTTATTCTTGATATTCCCGAGGACGATAGTATGTCAATTATCCTTGGTAGACCCTTTTTGAATACTGCAGGGGCTGTTATTGATTGCAACAAAGGCAATGTCACTTTTCATATTAATGGTAATGAGCATACGATACACTTTCCAAGGAAACAACCTCAAGTTCATAGCATCAATTATATTGGAAAAATTCTAACTATCATTGTTGGAGGTTTTGAATTTCCTCTTCCTATTGTCAAGAAGAAATACAATATTCTTATTATTGGGTATGTGCATATCCCCGTTGAGGTAACCTAGTGTTATTCGAAATTTCTCCGGTTCCATGTTATTCAGAATGAATTTGTTAACATGACTTGATCAACCTTGTTAGTGGATTCCTTTTAATGATCATGAGATGGACGAAATTAGAAGGCACAACCTTCTGTACCCTCCTTTTACTTTCTGTTATTTATATTAAATAAAGTAAAAATGGTATTTTCTGTCTATTTTCTAAATTATCCATCCAATAAAAAATTACCCGAAAATAAAAGTTATCCAAATGCCCTGCAAATTTAATATGATTTTTTCTAGAATATTTGAGAATATTTGGCACTGAGAACACATCAGGGGGAGCTGGCACCTGGCCACGAGGGTCTAGGGCACGCCCACCCCTACAGGGCGCGCCCCCTGCCTCGTGGGCCCATGGTGGCCCCCCTCCACTTATTCATGCACCCACACACTTCATCTTCCTCCCAAAAAAATCAATATCCAGCTCAAGCACGAGTTCTAGCTCACTTTGCTGCCATTTTCGATCTCCTTGCTCAAAGCTGCATTCACAACCCTGCTTTGGAGGATTGTTCTTTGGTATGTGACTCCTCATATGATCCAATTAGTTTTTGTTCTAGTGCTTTATTCATTGCAAATTTTTGTTGCCTAGGTGACCCTGTTCTTGAGCTTGCATGTCAAATTTATATGGTCCCAAGTAATTCTAATGCATGATATAGGCTCTAGGAACTTGTGGGAGTAGTCGCTATCAATATTGTTGAGTTTGATTCACTTTTATTTTGAGTTACTAAAAATTTCAGAAATTTTTCAGAGAAAGAAATATGTCCAGGAAAATGTACCAAGGTGGTTCTTCAAGGAAGAAGGGACCCAAGCTCGCAATGCGTGAACCGGACGATGAACCACCAAGGGAAGCTGACGTGCGACCTTGTTAATGGCCGTCAGAAGAGTTTATCGTTAATGCAGGCATTAAGGATGAATTTTATACATACGTGCATAATGCCGATCTTGAGGACTTCATGCAAGATAAGTGTCCTCAGTACTACTATTTAACTGATTCATTCGTGAGAAGGTTTAAATTTACATCTTCGCGTAGTTCCCCAACTGTCCTGTTTGATATTTATGATAAATCATATACCATGGAACTAGAGGATTTTACTACTGCTTGTAAACTCCCTCAGTGGGGCAGTGTTAATGAACCCTGTAAATCTGAATATAAAGATTTTCTTGCTAGTATCAATGTGGGAGAATCCAGAGAACTAGCACAAGCTAATATAGGGAGCATTCACTTTCCTGTTATACATTATTTTTGCTCTCGTCATTGGTAGATGTATTAACTGTAAAGATGAAGCATGTCACATGTGTGTTCCTGATCTTTATGTTCTCAAGAGTGTTGTATTAGGTGATAAACAATACAACTTGGTGGCAATTGTTGCACATAGGTTGCATAATAATGGTTTAGTTGGAGATTTGTTTGGAGGGATTTATGCGACCCGTGTGGCTAACTATCTTGGTATACCTCCACATGAAGATGATAGGGAGTGGCTTCCCGCTTATTTAGATTATAATGCCATGGTTAGTCATCATTTTCTTGAGAGGAATGAACAATTCCTCCAGTATTGACTAATCTTTGACAGACGTCGCGCTGTCAAAATTACTCTCCCTGCTCCTACCCTTTTTGATTATCAGGAAAAAGGAAGATATGTTATAACCAGGTAGGAGGCAACCGAGTACGAGAGGAGGATGGAAGCAGCTCGCCGCCATGCCGCAGCCCAGGAGGCAATGGCTGCTGCATCTCAGTACGACCCGAGTTACAACTTTGGATACCAGTCAGGCTACCCTTGGCCCTAGACCAACTTAGGCCAAAAGCCTAAGCTTGGGGGAGTGCGTATTTCACACCGACTTTACATTCATGTTCACACACTCATTCTAGTCGTCAGTGCTCATACTTTTTCATTGTACTATCCATGCTAGTTTAATTTCTTCTTCTAGTTTTCTACTTGTGTGTTTGTTAAACCTTAAGAAAAACAAAAAAAATAGTTAGTTTACTTTCCATGTTGTAGTAGTAGTAATTAAAAGAAAACCCAAAAAGATTTCTCGTTCTTTTTTTGCTTGT
This sequence comes from Triticum aestivum, assembly GCF_018294505.1. Lineage (NCBI taxonomy): Eukaryota > Viridiplantae > Streptophyta > Magnoliopsida > Poales > Poaceae > Triticum > Triticum aestivum. The sequence goes on from NC_057807.1 coordinate 425,645,259, forward strand.
TGGGAGCTTTCCCGTGTAAATAGTTTTATTTCTTTTCTTTCCTTTGGGGGTCGAGAGGAGAAGACCATAATGAAAATGTTTAGTGGCTCTCATATGCATGATTGTTGATTTAAGCAAGAGCCCATATTACCTTGTCTTCTCCCTTGAATTGAATGCTTGTAGATTCTAGCTTAGTCCAATGCACGTGCACTATTATTATTATACACACCGTTCAGTCGTGCAAGTGAAAGGCAATAATGACAATATATGATGAACTGGTTGAGATGAGAGAAGCTGGTATGAACTCGACCTCTCTTGTTTTTGTAAACATGATTAGTTCATCATTCCTGATTCAGCCTATTATGAATAAACATGTTTGCAATGACAATTAGAGATTATAGTTGCTTATGTCATGCTTAATTAGCTAGGAGCTTATAATGGTTTACCTTGCATGCCAACATGCTATTAAAATGGTTGTGATGTGGTATGATAGGGTGGTATCCTCCTTTGAATGAATGGAGTGACCTGACTTGGCACATGTTCACGCATGTAGTTGAAAAAAAATCAACATAGCCTTCACGATATTTATGTTCATGGTGAATTATATCCTACTCATGCTTGCACTCGGTGTTGATTAATTTTAATGCATGTTCATGACTGTTGTCGCTCTCTCAGTTGGTCGCTTCCTAGTCTTTTGCTAGCCTTCACCTGTACTAAGCGAGCATACTGCTTGTGCATCCAAACTCCATAAACCCCAAAGTTATTCCATATGAGTCCACCATACATTCCTATAGGCGGTATTTACCTGCCGTTCCAAGTAAATTTGTATGTGCCAAAATCCAAACCTTTAAATGAAATTCTATTTTGTAAGCTCGAACAACTCATGTATCAACTACGGCTGTCTGTATCTTCCATGCTAGGCAGGTTATTCTCAAGAGGAGTGGACTCTGCTCCTCATTCACGAGAAAATGGCTGGTAACCAGGATGCCCAGTCCCATGATCCAAAGATCAAAATCAAATCAAAATAAATGCAAACAAAACTCCCCCAGGATTGTTGTTAGTTGGAGGCACCCGTTGTTTCGGGCAAGCCATGATTGATGATTGTTGGTGGTGGGGGAGTATAAACTTTACCATTCTGTTTGGGAACTGCCTATAATGTGTGTAGCATGGAAGATATTGAGATCTCATAGTTGTTATGTTGACAGTGAAAGTATACCCCTGAAAATGTTATTTATCTTTCTATTTCAAAATCGAGCTCTGGCACCTCTACAAATCCCTGCTTCCCTCTGCGAAGGGCCTATCCATTTACTTTTATGTTGATTCATAACCCTCTTATTAAAAAGTACCCGCTGGAGAGCACCACTGTCATTTGCAGGCATTACTATTAGTTTATATTGGGTATGACTTGACTGGATCTCTTTTACCATGAATTACAATGTTTAGTTAGTCCTTGATCTTTAAAGGTGCTCTGCATTTATGTTTTGCGGTCTCAGAAAGGGCTAGCAAGATACCATCTTGTTATATCGTATTATGATTGTTTTGAGAAAGTGTTGTCATCCGAGTTTTATTATTATTGCTCGCTAGTTGATTATGCCATTGATATGAGTAAACATGAGACATAAGTGTTATTGTGAATATGGTTAGTTCATAATATTTGCTGAAAACTTGAATGCTGGCTTTACATATTTACAACAACAAGAGAAAACAGAGTTTGTAAAAGTTTTTCTTTCTCACTTTCAGTTTGTCAACTGAATTGCTTGAGGACAAGCAAAGGTTTAAGCTTGGGGGAGTTGATACGTCTCCATCGTATCTACTTTTCCAAACACTTTTGCCCTTGTTTTGGACTCTAACTTGCATAATTTGAATGGAACTAACCCAGACTGACGCTGTTTTCAGCAAAATTGTCATGGTGTTATTTTTGTGCAGAAACAAAAGTTCTCGGAATGTCCTGGAAATCCATGGAGCAACTTTCAGAATTAATAAAAATATTGACGAACGAAATAGCGTCACGGGGGGCACACCCTGTCCACGAGGGTGGGGGGCGCGCCCCCTCCCCTGGGCGCGGCCCTTGCCTCGTGAGCCCCCTGGACATCCACCGACCTTAACTCCAACTCCATATATTTTCTTTCATAGAGAAAATAATCAAGGAGAAAGAATCATCACATTTTACGATACGGATCCACCGCCAAGCCCTATTATCTCTCGGGAGGGCTGATCTGGAGTCCGTTCAGGGCTCCGGAGAGGGGGATTTGTCGCCTCGTCATCGTTAACCATCCTCCATCACCAATTTCATGATGCTCACCGATGTGCGTGAGTAATTCCATCGTAGGCTTGCTGGACGGTGATGGGTTGGATGAGATTTACCATGTAATCAAGTTAGTTTTCTTAGGGTTTGATCCGTAGTATCCACTATGTTCTAAGATTGATGTTGCCATGACTTTGCTATGCTTAATTCTTGTCACTAGGGCCCAAGTGCCATGATTTCAGATCTGAACCTATTATGTTTTCATGAATATATGTGAGTTCTTGATCCTATCTTGCAAGTCTATAGTCACATATTATGTGTTATGATCCGTTAACCCCGAAGTGACAATAATCGAGATACTTACCGGTGATGACCGTAGTTTGAGGAGTTCATGTATTCACTATGTGTTAATGCTTTGGTCCGGTACTCTATTAAAAGGAGGCCTTAATATCCATTAGTTTCCGCTAGGACCCCGCTACCACGGGAGGGTAGGACAAAATATGGCATGCAAGTTCTTTTCCATAAGCATGTATGACTATATTCGGAATACATGCCTACATTACATTGATGAACTGGAGCTAGTTCTGTGTCACCCTATGTTATAACTATTACATGAGGAATCACATCCGACATAATTATCCATCACTGATCCAATGCCTACGAGCTTTTCACATATTGTGTTTGCTTATTTACTTTACAGTTGCTACTGTTACAATTACTACAATTCTGCTACTGTTATTTTTGCCACTGTTACCGTTACTTCCATACTTTGCTACGAAATAGTTTGATGCAGATACTAAGTTATCCAGGTGTGGTTGAATTGACAACTCAACTGCTAATACTTGAGAATATTCTTTGGCTCCCCTTGTGTCGAATCAATAAATTTGGGTTGAATACTCTACCCTCGAAAACTGTTGTGATCCCCTATACTTGTGGGTTATCAGTTTACCTTAATTCTTCTTTCGTAGTTGTGGGTGCTTGCAAGAGGGGTTAATCATAAGTGGGATGCTTGTACAAGGAAGGGCAGTAACCAAGCACCGGTCCGCCCACATATCAAATTATCAAAGTAACGAACGCGAATCATATGAGCATGATGAAAACTAGCTTGATGATAATTCCCATGTGTCCTCGGGAGCGCTTTCGTTTACATAAGAGTTTGTCCAGGCTTGTCCTTTGCTACAAAAAGGATTGGGCCACCTTGTTGCACCTTAGTTACTTTTATTACTTGGTAACCGTTGTCGGTGTCAAAACCATCGGATCTCGGGTAGGGGGTCCCGAACTGTGCGTCTAAGGCTAATGGTAACAGGAGGCGGGGGACACAATGTTTACCCAGGTTCGGGCCCTCTTGATGGATGTAATACCCTACTTCCTGCTTGATTGATCTTGATGATATGAGTATTACAAGAGTTGATCTACCATGAGATCATAGAGGCTAAACCCTAGAAGCTAGCCTATGATTATTATTGTTGTTGTCCTACAGACTAAACCCTCTGGTTTATATAGACACCGGGGGGCTAGGGCTACACAGAGTCGGTTACAAAGAAAGGAATCTTCATATCGAATCGCCAAGCTTGCCTTCCATGCAAAGGAGAGTCCCATCCGGACACGGGACGAAGTCTTCTATCTTGTATCTTCATAGCCCAACAGTCCGGCATATGCATATAGTCCAGCTGTCCGAGGACCCCTTAATCTAGGACTCCATCAGTAGCCCCTGAACCAAGCTTCAATGACGATGAGTGTGGCGTGCAGATTGTCTTTGGCATTGTAAGGCAGGTTCCTTCTCCAAATACTTCAAAGTAGATCTTGAACATAAGAATCGTGTCCGGCTCTGCAAAACAAATTTCGTGTACCACCGTAGAGAGTATAATATTCCACGAGTCCAATCTGCTGACAATTTTTTGTAGCATGACATCATGCCACTGCCTGGTCATTATTCGAACCGTTTATTAGCCTATCGTTCCGTATTTCGAGGCGCGGTTTCACTGGCACATCTTGTCGAAGCATATATCGTGTCCCCTTATCATGGGATTCTCATCAATACGTGCATGGGTAACGCAACTGCGCCATCTGCACGGCGCTTGGGGCATAAGCGAGTTTTGGGGCAAGTGGGGAGGCACATGATTTTACTGCATTTATAAAGGGATAAGGATTCCCCTCTTTCACCCACGCTTTCTCCTTCCTCTTCTCATCCATTCTCGAGCTCCAACGCCCAACCTTTCGCCTTCTCCGCCCAAAAAGCATTCCGAACATGTCCGGATCCGGAGCGGGAGGAAAGTGGATGGCCTGCTCCGTCAAGAAGGAGGACATCAAGAAGCTCCGGGAGGCCGGGTACTTGGCCAAAGACATCGTTCACCGGCTTCCAGCCCAGGGGCAGATCGTCCACACCCCGGAGCCCCAGGAAAGGGTAGTGTTCCTCTCCCACTTCATCCGCGGGCTGGGATTCCCCCTCCACCCGTTCGTCCGTGGACTCCACCCATTCGTCCGCGGAGTGCTGTTCTACTATGGGCTAGACTTCCATAATTTAGCCCCCAACTCCATCCTCAACATCTCGGCATTTATTGTCGTGTGCAAGGCCTTTCTCCGTGTCACACCTCACTTCGGCCTATAGCTGAAGACCTTCAACGTGAAGCCAAAGGTGGTGAGCGACCAACAAGCAGTGCAGAGGCTCCATGGTGGGCAAGATGCCCAATGTCACCTGGCCCGAAGGCTCCTTTGTGGAGACTGCAAAGGGGTGGCAATCGGGGTGGTTCTATATCACCGAGTCGCGCGGCACCAACTGGGCGGCGACCCCCGAATTTTGATCTGGCGTCCCCATGCGGCTCACCTCCTTGCAAGAGAAGGGTTTAGCCTGGGGCTCAGGGAAAGAACTAACGGGGCTCCAGACATGTGTCCAGAACATGATAAGCCAGAAAATGAAGCTTGTCAACGTGGTCCAGGTTATGCTCCTCCGCCTTCTTCCGTGCCAGAGCCGGACTTATAATTTGTGGGAGCTCGACCCGGCCAAGCACCAGACGCTACTGGAGCTCTATGCCATGATGCAAGAAGACATCTGGAGGGTGACCTTTAAGGCCATGGAGGTACCACCGCCCACGACCAAATATCGTGGGCTCAGCGCAAAACGCCGGGCTAATCCGGTAAGTTTTCATGTTTGTAAGGTATACCTTTTACTAGCATATCTGCGGGAGGAACCTAAGCCTCCATGCCAATCTTTCACGCCTGGGTAACGATAGCGGAGCAGATTAACTGTCCGGCTCCGCTACCCGAAGATCTAGGAACGCCTCTTCTGATGAAGATGTTGTTTCCGGTGCCCTATGAGGTGCTGGAGAAGAAGGCCAAGAAGACGGGCAAGGGGACCAGAGATGGTCTCCGAAGCAAGGGTGCTTCGAACGTGAAGTCCAAAGACACCGAGACGCAATCCTCCACCGAAGACGGCGAGGAGGAGGAGCAGGAGGAAATCCGTCCCCCCCACTGGGGGGAGAAAGAAGAGGAAGACCTCCACACATGGGGAGGCCGAGGCATCCATGAAGGGAAAAACCTCCCTTCCAGACTACTCCACCGCAGTCACCAACAGCAGCGAGGAGTGGGAGCCCAGGGTCAATCCCCTGGCCAAATCGTAAGTATCCGGACACGGTAGTATTTCCAGCCTTTTCACTTTATCGTTTTTTTAATGTGCTAGACACGCACCTGCAGTCCAGCCAAGTCCAACATCGAGCTATCCTCCTCTTCGGAGGGACCGCTGGACCCATCGGCGATGAACATCGGGTCCCTTCCGACGGCCTCCTCCCCCAAGGCCACGAACAACACCGAGGTGTTGTCTCGGAGGATACCAGGACAAGAGGATAAAACCACCATTGCCAAACACATGGGGGGGAAAGACCCCCATGGACACCGATGATGGGGGCCGCATCCAGTTTGGCCCCGAGCCGAATATAGCTCCGGAGACCCAAGTGGCTCTGGATTCAGGCAGGCAGCCTCTCCTGAATGAGGGGGGGTGCGCCGCCTCTACCAGTGGCCTCTATCTATCCAGAGGCACCGGATAGATTGCTGGAAGCGCTTCGAGGCGCTTCCATTGTTGAAGAACATCATACTCTTATGTGTATGGTGATCGAGAAGATCCAGTCCACCAAGAGCAGACTGACCGAAGCCTACACTAGCCTTCTAACAGGCTTTGAGGTAAGTAATAAAATTGTGAAAGAATATCACAGTGTAGACAGTAGCCCCACATGCTCTGTTTGGTGTTCGGAAAGAAAAGCCGAACAGAGGATCAAATAATATTCGCAGGAGTCTAACATAAGATGTCTATGTGAATAAGCAGGCGTCGCTGCTAGCTGTTTCCGCTCATACTGCGGAGGTCTCCGGACTGAAGCAAAACCTGGAGCGGGCCGAGGGAGAGCTTGGCCTCGTGAAGAGGCAGTTGGAAGAAAGCCAAGGTATATAGTACCCTGTATGTATATTTATGAAGGATGAATGGTTCATGCTGATTAAAGCGTCATGAACTTTATTAGGGGCCACGACCGAGGTGGCGGCCCTCAAGTAGGCATTAGCCGAGGCCGAGGACAAAGCAGCCAAGGAACACGCCACGCATGAGAAGCAGGAGGCTCGGGTCAGCAAGGTCCAGCAAGAGCTCCAGGACGCCGTCAAGAAGTATGAGTCCTTGGAGCATGATTCAAAGACTCAAGAGTCCGAACTTGCCAAGGCGCTCCAGAGTGCACAAGACGCCCGAGCCGAAGCCCAAAGGGCCCTCCAGGAGGTTGATAACTCACAAGTATAGGGGATCGCAACAATTTTCGAGGGTAGAGTATTCAACCCAAATTTATTGATTCGATACAAGGGGAGCCAAAGAATATTGTCAAGTATTGGCAGTTGAGTTGTCAATTCAACCACACCTGGATAACTTAGTATCTGCAACAAAGTATTGAGTAGGAAAGTAGTATGATAGTAATGGTAACAGTGGCAAAAGTAACATTAGCAGTTTTGTAGTAATTGTAATAGTAGCAACGGTAAAGTAAATAAGCAAAGCACACTATGTGAAAAGCTCATAGGCATTGGATCAGTGATGGATAATTATGTCGGATGTGGTTCCTCATGTAATAGTTATAACATAGGGTGACACAGAACTAGCTCCAGTTCATCAATGTAATGTAGGCATGAATTCCGAATATAGTCATATGTGCTTACTGAAAAGAACTTGCATGACATCTTTTGTCCTACCCTCCCGTGGCAGCGGGGTCCTAGTGGAAACTAAGGGGTATTAAGGCCTCCTTTTAGTAGAGTACCGGACCAAAGCATTAATACATAGTGAATACATGAACTCCTCAAACTACGATCATCACCAAGAAGTATCCCGATTATTGTCACTTCGCGGTTGTCGGATCATAAAACATAATAGGTGATTATAGACTTGCAAGGTAGGATCTAGAACTCACATATATTCATGAAAACATAATAGGTTCAGATCTGAAATCATGGCACTCAGGCCCTAGTGAGGCATTAAGCTTGGAAAAGTCATAGCAACATCAATCTCAGAACATAGTGGATACTAGGGATCAAACACTAACAAAACTAACTTGATTACATGGTAAATCTCATCCAACCCATCACCGTCCAGCAAACCTACGATGGAATTACTCATGCACGGCGGTGAGCATCATGAAATTGGTGATGGAGTATGGTTGATGATGACGACGGCGATGAATCCCCCTCTCCGGAGCCCCGAACGTACTCCAAATCAGCCCTCCCGAGAGAGATTAGGGCTTGGCGGTGGCTCCGTATCATAAAAAACAATGAATCTTTCTCTCTGATTTTTTCTCCGTGAAAGAGAATATATGGAGTTGGAGTTGAGGTCGATGGACGTCCAGGGGGCCCACGAGGCAGGGGGCGCGCCCAGGGGGAGGGGGCGTGCCCCCCACCCTCGTGGATAGGGTGTGGGCCCCCTGACGCTATCTCTTTCGCCAATATTTTTTGTTAATTCTGGAAAGTTGCTCCATGGATTTCCAGGACATTCCGAGAACTTTTGTTTCTGCACAAAAATAACACCATGGCAGTTCTATGAAGATACAAGATTGAAGACTTCGTCCCGTGTCCGGATAAAAGTTCTATGAGGGAGTCCTGGATTAGGGGGTGTCTGGATGGCCGGACTGTGACCTTTGGCCGGACTCCCGGACTATGAAGATACAAGATTGAAGACTTCGTCCCGTGTCTGGATAGGACTTTCCTTGGCGTGGAAGGAAAGCTTGGCGATACGATATGTAGATCTCCTCCCATTGTAAACGACTCTGTGTAACCCTAGCCCTCTCCGGTGTCTATATAAACTGGAGAGTTTTAGTCCGTAGGACGAATGACAATCATACCATAGTCTAGCTTCTAGGGTTTAGCCTCTCTAATCTCGTGGTAGATCAACTCTTGTACTACCCATATCATCAATATTAATCAAGCAGGAGTAGGGTTTTACCTCCATCGAGAGGGCCCGAACCTGGGTAAAAACATTGTGTCCCTTGTCTCCTGTTATCATCCGCCTAGATGCACAGTTCGGGACCCCCTACCCGAGATCCGCCGGTTTTGACACCGACATTGGTGCTTTCATTGAGAGTTCCTCTGTGTCGTCACCTTTAGGCCCGATGGCTTCTTCGATCATCAACCACGACACAGTCCAGGGTGAGACTTTTCTCCCTGGACAGATCTTTGTATTCGGTGGCTTTGCACTGCGGGCCAATTCGCTTGGCCATCTGGAGCAGATCGAAAGCTACGCCCTTGGCCATCAGGTCAGATTTGGAAGTTTAAACTACATGGCTGACATCCGCGGAGACTTGATCTTCGACGGATTCGAGCCGCAGCCGAGTGCGCCGCGCTGTCACGATGGGCATGATCTAGCTCTGCCGCCGGACGGTGCCCAGAGCGCCGCTCAGGTGTCTGCTCCGACCCTCATCTCGGAGCCGACTGCGCTGGTCGAGGACAGGTTGCTAGACGCCGCCTCGGGGCCTACAATCTCTACGGCGATCGAGCCGAACACCAGTCTTATCCCTCACAGAGCTCATGACTCCAAGGTGCTGCACTCCTTTCCGGACTCCGAATCTTCCGCACCCCTTCCGATCAAACCCAATTGGGCTCCGATCATGGAGTTCACCTCCGCAGACATCTTTCAGCACTCGCCCTTTGGCGACATCCTGAATTCACTAAAGTCTCTCTCTTTGTCAGGAGAGCCCTGGCCGGACTATGGTCAGCAAGGTTGGGATGCGGACGACGAAGAAATTCGAAACCCACCCACCACCCACTTCATAGGCACTGTCAACGATTTAACTGACATGCTTGACTTCGACTCCGAAGACATCAACGGTATGGACGCCGATGAAGGAGACGACCAAGAACCAGCGCCTATAGCGCACTGGAAAGCCACCTCGTCATATGACATATACATGGTGGACACCCTAAAAGAAGGGAATGGCGATGAAAAAACGGAGGATGACCCCTCCAAGAAACAACCTAAGCACCGGCGTCAGGGGCGCCGCTCTAAATCCCGCTAAAGCAAAAATGGCAAGTCCAGCACTGGAGATAATAACACCCCGGACAGTGCCAAAGACAACCCCCTCCAGCAGGATTCAGCGCAGGAGGATGGAGAAGCCAGCCCTCATGAGAGAGCGGCAGACAGAGAGGTCGAGGACGACAATTATATGCCTCCCTTCAAAGATGAGGCAAGCCTCGACGACGACGAATTTGTCGTGCCTGAGGATCCCGTCGAACAAGAGCGTTTCAAACGTAGGCTTATGGCCACAACAAGCAGCCTCAAAAGAAAACAGCAGCAGCTTAGAGCTGACCAAGATTTGCTAGCCGACGGATGGACTGAAGTCCTGGCGGCCGAAGAGTACAAACTCGAACGCCCCTCCAAGAGCTACCCAAAGCGCAGGCTGCTACCCCAACTAGAGGAGGAAGCAACTAAACTTACATCACCAGCGTATGATGCGGCCGATCGGCCACCCCGTGGCCGCGACAGAGAGGCCTCTCGAACCTCAACTCAAGCCGCCCCCCGGCGCGGCTCAAAAAGTACCAAGGCATGGGGAAATGCGCCAGACATGCGAGACATATTGGAGGACAAGGCAAGGCAAAAAAGATTGATCTACGGATGCGTGGGCGCCCCACGACATGTGACGATAACCGTCACGTCGGATATGGCAAATACGGCCAGGCCGAACAGGGCAGGCAAGGCTCATATGAGCTACGTCGTGATATAGCCCAGTACAGAGGAGCCGCCCACTATGCTTCACAGATGAAGTAATGGATCATCAAATCCCCGAAGGGTTTAAACCCACAAACATCGAATCATACGATGGCACAACAGATCCTGCGGTATGGATCGAGGATTATCTCCTTCATATCCACATGGCCCGCGGTGATGATCTATACGCCATAAAATACCTCCCACTCAAGCTTAAAGGACCAGCTCGGCATTAGCTTAACAGCTTGCCAGCAGAGTCAATTGGTTGTTGGG